>NC_132915.1:8475818-8843933 GCF_047675955.1 Chlorocebus sabaeus | reverse complement strand
CCTTCACATGATTCACAATTGTTTACATTCTGCAATATTCGCTTGCTCTCTTCCTATTTGAGCACATTTTTAACCCTTTGAAAGCACACTGCAAACATCATGGCACTTTACCCCCAACTCTCTCCGTGTGCATTTCCCAATAACAAGGGTGCCATGTCATCCTTTGAGCATCTCATCATGTTTGTTTGATCCAGTATTGGTTAAATTTAAGCTTTTGGTGGAAGATATGCCCACCAGATTTCTCCATCAGAACACCCTTCATTTTTAAGAAATCATAGTTGTAACATGAGATTCTTTTTGAAGAGCATTTTTAGTGCTAATTTCATACATTAAATTTGCCTAAAGAGGACTAGGCTATAGCATTATCCCATCCTGATATTTGGCTTGCTTAAAGGAAGGAAAAGCACCAAGTTGTACATTTTATACCCTGTGACACAACAGACTTTGTTTAAAACTTTATTCCTATAACAAAGCTTCCTAGTGCTTCTATCACGTGCCTTGTAGTATGCTAATCAATGACAGTAATAATGAAAGCAGGCATCCTTCTGATAAGGTTTGGCTGTGTTCCCACTCAAATCTCCTCTTGAATTCCTACATGTTGGGGGAGGGACTCGGTGGGAGGTAATTGAATCATGGGGGCAGGTTTTCCCATGCTGTTCTCATGATAGTGAGTAAGTCTCACGAAATCTGATGGTTGTTTTGAAAAGGGGAGTTTCCCTACAGAAGCTCTCTTCTCTTGTCTGCCGCCATGTGAGACGTGCCTTTCACCTTCTGCCATGATTGTGAGGCCTCCCCAGCCATTTGGAAATGTAAGTCCATTAAACCTCTCTCTTGTAAATTGCCCAGTCTTGGGTATGCCTTTATCAGCAGTATGAGAACTAATACGCTTCCCTTCAATCTAAGAAAGAAGTCCATGTTTACAGCCAGCTCAGCACAATGTAATAAATGGTAAGAATTAAGAGATGACAAGCACAAACAGAGTAACTATGCTGCCCAAGAGATAGGAGTTGGCAGGCTGGTTCGGGGCTTCTTAGAATTTGGGGGTCTGGGGAGGCAGAAGAGAGGGTGTCTTAGTCCAGTTACTATAGCAAAATACCATAAACTGGGTGGCTTATAAACAACAGAAATTTATTTCTCACAGTTCTGGAGGCTGAAAGTCCAAGATTCAAGGCACTGGCAGATTCAGTGATGGGGGAGGGCTCTCTTCCTCATTCGTAAGTGGCGCCTTCTCACTGTATCCTCACATGGAGGAAGGGGTGAGGGAGCTCACTGGTATCTCTATAATAAGGGGACTAAGCCCATTCCTGAGGGCTGCAGTTAATTGCTTTCACAGTGCTTCTTGTGACTTTCTCTCATTCTATTTTCTCATTCATATACGGCCGCCATCAGAATTGCCCTGAATCTTCCAGTTGTGGAGAGAGAGAGGCCATCTCATTGATGTGTGAGGCTAGTGCAGAACAAGGATGTTAGTAGAGTGAGAAAAGACAATAGTCAGCCAGCAAAGTGTAACCCAAGTCCATCATTTCTACATTGTATATTGTATTACTTTCATAATTTAAAAAGACAAAAACAAATTCCAAGTGGAATGGGGTTACCAGGGGCAAGTGGGCAGGGCAGGAGAAACATCAAAGGGTACAAAGTTGCAGTTATGTAGGATGAATAGTCTAGAGACCTAAAGTACAGCATGGTGACTGTAATAATAATGTACCATGCATTTGAAATTTGCTAAGAGAGGTAGTAAGTGTTCTAATCATACAAAAAAACAAAGGTAACTATGTGAGGTGCTGGATATGTTAATTAGCTTGACTACAGTAATTGTTTTACATTGTTTAGGTATAACAAGCCAGCACGTTGGACACCTTAGATACACACAATTTTTATTTTAAAGATAAATATATATAAGAGAATAAAAATTTAACAATTCCCTTTAAAAAAGTGAATCTATTTGGGGTTATACTACTAACTTAATCAGAGTTGAAGACTTCCATTCAGTCTCTCTACCCAATTCTGATGCCTCATTCTCACACTAAAATGGAAAAATGAAAAAAGTTCTGAGGATTTTTTCAAGTCCCGAATAAGATCCAAAAATACCAACGATGTGAGCATGAAAGTGGCATGTGTACTCTTTACCTGTGCAGAACAGTATTATTTTGCACACTCTTAACAGAGCTTGTTCAGCAAATGGGGGTATTATCAATCATCAATTTAAAACGGGGAGGGAAATGTGAATCACAACTTGGGATCTAAAGGAATCATCTGGGTGTGTAGCAGCCCCTGGTTCAAGTCCAGTCCAGGCTGGGGAGAGGAGACTGAGAGTCCACTCTCCAAGGTCTATCATGCTCTAACAGACAGTCATACTTCATTAGGGGCAGTTATGCTCATCCCCTACCAAAATTTGCCACGGTGATACCAACGTAAGCAAACAGAAAAGGTGCCTTTGAGCTAATTAAGAAAATTATTTCCAGGTATGTATGCCTGGGAAGGTGTTTTTGGGAAGAGGTTAGCATTTGACTTGGTAGACTGAGTGAAGGAGATCTACCCGTACCAGCCTGGGCACCCTCGAATCACTTGAGGGCCTGAATAGAAGAAAAAGATGGAAGAAGAGTGAATTCCTTCTCTCTCCTGGAGCAGCTGGGACATTCATCTTCTTCTGCCCTCAGACTTTGGAGCTCCACACCACCATGAGCCTCAGCCTCAGACCCAAATTATACCAAAGGCTTTCCTGGGCCTCCAGCTTGCTGATGGCATGTCATGGGACTTCTCATCCTTCATAATCATCAGCCACTTCCTGTAATAAATTCCCTCACATATTGCAGGGCCTCTCAGTTTTCCCCTACTTCCTCTCCTTGTGCTGACTGAGAAATACAGGCCTGACCACTCTGTGACCCAGCCGGCTGCATATTTTCTCTTGCAGGCTCGAACTCTTGCAGACACCTGGAATGTTCCCAGGCACTGCAAAAGTTGTTAAGGTTGTGCCCAAAACATGAAAAGATCAAACATGTTGCTAAACATGTAAAAATGAACCCCCTACCCTGAGTCAGATTCCTTAAACGCTCATGTAAACTTCTTAACCCAATTCCCTCATTGTATACATACCTAGGTAGAACATCTCTTTTCTTGCTGTACATTGTGAGGATCCTGGAAGCACTTTGTATGTAAGTTCCCCCAATTCATGCTTTGGATTTATCACCCTGACATTTAGTGTTTCTTTCTTAGAAACCGTAATCAGTCCCATCTCAGGATAGTATGGGCAGTCGCTTATGGGAACTCCTTTGCCACTGTTTTTGGGGTGCCTCCATCAGGAGTTCAGCCAGACAGAACATACACACACACACACACACACACACACACACATATCCTATTGGTTCTGTGTCTCCAAAAAATCCTAACTAATATAACTACCATGTTTCCACAATACTCTAACTCTGGGGTGAGTCTATTTTACCAGAAAGCCCGAAAAAACTATTTTTCCAACAGAATTGCATGCTGATGTGTAGCCTATAATCAGGAAGCCAAACTCTGCATCCAGGTTAACTGCAAATGTCGATGTTAGTAATTAACTACTTCTATCTTCTTCCTTAAAGGGCACAGGTGGGATTGAGATGACTTTAAAATTACAAAATATGTTTCTAAGGGTCAAAGCCCTGAGAAGATGGTACACTGATGTTCCCACAGTGAGGATGGGAGACTTCCCTGGTACAGTATCTGGTGTAGCCTCATCTCGTTCATGCAGCAGGGTCACCACAATCACAGTGGTGGGACACTTGCCACTTGCGCTGGCAATACCTCCTGCTGCATCATCAGGCAGCAGAGACCCTGCGTTTGCAGGATGTGCAGCCCTCCCCAGCCATGACACTCTGCAGAATGACTCCCACTGGGTCCCTCCCTGAAAGGCTGTCTCCTTAGCAACATGCTCCCATGCCTTCCATAAACCCAAACACAATGGACAGCAGCTCAACACACACAGAAAACCTGCCACAGGAGCCTCACAAGAGGTCCAGCCAATCCCCTCTCACCTGTGAAGACTGTGGGGGGCTTGCAGAAATTTAAGAAATAGAGCTGGGCTGAAAAAAACCAAAGTCTACCACAAAACCAGTAGATATGGCAACTGTGTTATCATCACACTAAAGGGAGGAACAACACAATTCACATAAATGAACAGATGCTCATGCTCAGCCTTAGAATGCAAGTAGAAAGTATTCCACATCCGAAGGCTCAGGAAAGATGTTACAGCCTGATGGGTTCTGCTTGCCCACCACCCTTAAAAACGAATGCACTGAGAACAGCAGGTGTTACAGGAAAGAAAGAGTTTAATAATTGTAGGGCCAGCCAAGCAAGGAGGACCAGAGATAATTCTCAAATCCACCTCCCCAAGAATTCAGAGGCTAGGGATTTTCAAGGGTAGTTTGGCAGGTAGGGGGCTGGGGAATGGGGAGTGCTGATTGGTTGGGTTGGGGATTAAATCACAGGGGGTTCAAGCTGTCATCTTGTACTGAGTCAATTCCCGGGTGGGGGTCACAGGACTAGTTGGGTCAGTTCCTGAGTAAGGATTACCTGTTCAGGAGGCCCCAGCTGGCCCATCAAAATGCAAGGTCTGAAAAGTACCTCAAACACCAGTCTTAGGTTTGACCATAATGATGTTATCTATAGGAGCAATTGGGGAGGTTACGCATCTTGTGACCTCTAGCTACATGACTCCTGAACCATAATTCTAACCTTGTGGCCAATGTATTAGTTTTGCAAAGGCTGTTTCAGTCCTTGAGCATGGAAGGGGTTAGTTTTGGGATGGGACTGTTATCATCTTTGTTTTAACATTAAACTATAAACTAAACTCCTCCTACAGTTAGCTTGGCCTACACCCAGGAATGAGCAAAGACAGCTTGTGAGGTTAGAAGCAAGACAGAGTCAGCTATGTCAGGTTTCTCTCACTGTCATAATTTTTGCAAAGGTGCTCTCAAATACTGGTTTATGCAATACTATATGTCATGCAAAATTTCCTATCAACTTTAAGCACTTCCTCATTCTTTCCTCTGGATGCAAATTATTACTAACTTTCTCCGGCAGTGAGGTGTCACCGGAAGCTTTTGGGACAAAGAGATACATGCACATACTCAAGTTCTTTGCCAAGCAGTGGCACGAGGTAGCCAGCCTGTATCATCTCATTAGAGCCAATTGTTAAATTTTCACTGATTGCGTGAGCCTCATGTTGAATCATCAGTGGTTTGAAATTGGCCACAGTAGGGCATTTATACCACAGAAATCAGCAAATACTGCTGATCATGGTTGGTTGGTTTGCTTTCCAGTAAAGTGGTTATTAAGCATTTACCAGCACCCACTGGCCATCTGCCACTGCTCAGGTGGGCTTGCCCCAGTTTTATCACCTTCCTAAACTTCATTTTTCTCTGTTTACACAATGAGAATCACAATTCCATTCCACACAGCCATTTTGTTTTTCTAAATGAGGACAGTGAGTATGACAGTGCTTTGTAAATTACGAAGCAATTGACAATAACTGCATTTTCAATCCTCATACCCTTATCTACACAATATATGAGAATCTTCCTGCTTTCTTGTGCCTCCAGGAAACCAAGAGGTTCATACTGACCTTTCTTTTTTCTCTTTTTTGATGTTTATACCCCTAGTTTTAAATTTAAATGGAGGATTGCAAAGTTCTTTCTTTTTCTTCAAAAATAATGCCAGAGTTAGGGACAGTGATATTTTCAAAGTGCAGGAAAGGCTGAAACACTCCTTCCATTTGCTGGGTTCTTGGCAAATGTGAACTAAGTGCCTGCTAGGAATCACCGTGAGCTATTTGGAAGGTGCCTAGCATCCAGGTGGCAAAGGCCAGGGCAGTGGAGGCAAGGCTGGGTCCACCCTGTGAAGTGGAATCCACTGTCATCTCCACATGATCACCCCATGCCTTGCTCTGGTATGGGCTTACCTCCATTATTCACAGGTCCAAATTCACTCATATCAGATGACTTCCACCAAAGGGGGTGATCCCTCAAAAATGCTAAACTCTTATTCTCTTTTCTGAAACAAGGACTACCATTTCACTTTCAAAAACAGATGTGCTGTCTATCTAGAGAATGTGTTGAGCAGATGACCCCATCCATGGCAATCTTTGTAAACGTTGGCAGCTACTCCCTCATATCCTCTCTTCTCTGTCACAGTGTTGCTGTGCAAATCCCCATAGCCTCCAACCCTTGGGACAGAGGTTTCCACAGAAGCACTTTTATCTCTTGGTCTTCATTGGCTTCAACAGTTCCCTGAATTTCTCCTGAGCACTGGGCTGAAATGATCACTACTGATGAAGACTTTGAGCTACAGAAGGCTCTCCTCAGTCACCTGTCTCCCAGTCTTGCTGAGTACTAGGGAGGACCACATGATATGGTTTGGGTTTGTGTCCCCACCCAAATCTCATATCGAATTGTAATTCCCAGGTATTGAGGGAGGGACTTGGTGGAAGGTGATTGGATTATAGGGCTCATCTCCCCTACGCTGTTCTCAGGATAGTCAGTGAGTTCTCATGAGATCTGATGGTTTCATAAGGGACTCTCTCCCCTTCCCTTCCTTCACACACTCTCTCACCTGCTGCCATGTAAGATGTGCGTGCTTCCCCTTCAGCCATAATTGTAAGTTTCCTGAGGCCTCCTCAGCCATGCAGAACTGTGAACCAATTAAACTTCTTTTCTTTAGAAATTACCCAGTCTTGGGCAGTTCTTTATAGCAGTGTGAGAATGGACTAATACACCACATTACGGTGACTCTCACTTGGCAGGTTTTGCACCTTTTCCTAGTTCAAAATCTTTTCTACTCTCAAGTAGATGATGCATCTGCAATGTTTCCCAACTTCTTGAAAATGCAGTTTAGCAAAAGCAAGAATGAATGGGTCTAATCAACAACAGCTTCTGTTTGAGGCAAGCAGAGTCCATAGCTGTTTGCTCTATTTGAGAAGCTTGATTCCTCTCAACTATGCAAATATGTATTATTAAATGTCAGATCGTCTCAGTCCATTCAGACTGATATACCAAAATACCACAGACTGGGGGGCTTATACACAACAGACAGCTCTTCCTCACAGTTCTGAAGGCTGGAAGTACAACATCAAGGTTCTGAGAGAGTCCGTGACTGGAGAGGGCTCTCTTCTTTGTTCACAGATGGTGCCTCTTCACTGTGTCCTCACATGGTTGAAGGAAAGCCCTCTGGTTTCTTTAGCCTATGAGGGTCCTCATCCCCTCATGAAGCTCTGCCCCCATGACCTGATCACCTCCCAAGTGCCCTGCCTACTAACACCATCATATTGTGATTAGGATTTCAACAGATGAATTTAGGAGGACACAAACATTCAGTCCATAGCACAGAAGCTGAGGTAAGAATTTACAAAGATGATCTCTTTTAAGCCTCACAGCAGACCTATAGGAATTGTTATTACCATTTTACAGATGAGGAAATAGACTCAGAAGAGGTTAAAACCATAGCTAAGGCCACACAGCTGTAGGTAGTGGCCAGATTCCAATGTATGTATCTTCAACTCCAGACCCAATGCTCTTAACCTCCAACCCATCCTGTCTCATTAACAACCCCAAAGTAAGGTAGATCTTCCCAGCTAGTTCCTATTCTAAAATCATGTTATGATAAAGAAAATTTTCTATAAAAATTTTATTGTCAATTTAAACATACAATAGAAATTCATTTAAATAAACTACAGCATACTCATTTGCAATAATATTATGCAATCTTTAAAAATTATGCATTATTTTAATGTATTTTGTTAAATAAACAAGCACATCAGAAAACATCAAGTACTCGGCCGGGCGTGGTGGCTCATGCCTATAATCCCAGCACTTTGGGAGACCGAGGCGGGTAGATCACGAGGTCAAGAGATCGAGACCATCCTCACTAACACAGTGAAACCCTGTCTCTACTAAAATACAAAAATTAGCTGGGTGTGGTGGCGGGCACCTGTAGTCCCAGCTACGTGGGAGGCTGAGGCAGGAGAATGGCATGAACCCGGGAGGCAGAGCTTGCAGTGAGCTGAGATCACGCCACTGCACTCCAGCCTGGGCGACAAAGGAAGACTCTGTCTCAAAAAAAAAAAAAAAAAAGAAAAGAAAGAAAAAAAGAAAATATGAAGTACTCCGATCTCAAATATTTAAAGTGATATATACATAGACATGTATATGTAATGTATATTACAGTTATATGCATTTTATACAAAATGTTAATATATTTTTGCTACATGGAAAACTATCTTGTTACAAAACATTATGAACAATGCTCCTTATACGACACATATTTGTTGAGAGAGTCCTCTATGCATCTCTCGTGCTTCTACATATCTTATCTCATGCTTCTACGTGTCTTACCGGGTATGACAAGAATGAGAGGCCCCAGGCTGGGGAGGGTGGTTCACGCCTGTAATCCCAGCACTTTGGGAGGCTGAGGCAGGTGGATCACCTGAGGTCAGGAGTTTGAGACCAGCCTGGCCAACATGGTGAAACCCCGTCTCTACTAAAAATACAAAAATTAGCTGGGTGTGGTGGTGGGTGCCTGTAATCTCAGCTGCTCGGGAGGCTGAGGCAGGAGAATTGCTTGAACCCGGGAGGCAGAGGTTGCAGTGAGCTGAGATCACGCCACTGCACTCCAGCCTGGGCAAAAGAGCTAGACTCCATTTCAAGAAAGAAAGAAAGAGAAAGAAAAAGAAGAAAGAAAGAAAGAAAAGGAAGGAAGGAAGGAAGGAAGGAAGGAAGGAAGGAAGGAAGGAAGGAAGGAAGGAAGGAAGGAAGGCCCTAACTACTCTTTGCCAAGGCCACTTCTCAAGGTTGTGTTTGCAGCAAGCTGCACTGAAGGATGAGATCATGTTTCCCTCTGGAACAAGGAGCAGGCTTGCTTACTGCTTGCTATAAAAACAACAGATTCACCCAAGCTTGCATTCTTCTGTGTGCAACTCACTGCCTGTGCAAGTGCTGTGTGGGTGCACTGTGTCAGCCCCATGGGATCTGGGAGCAAGAGGAACTGACACAAACATGCTGATGGTCAGGCTGCTTGTCTCTGACCTAGAAGTCTTGTAGCATCTGTCAGAATCCACAAAAGACTAACAGGGATAAAATCAAATGCCAGACCCAACTATCTGTTTATATAATGTTTGTATACATATGGATAGATCCAAATATGTGTATGTATTGTACGTTAGTATATGTATACAAACATAGTTACCTCTGATGATAGTGTCACAAGTAATCATTTCTTCTTCTTATGCTCACATTCCACATTTCTATGACTGATATGTATTATCTGCAATCAGAAACAAAGCAATAAAAACACTTTTAAAACTATGTATATGGCTGGGCACAGTGGCTCACACCTATAAAGATTGCACCATTGAACTCCAGCCTGGTGACAGAGCAAGACCCCATCTCAAAACAAAACAAAACAAAAAAACCATGTGTACAATGATTTAAGGTAAATAAAATTCATTAAAGGCATTCCACCATTTTTACATTTACTCCTTACTCTCCATTTATTCGGCGTGTCTCTGGTGACTGAAACATTGTAGTAACTAAGGTGACGTGGGTCTATCTCATGAAATTCCCTAAATGAGGAGACATTTAGGAAAATAAGGGATGAACAGGCAAATTTGCAAACGACATATCCAACAAAGGACTAGTAGCTCGAATATAGAAAAGTCTCACAAAACTCAACAGCAAAAACCCAACAATCCAATTAGAACATGGGCCAAAGACATAAGCAGACATTCCACTAAGGAGACACATAGATAGCAAATGAGCACATAGAAAATATTCAGCATTATTAGACATTAGAAAATGCAAATTAAAACCACAATGAGAAATTAGATCACTCAGACATTACTGGTGAGAATGTAAAATGTACAGCCACTCTAGAAAACAGCTTGGCAGTTTCCTAAAATACAAAATATGCAACTACCACATGACCCAGCAATTGCATTCCCGGGCATTTATCCCAGAGAAATGAAAACTTATGTGCACACAAAACCTATGCACCAATGTTTATAACAGCTCTATTTGTAATAGCCAAAAATTGGAAACAACCCAGGTGTCCTTCAACAGGTGAATGGTTAAACAAATTTGGTATGTCCATATTATGGAATAGGACTCAACAATAAAAATAACAAACTGTTGTATATGCAACAACCTGGATGGAATCTCTGGATCATTATACTATGTAAAAAAGCCAATCTCAGAACATTACATACTGTATGTTTTCATCATGTAACACTCTCGAAATAACAAAATCATAGAAATAGAGAGCAGATTAGTGCTTGCCCCAGGGTTAAAGAGAGGACAAGAGTGGAAGGAATTAGGTGTGGTATAAAAAAGCAACATGTCCTGCCTAACACAGGTGAAACCCTGTCTCTACTAAAAATATTAAAAATTAGCCAGATGTGGTGGTGGGCGCCTATAGTCCCAGCTACTTGGGAGGCTGAGGCAGGAGAATGGCGGGAACCTGGGAGGCGGAGCTGACGGTAAGCAGAGATCGCACTACTGTGCTCCAGCCTGAGCTACAAAGCTAGACCCCATATCAAAAAAAAAAAAAAAAAAAAAAAAAAAAAAAAAAAAAAGGCAACATGAGAGATCAGTATTAACATTCTGGCTGTGATACTTTATTACAGTTTTGCAGGATGTGGCCATTGAGGAAATTGGGTAAAGGTACAAGGAATCTCTCAGTATTATTTCTCACAACTGTATGCAAATCCACAATTATCACAAAATTAAAAGTACAATCAAACATTTGAAAATTAAATGCAGACAAAAATACAAAGTAATTCCCCCCAAAAATACAAGGTACAAAAGAATATATTTAGCATGCAACATTTAGATTAACAGAATGGAGGAAGTAAAAATTTTTTACAACAGTATGTAATTCCACCATTGTGGTAGGAATGCTGAGGAACAATGTGAGAGTGAGGAGTGGTTTTGAAGAATAGCAGTCGAGGTTCCAGACTCAGGTTTTACCAGCTGAGCCCGGGGGCCTTTCCAATGACTTGCCTTTCTAACTGCCAGCGAGTCCCTCAGGTCGGGGGAAAGGTGTTCCCAGCAGCTGCTGGGAGCAGGAGAGATGGACCCTCTGCTGGATCTGGTGGGGAGTGAGTGTGCAGGTGACCAGGAGGCAAGGAGGCCAGCGAGACTTCCCAGTCAGGGGCACTGATAGTGGAGACAATGGAAGATTACGAAGCCCAGCTCTGCCATGTTGTCATTTGCATTCCAGAGTGCCCCTCCGAGTGCTGGGTCAAGACTGGATTGAGGCATGGAGGGGCAGCCAGGTGATAGGCCTGGATTCAGTGGTCAGGATGGTGAAAGGGACCGGTTTGGAGTATGAGTGAGCAGATGTCCTGTGTACTAAGAGGAAGGACGCAGAAGAAGAGCCCAGTAGGGAGAGAAGATCAAGAGTAGGGCTTGAGCTTCCCTGAGAGTGGAAGACAGGGATGCAGAAGACAGGCCAGGCCGCAGTTGTCCAAGCAAGATGGTGTCTAAAGAAATGTTAAGCACCACTTCAGAGTTCTGTAACAAAAAGGAAAGGGGGTCCCTGATCCCTGAACCTGCAGCATTCCACCTGGTGAAGCAGGAAGATGAGCCGACCCACTTAGCCCTAGTAAAATTCGTGAAGCTTCTGTTTCTTCCAGCCTTTTAAAAGGGTACAAGACAAAATTTCTGCTGATACCATGAAAGCACTTCCAACAAGGGCTTTTTCCTCTCAGTCTAGACCAGCATTAACCGCACATGGTACTGCATAAACAGCAGCCATTCCCCACAAGTGATTGTGATTTCTGAAACAAAACAGGGTTTTACAACCCAGGAGGTTCTGGAGGAAAGGAAGCGGGATTGTAACACATTCCTCCTAGGAGTTTTCAGGACAATTCCCCTCGGGTGGCGTGGCATGTGAACTCAACAAATAGCTTCATGAAAACACTCCAGAGGGGTAATTTCCTTTAGATGTTTACCAAATTAGAAATCAAATGTTGGCCCTCAAGTGACCAAGGGCCTGGGAAAAGACTTCAAGGAGTTGAGTCAGCACTGAGTTTAGTTTGCTAAGTCTTGTGTCTCTTTATTCAAGGGTAGTGTGGACAGATGGCAGCAGTGGTGAATAGTAGGGGCTATGACCATTCAAATCTCCATTCACATCCACAGCAGAGCAGCACCCCACTTGAGTTTGCTTTTCATTTTCTTTTCCCAAAAGTTACACTTTTCTATACAAGCACTTACTTTTCATTCATAGTATAGACTCAATTAACCCAGACATAAAACTGTGATTTCCTACAGTGATCTTCCCTGGCTCAAAAAGATAAGTGAAAACATGAAGGGGAGGCTCTCCATGAGAAGGGGCGCCAGGCTATCCCCATGGCCATGTCAGGGGTTGGAGGATAGACAGTGTCCTTCATCTGTTCAAGAATGAGGGAGAGCTGGTCCTGTGGGCAAAGTCACATTGGCCATTGGGTCTCTGCCCCAACTCCTACCACCTTCTCCTACAAATATTTCCTCCCCTGCTTTGTACCCATTAGGATGGCTACTATCAAAAAGGTAGGGGGAAAATTGGACCCTCACGCACTTCTGGTGGAAATGTAAAATCATGCAGCTGCTCTGGTAAACATTGTTATGGTACCTCAAAAAGTTAAAACAGAGTTACCACACCACCCACAATTCCACTCCTGGGTATCTACCCAAAAGAATTAACGGCAGGGTTTCAAAGAGGTATTTGTAGACACGTTTATAGCAGCACTGTTATTCACAATAGATACAGTGTGGAAGCAACCTAAATGTCCATTAACAAATGAGTGGAGAAACAAAATATGGACATACATGTGATGGAAAATTACTCAGCCTTGAAAAGGAAGTTCTGATCCACACTACAACATGGATGAAACTTGAGAACATTATGCTGAGTGAAATAAGCCAGACACAGGACAAATACTGTGTGATTCCACTTATATGAGGTACCAAGAGTAGTCAAGTTCATAGAGACAGAAAGCAGAATGGTGGCTGGGTGGGGAGTTAGTGTTTCATGGGAATGGAGATTCCACTGGGGACGTTGAAAAAGTTCCAGAAATGGACAGTGATGATGGGTACACAACATTGTGAATGTACTTAATGCCACTAATTATACACTTAAAAACAACTAAAATGCCAAGTGTTATGTTCTGTATATTTCATCACAATACAAAAACAGTTTTTAAAAATCCTCCCTTATCCTGCTGCAGGTAAACATGAAAAAACAATAAAGTGTCTCAAGCACTTTCTTTGCAGTATGTAGTGATGGTCAAGGGACTCTCTAAGATGTCCACAGTAACACAATCAGCTTCCAAAGTCTCTTTGCAGAAAAAGGAACTGAGCCCTTGGTCAACTAGATTTAGTTAGAATTCTACCATTACTTGATTTTCAAGTCTTGACTCCAGCTGGTCTTTGGTTTCTAGACCAAGGTATCATACTCTGATGGCAGAGCTCACAGAAGCTCCAGGGGCAGGTGGACACAGCACCTCTCAGCTAAAATGCTGCTGTGGTTAACACAGTGAACTAAAACCACCACACTCAGGATCCCTAAATGGTAGAGGATTTAGACTCAACTGTATATTCTGCACTAAGTGTAAACAGTGTGATTACATTGGCGAAGTGCATGGTTAGATGCTTTCCTCATTCCAGTAGTGTCCCCTTATTCGTGGTTTTGCTTTCTGAGGTTTCACATATCCTCAGTATGGTACAATAAGGTATTTTAAGAGAGAGAAAGAGAGAGACCATTCACATTGTAAAATATTGTATATTTATTACAATATATTGTTATAATTGTTCTATTTTATTAACAGTTGTTGTCAATCTCTTACTGTGCCTCGTTTATAAATTAAACTTTGTCATAGGTATATGTATAGGAAAAGCATAGTGTCTATATAGGGCTTGGTACTATCCACGTGTCAGGTATCCGCTGGGGTTCTTGGAACATATCTCCCGCAGATAAAGTGGGGGCTACTGTAAGGTCTTAATCTAACTGGTATAATGGTATTGGATCTACTGTCTTTACCTTGTGTTTAAAAATCTGGACTTTTTACATCAAAATAGATGAAAACTATGACTCAAGAAATGAAAATAGAAATGTTTCCGGGTGGCTAGGGGCAGTGGCTCACACCTGTAATCCCAGCACTTTGGGAGGATGAGGTGGGAGGCTTGCTTGAGCTCAGGAGTTTGAGACCAGCCTGGACAACATGGCAAAACCCGATCTCTACCAAAAAAAAATACACAAATTAGGCAGGCATTGTGGTGCGCCCCTGCAGTCCCAATCACTCAAGAGGCTGAGGTGGGAGTATCACTTGAGCATGGGAGGTTGGGGCTGCAGTGAGCCATAATTGCACCATTGCACTTCAGCTTGGGCGACAGACTATGACCCTGCTGAAAGAAATGAAGAGAGAAAGACAAGAAAGAGAAGAAGGGAAGGGAAGGGAAGGGAAGGAAAAAAAGAAAAGGAAAGAGAAAAAAGAAGGGAAGGGAAGGGAGAGGAGAAAAGGAAGGAAGGAAGGAAAGAGAGGAAGAAAGAAAAGAAAGAAAGGGAAGAAAGAAAGAAAGAAAGAAAGAAAGAAAGAAAGAAAGAAAGAAAGAAAGAAAGAAAGAAAGAAAGAAAGAAAGAAAGAAAGAAAGAAAGGAAGGAAAGAAAGAGAAAAAGAAAGAAAGAGAGAGAGAAAAAGAGAAAGAAAGAGAAAAAGAAAGAAAGAAAGGAAGAAGAAAAAAAGAGAGAGAAGGAGGGAAGGAGGGAGGGAGGAAGGGAGGAAGGAAGGAGAAAGAAAAGAAAGGAAAGAAACAAGAAGATAAAAGACAAGAAAAAGAAAAGAGAAAAGAAAAGAAAAGAAAATGGGCTTTATTTCTGGGAAACCTGCGCCAGCAAATCTGAGCTGAGCTGGCCACTGTAAACTACTGTCCCAGGGGTTGAGTTGCTGGAAAATCACCTGAAGAAGTTAACATCATACATAACATACATTTTAAAATAGTATTTCTATAGTAAACACTGTAATCAATTTCTGCAAGGAACCCCCCAAATTTCAACAAATTTAAAAATCTAACTGGCATTTATTATCAACTCATGCATCAGGCAGCAACCCACCTAAAGATTGAGAAAGGCACTCAGATAGGGTTAAAACAGAGGTGCCTTCCTTATCTTGGTACTCCTTATAGGCACTTATAGGCCACCTAAAGATTGAGAAAGGCACTCAGATAGGGTTAAAACAGAGGTGACTTCCTTATCTAGGCACTCCTTATAGGGTTAAAACAGAGGTGACTTCCTTATCTTGCCTACTCAGATAAACTGGGTCCCTTCTGATAGGTCACTGTGAATCTCCTGTCTGGGGGAAGATTGGCCTATTTTAAAGTTCAGTTTGAGTACAAGCCACCTAGCCTGGGTGACTTCATTCTGATCTGGTCCGATCTGTTGGGGCCCTGTGCAGGAGCTCAGTCCAAAACAATGGTCTCCCATAATTTTTATTTAATGTCATAGAATGCCATCTTCTTGAGTTAAAAAACTAACCTCTCTTTATGTCAAATTTGTTGCATTGTTTGTGCTTTGAGTTTTCTTCTTGGCTGAAGTACTTATCATTTTTTACTTTGCATGTTAAATATATGTCTCCTAAATGCTGATATGACCACAATTATTCAAAAGAAGAGCAATGCAAACGCCTAAAATAGAGACTGAAGGAAAAATGCTAAAACCTTCATGGTGATGATCCCTCAGAGGTGAGACTTCCGGGCAATCCTCATATTTGCCTTTATGCTTTTATATAAATGCTAAAAGTTCTACCAGGGAGAAACCTACATTTTTCTACATTATTCTACCAGAATGAAAGGCTACTTTTTTGGGGGGCGGGGGGGACGAAGTCTCGCTCTGTCACCAGGTTGGAGTGCAGTGGTGCAATCTCAGTTCACTGCAACCTCCACCTCCTGGGTTCAAGTGATTCTCCTGCCTCAGCCTCCTGAGTAGCTGAGACTACAGGTATGTGCAACCACACCTAGCTAATTTTTGTATTTTTAGTAGAGACAGGGTTTCACCATGTTGGCCAGGATGGTCTTGATGTCTTGACCTCATGACCCACCCACCTCGGCCTCCCAAAGCACTGGGATTACAGGCGTGAGCCACTGCGCCCAGCATAAAAGGCTACTTTTTAAGATAAAAATTGAGTTCTCACTGCAAAGAATTAGGAACAATTCCCTTAGTGCCATTTTATTATTCTTGTAGATCTGATTCAGACAAGCACCTGCTTTCTAAATATAAACAAAATATCTCATAGCAACCGTAAAATTTCCTAAAAGATCAGACATTTTGAAGGTTAACCCTAGTTCCAGCATTGACATGATCCGCCTATGCTGGGATAAATGGAATCAACCGCAAAAAGTGATCATTCATTATAAATAGTATTTAAGCAAAAGTGCAAATGGTGCATAGTGGCTCAATGAACACAAAATCCAGTTAGCTCTTTGACAAACGTGTTATAAAAATGGCACCTGCCGTGCGTGGTGGCTCATGCCTGTAATCCCAGAACTTTGGGAGGCCGAGGCGGGCGGATCACCTGAGGTCAGGAGTTCCAGACCAGCCTGGCCAACATGGCAAAACCCCTTCTCTACTAAAAATATAAAACTTAGCCGGGCGCGGTGCTGCATGCCTGTAATCCCAGGTACTCAGGAGGCTGAGGCAGTAGAATCACTTGAACCCAGGAGGCAGGGGTTGCAGTGAGCCAAGATCGCGCCATTGCACTCCAGCCTGGGCAACGGGGCAAGACTCCATCTCAAACAAACAAACAAAAACAAAAAACAAAACAAACTGCACCACACACCTCCTTCCTGTTGTGCACAAACACAGCCAGCCCCTTCCATGGGATTTTCATATCTAGGTAAACATTTAAAACACATATTTCTCTCCGTATTCTAGAAAAAATAATTGCCCTCCAATTGTTTCTCAATCGTGCTTTTCAATAAATACATTATGATTTAGATTTAAAATAGTAAGCATTTGAGCAAAACTCTTTGGATGCAAGAATGTCACAAGCAGGCTTTGAAAAAAATTGTTTTAAAAAAACATGCCGCATTCATTTCTTAAACACACTGAGAACTACTGTAATTATTTCAATGAGAAATTCCTGCAAACTCCTCCTGTCTCCTTATGCCTGCTTCCTCTCAGCGAGTCACAATCGGTTTCCATGGCAACTCTGTTGCTAAGGGGGGACCCCGTAAGTACATCAGCGTGTTATCTGCAGCACTGAGATGGTGTTAGCCCGAGAGGCCAGGCTGGCTGGAATATTTAGATTTAATTTAGTGCCATTTTCTTTCATCTACTCACAACGAATTCACCAGAAACTGTTAGAGGTTGTCCCTGTCAGAAGGAGAACGACAGCCACTTCCTAGGTTATCCTCTGAGCTTTCATGCTGTTTCGATTACACTGACCTTCCTTTTAGAACGTATTCACCATCGTCCTGAGACTTAGACGCTAGAATCATAAGAAAAACAATAATAGCAATTACAAACACTACTAAAATGCTACATGAGACTGCTTTTGTTGAATGTTTATAAATGGAAAGTATAAACCAAACATAAGTTGTCAGAAATAAATAGCATTTGAATCATTAATCTGAAAGATATTAAACAGTAAATGTTTAGAAAGCCCCAAATGAAGCAAATCAAAATATTTTTGAAGTCTCCCTTTCAATGTCTCTGAAATCGTATTCTAGCAAACAGATTGTGTAACATTTCATCAGAAATCCTGATTGGAATCCAGAATCTTCCACCCAGTCAACTTTCATGGACCGTGTTATTTGTTGGGGACAAGTTTTATTATCGTAAAGGATAATTCCTTAAAGTGGCTCATTTCCTGATTGCATTTTCTTTAGCTCCTGACTCTGTATAATGAAAGAGGACCTTCCTGATAGTACTAAAGTGGTTGTCTTTGATCAGACAACCCCTGAAAACCTTATGCGGGACTCACCCAGGGCAAACTGGGAAAACGTACTGCATCAGGAGACAGGCCTTCCTAGCTGCTCTGGGCGCCCACTGCCTTGGAAGAGCCATGCTGACACCAAACCTCCAACCCTCCAGTTACATGCGTGGTGACAAAAGGGAAGTACCAGCCACATGCAAGTCTCAATGCCTCAGCAGATCCCCACCAGGGGGCCTGTTCCGGGGTCACCTGGTGAAATTGGTGAAATCGAGAAGCCAGGCTGCTGAAGCACCAGGAGAGGCAGCCACAACTGGCCAGGGCAAGCCTAGCCACCCAGGAACTCTCAGGCCAGTGTAAACGTGGAGTTTCATCCAGCCCGGAATGCATGCCCGCTCCTGGGGAGTTGTTCTGCCCCTCCTTCCCGGCTGCCTTGGACCCATTCCCACACTCTCAACACTCACCCCGACAGGGGAAGGTGTGGAGAAGAGAGCTAATGGTCAGGGCATTTGCCTCAGGGTGACCAGCCATCACAGTGCACCTGAAATTCCCCATTCCAAAGAACCTATGTTCCCTGAAGCTCTTCTGGTTTCCATGCTGATGAATGAATATGTGTCTTGTAGAGTTGACAGTTCTATCATCAGTCCCGACCTTCCCTCTTGGCTAAGTCCAGGCTATTCCTGTGCAGTCGACCTTCAGTTTCACTCAGAAACTATATCTCAACGTTCAGATTCAATTTGATATACAAAAATCTACAAAATGAATGCGGAAAAAAGTGAAAATGAATTGCCCAAGTGTTTCCCTTTTAATTCACTGGCCCTCTCTTCATTTGCAAAAGAGAAACAGTTTCAGTTCATGATGTGGGAAACCTGTCACACTGACAAGCCCCTGCGAGGCCTAAGTTGGCTGAACATCTGGCCCTGGCCCGTGTGCCTGGTCAGGTCAGCTTCTGAAAACCTGGAGGAAGTGCTGCGCTTGGCCCCAGCAGCTGCTGTGTGTGAACCTTGATGAGGACGGTTGAAAAGCAACCAGTGAATTTTCCCTGCAGAAAAAGCAATGAAAAGCCAGAGGGACCGAGCTTCACAAAAAACAGGTTTAAAGCTGGCCTGTCTTGATGGGGAATGAAGGCTGGTGATGGGGGACTGTGAATGGGTCTTAGGACCTGCCTCTCCATAGCCCTCCCTGTTTCTACATCCCCAAGCCTGGAAAACAAAAACTCAAATCAGCAGGCACTTGCCAAGCACAGACCATGTGGCAGGTGGGCTGCCAAGTTCTTCACACACCTGCCCCACAGCATTCTCACAAACCCAAAGGCAGTCATCACCCCATCTGGTGGCTTATGGAGAGGCCACGGAAACTTCCTGATGAGGGACAGGTGAGGGGACACCAAGAGGTGAACTTGCTGGCTCTGATGCACTGAGTCAGTGACTCCAGCAGACACCCCACCCAGGCAACCACCCTCCTTATAACTCCACTCCAAAATACGAAGATTGGCTCTTAGAGGGCTGATTCATTCTGAAGAGGCACAATACTACCGCAATGCACATCACACAACCCAAGGTGAGAAACTCATCCACTCTTATCCAACTTCTCCATGTTCAGTCAGTGTGCCCTTCCTTCCCTAAAGAGAGATGGCCCAGGACCATGTCCGCCTCCTGTGTCCAGGGATGATGTCTTCAGGCCGTGTGCATGACTCCATGTCACACAGACACACAAATACACACATGCATGCAGACTCTACACACTACTCACAAAATACATACCACAGACACACACCACACACTACACACACACGGACACACCTGCACACAACATGCAAACACACACACACCCCATCCCACACCAGCATCAACCCCAATACCTCAGAATGTGACTGCATTTGGAGTCAGAGCCTTTAAAGAGGTGATTCAGGTAAAATGAGGCCATTAGGATGGGGGATGATCTGGTATGACCCCTGTCCTCATAAAGAAGAGGAGATGAGGACACAGACACCCACAGAGGGGCAACCATGTAAGGACACAAGAGAAGATGCCATCTACAAGCCAGGGAGCGAGGCCTCCAGGAGAGACCATCCCTGCTGACACCCTGATCTGGGACTTCCAGCCCAGAAAATAAATGTCTGTGGTGCTTTGTCATGGCAGCCCCAGCAAAGGAATACAGGGATCATCTGGATGCCTTACTCAATCATTTGCAGAGCCATGCAATAAAACTATAAAACTTTTTACAATTCTTTCTCATGAAAAGCTTTCTTAAATGTGTTTCAAACTCCCTTGCCTTAATAAACAAAAATTACAAAGTGTGATTAAATGTTATTGTGATGAATGATTTCCTCCAGCCATCATCATAATTAATCCTTCTGATGTGTACAGTAGATGATATGGGAATTACTGTAAATATGAATGGCATCCAAGATACAATTTAGAGTTTCCCTTATCTTTAAGCTGCATACATTAGCTTTATTTTGGTGTTATTTCCCCTTTTATCCTAAAATTAAAGTGAAGATGTGCCTTTGTAGTGACTTGTTTCCAGTGTAAGATCACTGCCCTTTCAGGAGAGTTAAGTTGTAACTTGCAGAACAGAAAGGTCCTCTTGTAGGTGCTGTCTTTCCCACTCACTGGAGTACCATATCACAGCCAGTTGCATCAGCTTCAGAAACACAGTTCACCTGTCCCTGTCGGGCCACTGCATTCCCAGACATTATCATCATGCATTATCATTATTATCATCATTATTATCATGCAGGAGCGCTGCAGAGTTTAATCACCACACTCTTTTTTTTCCTCAGGGAAAACATTGTCCTTTATGGTTTCTCTAGGCTACTGAAGACTCTGAAAGCCATAGAGCATCATTTTAGGTTCTTTACTTGATGCTAGGTAC
This sequence comes from Chlorocebus sabaeus, assembly GCF_047675955.1. Lineage (NCBI taxonomy): Eukaryota > Metazoa > Chordata > Mammalia > Primates > Cercopithecidae > Chlorocebus > Chlorocebus sabaeus. The sequence continues at coordinate 8,823,121 of NC_132915.1, read as the reverse complement.
TAGAGAGCAGCTGACTTCAGGAGAACAGACAATAGCAGCAGCCAGCAGGCAACTAGAGTCCAGTCAGGCTCTAAGAAAGACTTCCATATTGTCTTGTGTTCACCAAAAATATTACTGAGGAATGCATTTGGAGCTGTAAGAGAAAACCTAGTAAAACCCAGGCTTAAACTAATTAGGAGTTACTTTTTCTTTATACGAAAAGCTATCAGGAGCCACACAGTCCTAGCATTAAATCAGTAGGTCAAGGAGCAGAAGAGTATGTATTATCTTGGCCTTTTTCTCAAGTCAAGGGTGAAAGATGGCTGCTGCAGTTCCAGCCATCACTTCTACATTCCACTCAGAAAGGAGAAGGAAGCAACAAGGAAGAAAGGCTAGCCAAATTTTCCCAGAAACTCACAGCAGATTTATGTCTCAGGAGCCAACACTGTGCCATGGAGCCACCTCCAGCACAAGGGACTCTGCAAAATTCAGCACACTGGCTGTACAATGCTGCCTCAGATGGTGAGTGCTCGTGATGAAGAGGAGGAGGAAATATACAGTAAATTGACCCTATCACACAATAGGTAGACTCACAAAAATCTTTTTAAGTCATATATCCTTATAAAGTAAAAACATAAACTTCATAAGCTATCTCAGTCTCATTACTTTATAGTTATGTGTTAATTATAAACATTCTGCACAAGGAATATTTCAGTAAAACTCACTGGAATTTTGAGGGAAAGATGGCAGATTAAACACATTCCTTTAATTCCATCCCCTCTCAAGACTATGCTAAAGCAATTATAAATAGATTTTTTTTTAAGGCACAAATCTACAAGATAAAAGAGAATGGGAGAGAGACAACAGTGACAAAACTGGGGGTGTTGTCAAGCATCTGGTTTTGCAGGCCCAGGAGAACTGTATTCTAAGTTGGCTGTGCAGATCTGAGCAGCAGCCTGAGTTTCACTATGGAGCACCTAACAGGCTCAGAAACTGGAGGCCCCAGAGACCTCTGCAAGCGGGGGAACAGGTGGCCTGAAGAGGAAGATGGCTTGGCAGGCCAGGACCCACTAGATCCTAGCTGTCCTCCTCCCCAACCCAGCGCAAGACTGAAGGGTGGCTCTCTGGAGGCTTCTGGGCTGGCATGTGCCAGCTATGGTTGAGGGTGGGGGAAGTCTTAGGGAAAACGGGGGTCTAAGGAATGCTTGCATCCTAACTGTGGGGAACTTGCCAGCTTTCTTCTTCCACTTTGCTCCCAGAAACTGGCAACCAGGCTGGGAACCTCTGACAGAAAACTAACCTTGTGTGAGCTCTGTCCAACCCAAGAGGAAACCAAAGAGTTCTGACCTTGGGGAGTCCCCTATGAAGGCCCCCTATATCCCCATGTGGCAGAATATGCAAGTGACATTCCCAGAACAAACCCCAGAGCTCTCAACCACCTCTGCAATGCCCTTTCCCCCAAAGTGAGCAGCAACCACGTGCATCTGGGGCAAGTCTCTTCATAAAGATCGGGAGACCAACAGGAAGAAGCAACTTGGAGGAAATGACCAAAACTGAGAGAAGAAAGTCTCAAAAGTGTCATGAATTTGGCCATGACACAATGGTTCCCACCTTTTTAAATGGTTAAGAAAAATGTCAAAAGGATACCATTTAATGACACATGAAAATTATAAGAAAATCAAACTAAGGAATAAAGGCAGCTGGGCACAGAGCCTCACCTATGTGTTCACATTCTGTCTGCATACTGTCCACACCGCAGCAGCAGCGCTGAGTGGTTATGACAGGACTGTATGGCCTGCTAAGACTGAAATATTACCATCTGCCTCTTTATGGAAAAAAAAAAAAGAAGTTGTTGGTCTCTTCTGTAGCCCGAGCAAACAGGGTAGACAGTTAGTGATTCTGTATCTCTGGGGAGGGACGTCTCCATGGAGAACATGAGAGGTCCCCAAGTCAGCCCTGAACATGGATTGTTCCCAGTGCACTTCACAGCCCAAATGCACACTGTGGACACAGGAAGTTTGGGTGAGCTCCTCCAGCATAGGAAGGCAGAGGTTCTCATCTCTAATGATGGCCTATGGGCCTCATAATTTGATAGAAGTCACAGGCTATTCTCCACTAGTTCAATTCTTTCCCTCCTTCCTTGCCTCCCTCCACAATGTTCCCAGTGCCTCTTAATGGTGCTATCTCCTGCTTCCTCCTCCCTCTGTCTTCAGGAAGAAAAACACAAGGAAGACAGGGGAAGGGAATGGTCAGTAGATGATGCTTAACAAGGAATGGCTCACACCACTGCACTAAAGTCATATTCCATCTGAAGGAAGCCTCCCCTCTGAAGTGTGGGGCTACACTTCCCAAGGAAAAGATTTAGCACATTAAGAGTTGAATTCCCACTCCTGGGACTTATCTACGTCCCTTGTCTTAGTCTTCTCAGGCTGCTATAACAAAACACCATAGACTGTGGGGCATTTATTTCTTACCATTCTGGAGGCTGGAAGTCCAAGATCAGGGTGCCAGCATAGTCAGGTTCTGGTGAGGGCTCTTTTCCTGGCTTACAGACAGCCACCTTCTTGATGTAGGGAAGGGAAAGAGACCTGAGAAAGTTCTTTTGTCTATTCTTATAAGGACACTCATCCCATCATGGAAGTTCTACCCTTAGACTTCATCTAAATCTAGTTACCTTCTAAAGGCCCCACCTCCAAATACCATCACATTGGAGGAGAGGGCATCAATATATGAATTTTGGGGGACACAATTCAGTGCACTGCACCTCACTATTTAGGTTTAAGGCAGTGGCCCTCTTGCTGCTAGCTGATGATCAGAGCCATTTTGACTCTAGTTAGCCAACTGAGCAGCTATTAAGAATATTATGAGGCCTTCATGAAAGGTTCGTGTGTTTAGTCTAACAATGGAATCCATTTAGGGGCAACCCAGCTGAGAATTCCAGACCACTCTGGCACAACAGTTATATTTTACACTAACAGTATTCATGGGGACTCATTCATTTACAAGTGACAGATACCCAATTCAAATAAGCTTTTTTAAAAAGGGAAATGTGTTGGCTTGTGTGGCTGGGAAATCCAAAGAGCGTGTATCTAGCATCAGGCATAGCAGGATCCAGGTGTTCAAGTGATGTCAGCACTTCTCTTTCTCTCTTTTCTGTCTCTTCCTCCCTGCTGGCCTTCCTTGACCTCATTCTTAGGTAGGTCCTCTCTCTCCATGTGGAAGCAAGATGCCCCTTTGGCTCCTGATGCATGGGATTCTTTCAGTCATCACCATCCAGAAAGAGGGAGGAATTTTCTGAGCTAAACTCCCAGGAAAAATGATTTGTCTGATGTGAGTGACAGGCCAGACCTTGAGCCCATCACTGTGCCCAAAGGACACACATCTGCTTGTCCAGGGCTGGGCCAGTGCCACATAAACCACATGATTTGAGCAGGACTATTCCAGAATGCCAAAGAGGGACTCTCCCCACCCTTCAAAAAACCACGTGACTCTGGGTCATTTTGCTCTTCTGGGCCTCTCCACGACAGCCTCCTTGGTGAGTAGAGTCCACATTCTCACACTGACTGGACATATGGCATTTTTGACTGGTTCTGGGGACCTTACTGCTATGAATTCACCATTAATTTGCCCCATTTTCCACAGAGGAAATGGACACATTTGATTTATTTACCCCCAAAGGTCACATAATGGGAGAAAAGGTATCAGACACAAATACTGGGTTCTACTTTTGTATTTACATTTGAGGGTGTGAATCTCTCTCAAATACGTTAAAGAACCAACCATCTTCTGTAGCAGCATCCAGGGAACTTTCCATGTTCTCTGACATCACAGTACTTTGTAATTTATACACAGACATTGTTATGCAGTGATGTTTCTAACCTCCCCTTGGAGGAATCCCTCCTGGACGCCTGCCTCCTGCAGCTCTGGTCTCCTCTCTTGCTTTTAATCCATGCAATCTGAGACACGCCTCAACTGCCCAGGCTGGATCTCTCTGCAACAGGAAAGGAAACGCTCAGAATGAAGGATTCAGGGCCACCCCTACCGAGAGGAATGCAAAAGTGCTCGGTAGTTAGGCTATGATTTTTCTCTTTCTCTGTTTCTCCTCATGGGTCATCATTTTCCAGAGGAGGGCAGCCCCACAAGTTCCAGAAGATGCCTTGTCCGGCCGCTGTTGGCTGGCTGGGCAGCCACGTGCAGGCATCCTGCCTTGGCTGACTCTTCTTTAGCAAATGAGGATGGCAGTCTCCGCCTTGCAGGGTGGTTTTCAGTTCCCAGCCCTGCTAAGCCAGGCAAAGTGGCTTCACAAATTCCCAGTCTGTGTGTACATCCATGCACCCAAGCCAAAGGAGCTGCCGCAGCCATGCAGGGCCCAGTGGGCCCCCAGCCTCCCTGTTCTCTGTCTCCCCAAGTCCTCCTGCATGGGCACCTTTCAGAAATGCTGCCTCCCAGGGTCTTCTCTGAGGAGCCGGCTGATCCAGGCATGCTGTTCTATCTCCATGTAGATGTATCTGCCGGTAGCCTTTCAGAGCCTGATAGACTGCCAGAAGGGAGGGGCCTGTTGCCCAGGAAACCTAGCAAGCATTTGCTGCATCCAGCCCTAGACTCACTCTCACCACTTCTGTGGTCACAAAAATGTGACCCTTCTTCCTCCCACCGGGCATCTCCTGCCGCTTCCCTCTGCTTCTCTCTAAAGCCTGCCAACCGACTAGTCTTTTTCTAAGTCTGCCAGTGACCCTTTCTTGTTAACTTAGGAGCTCTCTTTCCCTCCATCCATGCAGTGAACCTCCTTCTGATTTATACTGCCTGGTTTAAACTGGCCCAGAACTTCTCTCAGGGGACAAGTTCAATTAGTTTTGTTCCCCACCTTTCTAACTAATGAAAGTTACTGAAATTTGACCTCTCAGTATGTAGGCTGTTGTCACAAAAATCAAAAACTGCTAATAATAGAGGAGAACGTTCAAAAATAAAATACCTACAAGTGAGGAACATGTATGTATGCACCACTGCCTCTTTTTCTTGAAAGGAGAAAGAGCCTTTCTACTGCTTTTCACCGAGTGTCAGGAAACAGTGGAGCTCCAGAACCAGGTCATGCATCCCACCTGGAGGAATTTCCCGGCGGCTCTGGGCATCTCACCTACCTGGAACTCTGGCCTGCCTTGAGCCTAGAAGTAAGCTCTAGAAACCATTCAGAGAAATCGACTATTTTGCAATGATCTTTTTGCTTGGAAAAAACCTTCAGCTCAATTGGATGCATATTATCAAAATTAATAATCTAGGTTTTAAAAATGTCAGTTGCAGACTTCTGGCTCCAGAAGATCTTGTAGACTCAGTTGTCCCTGCTCCTCCCCTGTAAATACAATTAAAAACCCTGGAAGGCCGGGCGCGGTGGCTCAAGCCTGTAATCCCAGCACTTTGGGGGGCTGAGACGGGTGGATCACGAGGTCAGGAGATCGAGACCATCCTGGCTAACACGGTTAAACCCCATCTCTACTAAAAAATACAAAAAACTAGCCGGGCGAGGTGGTGGGCGCCTGTAGTTCCAGCTACTCCGGAGGCTGAGGCAGGAGAATGGCGTGAACCCGGAAGGCGGAGCTTGCAGTGAGCTGAGATCCGGCCACTGCACTCTAGCCTGGGCGACAGAGCGAGACTCCATCTCAAAAAAAAAAACCCTGGAAATAACTTAGCAGATAATGATAAAGGGAATTTGAAAGCAGGAATAAAGAAAGCAACTGACTATGGACTTCAGGACTTGAGGAATGACAATGAGGTGAGTTCCCTGGGTTTTCTTTTTAACTCTCATATATCTCAGAATAGGCCTTGAAAAAATCTACAACCTGGAAGCAACAGGTACAGGTAAAAAGTAAAGCACAGAAAAGGAAATAAAACAAACACAAAATAAAGCCAACAAGAAAGACAGCCACCTCCCAACCCCCCACCAAAGGAAAAGGGAAGGAAGATCCCAAGAGACCTAGTAGGGACCCCCAACAGGGACCTGATAGCCTTGGCTGACTGATCCTGTGCCCAGCGGCCGCTTCAGAGCCCCAGAAGGCAACCCAAAAACAATTCCACAACCAGAGCACAGGCAGTTGGAACAGTCTACCTGCAGGGCCTGCAACAGTGGAGACCGGCATCTCTCGACTCTCCAGCCAGGGAAGAAAATCCAAGCCAAGCAAAGCCTGCTCCTTACCCTAGAAAGTGGCCTCAAAAGTGGTCAGCAACACCAGGCAGCCCATGGAAGAGCCTTCTTTTCCTGCAGGTGACAACAGCAGGATCATGTAGGAGCTCTGGCAGCACCAAAATATGAAGCAGATCAGAATAACATTGCAAGAGCTCTGAAAAAACACCTGCCATTGGAACCATAGCCCATGAAAGTAGACTAGAACCTACACGCTAAACTTAAATATGACATTTAAAAAAGTATACGGTATATTAAAGACTTAAACAGGATAACTGCCTGCCAAAATAGAGGGCTTAAATAGGATCAACAGTCTCCTAGCAGATGAAATACTACCTATTCAGTACAATGCACACTCTTCGGGTGATGGGAATATTAAAACCCAGATGCAATATATTCATGTAACACAACTGCACTTACACCCCTAAATCTATAAAAATAATAAATACAGATTCCCCTAACATAATAAATCAAATGCCCCAATGCGACTGAAAAGTATTCATCCTACCAAGACTCAGGAATAACAATTACAAACGATCTCAAAGCAAGTGTTAAAAAATAGAAAATCTCAGCAAAGAATTAGAAGTTATAAAAAGAATCAAATGAAAATTACACAACTAAAAACTGTAGTAATTGAAATTTTTAAATAACACACTGATTGACTCAGTAGTAGAGTGGAGATGACAGGACACAATCAATGAACGTAAGGACCCATCAATAGAATTTGCTTAGCCAGGACCACAGAGATAAAATACACTTAAAAAATAACAATAAACAGAGTCTTGGAGATCTGTGAAGCAGCAGCAACAACAACAAAAATCTAATCTTCGTATTATTGGAGTTCCAGAAGGAAAGGAAAAAGAATGTAAAGCTCAAAAAGTATTAAAATAAATAATGCCTGACAACTTCCTAAATTTGGCAAAAGCCATATACCTATGAAGTTGAGCAAAATCTAAATTTGATAAACTCAAAGAAATCCACACCAAAACACATTATAATTAAACTTCCGATGAATAGACAAAAAAAAACTTCAAAAATAACCAGACAGAAATGACATATTACCTGTAGAAAGACACCAGTTAAAATGACAGAAGATTTCTCATAGTACACCATGGAGGCCAGAGGAAGTAAACATTTTTCAAGTTTTGAAAGAAAAGAATCATTAATTGTGAATTCAATATCTGGTAAAGACCATCCTTTGGGAATGAAGGGAAAATAAAGACATTCTCAGGTGAAAGAAAGAAAACTAAGATAATTTGTTGTTAGAGGACTTACCCTTTAAAAATAAGTAAGAAAGCTCTCCAAACAGAAAGAAAATGACAACAGAAGTGGGCTGGGCTCTTAGAAATGAAAAAAAAAGAGCAACAGAATGGCTAAAATTAGAGGTAAACATGATAGCCTATCCTTACCTCATGAATTTCCATAACTATATTCTGTGACTGAAGCAAAACTTATAACACATCTGATGCGGTGCTCAATGTATGTTGAGGAAATATTTAAGACAATTATACTTAGAAATTGCAGAGAATAAAGGGATCTCAACGGAATTATTTTTTCTTCACTTCAGTTGAGTTAGTAAAATGTCCGTAATGGTAGACTGTAATAAGTTACATATGTATATTGTGATACCTACCTCAATCATCAAGTAACTGTACTAAGCAATATACTAAAACACTAGTTTAAATAAATAAATATGAAACTAAAAGTTCAAGTAATCCACAGAAAGGAATAAAAGAAAGAGGGAAAGAAACAGAGGAATGAGAACCAGAAAGAATAAACAGAAAGCAAATATTAAAATAGTATACTTGAGGCTATCAATAATAACTTCAAACATAAATTATCTAAATCCACCCGTGAAAACACAGAGATGGGCTGGGCGCAATGGCTCACGCCTGCAATGCCAGCACTTTGGGAGGTCAAGGAGGGCAGATCACCTGAGGTCAGGAGTTTGAGAACAGCCTGACTAACATGGTGAAACCCTGTCTCTACTAAAAACACAAAATTAGGCCGGGCGCGGTGGCTCAAGCCTGTAATCCCAGCACTTTGGGAGGCCGAGATGGGTGGATCACGAGGTCAGGAGATCGAGACCATCCTGGCTAACACGGTGAAACCCCGCCTCTACTAAAAATACAAAAAACTAGCCGGGCGAGGTGGCAGGCGCCTGTAGTCCCAGCTACTCCGGAGGCTGAGGCAGGAGAATGGCGTAAACCCGGGAGGCGGAGCTTGCAGTGAGCTGAGATCCGGCCACTGCAGTCCAGCCCGGGCTACAGAGCAAGACTCCGTCTCAAAAAAAAAAAAAAAAAAAAAAAAACACAACATTAGCCAGGTGCAGTGGCTCATGCTTATAATCCCAGCTACTTGGGATGCTGAGGCAGGAGACTCACTTGAACCCAGGAGGCAGAGGTTGCAGTGAGCCAAGATTGTGCCATTGCACTCCAGCCTGGATGACAAGAGTGAAACTCCATCTCAAAACAAACAAACAAACAAAAACAACAAAAAAAGAAAATACAGAGATGAGCAGAGTGGATTAAAAAACACTATAACTATACGCTATCTACAAGAAACTCACTTCAAATACATAACACAGGCTAGAAAGAAATATATCCTACAAACATTCGAAATAAGAGTGGCTATATCAAAATCAGATAAAGTAGGCTTCAAAGCAAGGAAACTTACTGTGGATCAAGAGGAACCTTGCATGGTAATGAAATGATCCATCCAGCAAAAAAACATAGCAGTCCTAAATGTTTGGGTCAAATCCATGGGTCAAAGGGAGAAGCCTCAAAGGAAATGTTAAAACACGAAATCAAATGAAAAAGAAAATACAACCTACCAAGATTTGTGGGATGCAAATAAACATAGTGTCAAGAGTTAAATTTATACTACTAAATAGTTTTATTAGAAAATAAGAAAGGTCTCAAATCAAATATCTATGTTCCTACCTCAAGAAACTAGAAAAAGAAGAGCAAAACAAATCCAAGGAAAGCAGAAGGGAGAAAATAATAAAGTGAAGAGACAAAAATCAATGAAATCAAAAACAGGAAAACAATCGAGGAAATCAATAAAACAAGTAGCTGGTTCTTTGAAAACAATCAATCAAATTGATACACCTCTAGCAAATGACAAAGGTAAAAACGAGAAGATATAAATCACTAATATCAGAAACGAAATGGAGGATATCACAACAGATCTTATAGCCATTAAAAGAAAAATAAGGGAATATTACCGTGAACAACTTTACATTCATATAGCCAACAATTTAGAAGAAATGTACCAATTCCTCAAAAACCACAAAAAAACTAAAACCCAGTCAAGATGATATATATTACCTAAGTAGTCCTATAGCTACTAGAATTTGAATCTGTAATTTAAGAGCTCCGCCAGAAGAAATCTCAAAGTCAGATGTTTTTACTGGAGTAATTTACCAACATTTAAAGAATTAATGCCAATTCTACACACTCTCTTCCAGAAAATAGAAGAGGAAGTTATAGTTCTCAACTCATTTTATGAGGCCAGTATTAACCATTATAGTAATACTGGGTTTTAGCCAAACCCAGACAAAAACAGCATAGAAAAAGAAAACTAAGACCAGTATGTCTCACATATCTCCTTAATATTTCATGAATTGAAATCCCTTGTTTGGGATCCAACCCAAATTGGATCCAACAATGTATAAAAAGTCTGGTTTAATATCAATGAAATCTACCAATGAAAACCAATGTAATCTACCATATTAACAGGCTACACATCATTGACATGATTATATCAATGAATGCAATTAAAATATTTGAGAAACTCCAACATTCATTCATAATTAAAAACTCTCAGCTCATCAGAAATAAAATATAAATAAAATAAAACTTTCTCAACCTCATAAAGAGCACCAGTAAAAGACATCTACAACCAATATCACACTTAACAGTGAAAGACTGAGGTCAGTAATAAGACAAGGATATTTACCCTCACCACTCTTATTCAACAGAGCACTGGAAGTTATAGGCATTGCAATAAGGCAAGAAAAAGAAATAAAAGGCAATCAGATTGAAAAGGAAAAAAAATGGTTCTTACTTTCAAATGACATAATTGTCTACCTAGAAAATCCCAAGGAATTTGCAAAAAACCTTCTTTAACTAATAAATCATTAAGATCACAGGATATAAGACCTATGTATAACACACACAAGTCACTTGCATTTTTATCATAGATTTATGGTAAAAAAATTTGTTTAAATCCTTATGAAAGAAATAAAAGAAGATCTAAGTATTTGGAGCTGGGCACAGTGGCTCATGCCTGTAATCCCAGCACTTTGGGAGGGCAAGGTGGGTGGATCATCTGAGGTGAGGAGTTTGAGACCAGCCTGACCAACATAGTGAAACCCTGTCTCTACTTAAAATACAAAATTAGCCAGGCATGGTGGTACATGCCTGTAATCCCAGCTACTTGGGAGTCTGAGGTAGGAGACTCACTTGAATCCAGGAGGCGGAGGTTGCAGTGAGCCAAGATTGCGTCACTGCACTCCATCCTGGGCAACAAGAGTGAAACTCCATCTCATATATATATATATATATATATGTATATATTTGGAGAGACTCAGTTCTTCCTAAATTGATCTATAGACTTAACACAATTCTTATCAGTAAGGTATATATATATAATCCTATTCTAAAATTTCTGTGGAAAGGGAAAGATGCTAGAATTGCAGAAACAATTCTGAAAAAAAGAATAGGGAGGCAAGAATCACCCTTCCTGATGTTCAGGATTACTCTATAGCTACAAGACAGTGTGGTACTAATAGAGGGATAGATATATAGATGAATGAAATAGAACAGAGAATTCCAAACTAGGTCTGTACAAAGAAGCCAAAGAAATTCAATGGTGGAGGGACAGTCTCTTCAACAAATTGTACTGGAGTAATTGAACATCCAAGGAGTTGGGAGAGGAATACAGATAAAACTCATACCTTATTTTTAAAAATTAACTCATATTGGATCATTAACTTAAAGTGTAAAATTATAAAACTTCAGAAAAAAAGGGGAGAAAATCTGGGACTAGAACTAGGCAAAGAGTACTTAGATTTGAAAAGCACAATGCATGAATGGAAAAATTGATTTTAAAAAATTGAACCCTTTCAAAATGAAAAATGTTTCTCTGCAAAAGGCGCTGTTAACAAGGTGAAAAGACAAGTTACAATAGGGGAAATATTTGCAAGTCTCATCTGACAGAGGATTCATCTCAAGAATATATAAAGGACTCTTAAAACATGACGTTAAAAAGTGTGAACAATCAGTTAGAACATGGACAAAAGATATAAAGACACATGTTGTTGGAAAGAATATACAAGTGACAAGCACGTGGAAAGATGTTCAACTTTATTAGTTATTAGGAAAATGTAACTAAAACCATACAGAACTATCACTACATTCCTATTATAATGGCTAAAATAAAATATAGTGATAATACCAAATGTTACTGAAGATGCTGAGAAACTGGATCATTCATATGTTGCTGGTGGGTATATAACACGGTACAACCATTCTGGAAAGTAGTCTGGCCTTTCCTTTGAAAACTAAAAATGGACTTAACCATGCAACCCTGCAGCTGCACTCTTGGGCATTTACCCCAGAGGAAAGAAAACGTATTTCCATGCAGAAACTTGTACACAAATGTTCACAGCAGTAGCTTCATTTGGAATAACCAAAAAGGGGAAACTACCGGAGCGTCTTTCAGTGTGTGGTACTGTGATACCTCCATGCTGAGTAGTAACTCAGCAATCAAAAGCAATGGGCTACTGAGTCAGGCAGCACCTTGGATGAGTCTCAGGTAATTATGCTCATGTAGTCCTCACAACAGTCCTGTGGGACAGTTACTTTTGTTTTCTGCATTTTAGTGTGAGGTAATTAAGGCTTAGCGAGTCTATGCTACCTACCAAGGTCACCTGCTAGTTAAACGGGATTCACTCTGAAACCTAAGTCTGATGCCCCTGGCTCCTTTGCTGTACCAGACTCAGACTTTATGTCCTTCTTTTCTGCTCTTGCACACAGGCTGGCTTCTCTATCTCCTGCCCACTCCACTCTGAAAAGTTATTCATCCTTCAATTCTCACCTCAAACATCTCTGCTGTGTCTTCTTTCCCATGTCTAAATAGCTAATTTGGAGAGAGTTTTAGACTTTGGCATTAAATTTTAAAAAACTATAATGTTTTTCATAATATTCTTAAATATATTAAAAATATTTTTATCCACACTTTAGAAAATGATCTATTATCATATTTGAACATCTTTTTCAATATGAAAAAATTTTAAATCCTCTCATGTTGTGAGTGGGCAAAATAAAAAGTCATAAAAAGAGGAAAGAACACAAATTTCCGTTCAATAGGGATTGATCTTAAACATGGATTGAGGGATCAGACAAGGGAAATCATGTGATTTCATATAGTCTACTTACACAGGTTAAATTTTATGTAAACTATACTTATTTTTATTTAACCATCTTTCATTTCCTTCTGTTAAACTATACTTATTTTAATATATCACTTGCTTTTTCTTAATGAACAAACTAACCTCAGGATTAAAATGAAAATGTCTTTTGAAATTACAAATAATTCAAAAAGCCATTTGTGGCACTATATGTGAACACTGTGATATTACACATACATTTTAAAATACATTTACAAAACATGTCTGTTTTTAAATGATTGTTGAATATGGTTTCACTAACCTCATTTTTAAAAAAGAAACTTGAGAATGCAAAATAGTTAAATTACTCGCAGGAAATTTGAACTGTTTAGTCCTGCATATAGCAGCAATATACTTTATGTATAAATGTACATTGGTTATAGTGTACTAATTATATTTTGGTAGAAGGCAACAATAAAAAAGGAAGCCAATTTCTAAGTCTGTGCTGCTTTTTCTAGTGGTTGCTAATACACACCACCCATGGCAGCCAATTAAGGACATATTTCACTGGGAAAATCTGACTGCTCCCCTCGCTTCTCCCCCACCCCGCCCATTGCTGCACCATTATCTCCTGAAATGTCACTGCTCATGTCAACGCGCAAAGCAGGCTACGAATTGTTTCAGCATTATCGTTTCTAAGTTCTCATTAGTAAGAGGATTTAATCCATTTTAATTTCGCCGAGAAGCTCATCGGATTCATAAGCGATTCCGATTCGGCCCTGGGTCTTTGTCATTTTAATGGCGAACGTGTGCCACTTAGACCCTCACCCTGCACTCCAGGAGCGGTTTGACTTGGGTGGTTTTGGAAACGGAGCCCGATCTGCATAGGGTTAATCTGCGAGTCGTGACTATTTCTGTCAAATTCTCCCCAAGGGTAAACCCTGCGGGCTGAGGAGGCAGCGGCGAAGGCTGGGCGCACGTGGGTGCTGCAGTCGCCGGCGGACGACCAGGGCACACGGGGGCGCACCGAGAGACCTCACCGAACCCAAAAGGCGTGCGCTTCCTTCCGCCCAAAACCACAGCGCTGGCTACAGAAACCCCTGAAATCGGAAATACTCTAACCAAAGGTACTGAGAGCTAACCTCATCTTTCCCACCGGGGAAAGTAGATGTTATTGACACAACATAGAACCGTGACACGGCGAAATCCGTCCTGTCATCTCATTACCTCCTCTCCCAAGAGAGAGAGAGAGAAAGATCATCTAGCAAGGACCATTCGGCAATAAAGAGCTCAAGCAAGGGCTTCCCAAGGCATGAATCCAAATCTGCCTTTTCCTTTTTTAAAGATGAAAAGGGAAGAAGACAGGCGGTGCTGGGGAGTGAATCTACTTCTGAAGTTGTCAGCGGGCTTCCATTGTTCAGTGTTTCTGCTGGGAAAAAATGACTCGATATTCTACACTGCTTCTACTTCATGCCCCTTTTTAACAGCTCTGATATAGTTGGTTCATTTATTCAAATGTTGTGTTACAGGAACTGCAAATACAAAATAAAATTCCCCCAAATTACAATACAGTCATGCACTGCAAAGTACATCTTGGTTAATAATGGACTGTATATATGACCATGGCCCCATAAGGTTATAATACCACATCTTTACTATACCTTTTCTGTGTTTAGATACCCAAGTACTTAGCACTGTGTTCCAATTGCCTACAGTGTTCGATATAATCACATGCTGCACAGGTTTGTAGCTTAGGAGCAAAGCATATACCCTAGGTGTGTAGTAGGCTAGACCATCTAGGTTTGTGTAAGCACATTCTATGATGTTACCACAACAAAATCGCCTAATGAGGCATTTCTGAGATGGCATAGCACCTAAATAACAACATCCCACCCTTCACCTAGTAAAGCACAATTTTCAGTGGAGAGTGACTATGAAGGAAGGAGGATGGCACCAGGTGAAGCGTGGGAGAATTGATCTCAGGTCTTTATCATCATACTTAGTGTCCTCCCTCTGGATTTCCCACAAGGCAAGAGAATGAAAATGCAGACTCCTCCATCAGACTTTTTCTTCCCCAGAAACATGAGTTTTGCAAGCACATTTATCAGCGATGTTATCTGAAACATTCCAGTGTTGTCATAAGAATCTCTGGTACCATAAACTATTAATTTTAAACACCTGAATACTTGATATATAAACATTCAACGCTGGAGGAAATAGCAACGCAGCACAAAATTAAGTGGATGGATGCTGAGAAAAAAAAGCATTTTTCCCTTTGCAGTTCCCAAAATTCCAAAGGTAGGAAGTGGCTGCCAGAGCGAGGAGGATGGGATCGACATCACTAACATTTTTTCCCCTTCTGGATTTTTCCTTGATTTCTGGTCCCCACCATTGTTTGTCTCTGCCTTTTTCACCTTCATTCTCTCAAGACAGTATTTGGCTTTTTCAAAAGGAATGGTCTTTAGAAACATGAGGTGAGTCTGTGCAATGCGGTATGAAAGCTTAGCTTCGGGTGCACTGACTTGCTCCACTTACCAGCACTGGATCCCACTCCTTCCTCTGGGTGTTTGGAACTGCCCTCCCTCACCTAGACTAACCACCCCATGGCTAAGCTTTGCCACCTTGGATCCAGGCTTTCCCCTGAGTGCAGCGTGTGGGGTCCAGACCCCTGGGGAAGACACCATTTTCCCAGGAGCCTATCTGGATGGCTCATTCTCCCTGCCTTCCCTCCCACTTCCTCCAAAGACTCCTGCAATCAGTGCTTGTTCCCTCCCTGAGGACATCCTTTCCAGGCTCCCTTTAGTGACACACTTATATCCCGACTCTCCATCTCCCTGCCTCAGTATAATGAGAAAAGACAAACAGCATTGGCTCCTACAGGTGTGCAATATCATATGAAAATAAAGACACCCTGCATATAAACAGCAATAATAGAGAAATGCCAGAGGAAAACTTATTTTCACCCAGTCGCTGACTGCTGTGCATTACTGTGCATTACTTATCCATCCCTAAATAGATAGTAAATGCTTTTCAATATTCCTTTGCATGTTGGATATTACAGACCTTTTAAAAAGGCATGTGTTGTGCATGTTTATAAAACACACCCAACAAGCTCAACTGGTGCAATGTAACAAAAACACATCTTTGTTTTTGCTTTCCCTTTATCTCTTTAAAAATTTACTCAGCAGAGGCTGTTCATCAGCACTGCCTCTGCTTGGGCAGGCCCCCAAACTTGCAGACCACTCCCAGGTTAAAAAAAAAACAAAAACCTTACAGTCATTTTAAGCGACCAGTACAGTCTCATTTGGGTAGCCCTGTCTTCTCTCCCTGAGCAGAGCTGCAGGAGGAACCTGCTGTCAAGCTTCCTCCTTCTTCCTTGTCACTGTCACCCCCACTGGCCAGCTGGTCTTTCTGACTTATCTGGGCTCAGCCAGAGAAAGGTGATGGGGTAACAGTCTTTACCTGACAGAAACTATTGCAAAACAACTAAGTCCTTTCTGGGACTGGCTGCCATCAAATGCCAACTCTTCCTCTCAGAAGCACTGTAAGGAACTGAATGCCTGCATCCCCACCAAAATCCTATGTTGAAGCCCTACCCCGCAGTGTGATGGTATTAGGAGGTGGGGGTCTTTGAGAGGTATTTAGGATTAGATGAGCTCATAAGGGTGGAGCCCTCATGAATGGGATCAGTACACTTACAGGAGTCATGAGACAGCTTGCCTCTCCACTCTGAGCTCTGTCATGTGAGGACACAAGGAGAAGGTGGCAGTCTGCAACTCAGAAGAGAGCCCTCCCCACCACCCAAAAATGCTGGCACCTGATTGAGGAATTCCAGTCTGCAGAAATATGAGAAATAAATTTATATGTTTAAGTCACCCAGACTATGGCACTTTGTTATAGCAGCCCAACCTAAAACAAGCCCTTTCAAAGCAGTTAGGTGGTGGCCCTGAGAGATCCCTCCTACTGCAACTGCCTGAATGTGGGCAACACATCCTGTCTCCCAGACTGCTCTTGCTCTGTCCCTGGTTTTTGGTGGTCCCCTCACAGACTCACCAGGGGAGGGCCCATCGTCCTCCCAGTGGTCAGGCACTCCAGGTTCCTGCACTCTTGCCAATCGTAGAGTAGTCTCTTGCACCCTTTAACCTGACAAGTTGTTCTGGTTATTATCACTGCATCAAAAAATACCCCAAAACTTAGTGGTATAAAACGATAATCATTTTCTTTTGATCATGATTTTGCAGGTAAGAAACAAACATCTCAATAAAAAATGAACAAAATATTAGAATATATTTCACCCAAAGAAAATATAAAAATGGCAAATGAACATGTAAGAAGTTCAACAGTATTAATCACTAGGGAAATGCAAATTAAAACTACAATGAGATACCACTATATACCTATTAGAATATTGACAATTTAAAAAGATAACCATACCAATTGATGAGGAGGATGCAGAGAAACTGGAGTTCTCATACACTGCTGGTGGGGATGTAAAATGGTACAACCGCTTTTAAAAAAGCAGTGAGGCATTTTTATTGAAAAGTTAAACACACATATACCATATGACCCAGCAATTTTACTCCTATTTATACAAGAGAAAGGAAGGGTATTTACACAAGAAAAATATACTAAGACTTCTACATGAATGTTCATAGCAGTTTTATATGGAATAGCCAAAACCTGGAACTAACCCAACAGGGGAATTGATAAATCATGGCATAGCCATGTAATACTGCTCAACAATGAAAAGGCGTGAAATATTAATACACCTAACAATATCAATAAATCTCAAAGTAATCAGATGACATGAAAGATGCTTGACAAAAAGGGAGTTTCCTTTACATAAAACTCTAGAAAATGCAAACTCATAAGCAGTGACAGAAAACAGACAAGCGGCTGCCTAGGGATGGGGGAGGTGGGGAACGGCAGGAGTGAGACTATGAAGGGAAAATGATGGATGTGTTAATTATATTAATCATAATAGTGGTTTCATGGGCATATTCGTATGTCAAAATTAATCAGATTCTACACTTTAGACATGTGCAATTTATTGTATGTCAATTATGCTTTTTATATCTTTTTAAGAAAAATATTATATACCAATCCTGTGGTTTAGGGAACCATAGTTCATTTTGCATTCTCCAGAACTGTTATAAAACAGGGATTGTATGTTCCTTGATGTTGACAAAGCACACTAATAAATTAGCTGACCCTGGGAAAAAGGTGAAGGGTGAAAGTTATGGATAGACCTTTCACCACAAACTCAATTTCTTAACCCATTACAGGACCATTAAAGTTTTTTCTTTCTTCTTGTGTTAGTTTTGGTTATTTGATCATTGCCAGTTTCATCTAAGTTTTTAAATTCATTGGCACAAAGCTAATCCTTAGATTCTCTTACTCTTTTTTGTCTGTATTATATTAATAATTATGCCCCCTTCTCTTTACTGACATTGTCTAAAAGCCCTCTGTTTTTTGTATCCTGATTTGGTTACTCAAGTATTTTCCTTTATTATTACTTTTGTTCAAAAATAACCTAATTTTGTTGATCTTCTCTATTTTTTAAATTAGTTTTCCATTTCCTTAATTTACATTTTCACATTTATTACCTCTTTATTTCTACTATTTTGGGTCTACTGTATTCTCTTTGTCTACCTTCTTAAGTTGAATGGCTGATTCATTAATATCTAATTTCTCTAATTCCAGAGTTTGGGTTCTGGAATCAGATGAGTAGGGATTCCAGCTCTGTACTTACTAGCTGAGTAATCCTGGGTTAATTATTCAACTGATCTCTGCCTCAGTTTCCTCATTATGTCTGACTTAGCATGAGCTGGTCATGTAAAGAACCTAGAATGTTGCCTAGCACATGGTAAGCCTTCAACAAATATTAGCAATTATTTGTATGGCACAAGATTCTAAGAACGTGATTTAGTTACAGCTTTTAATTTTCCCCTTCAAATATTTTATATCTTTACTAAATATTTGTCTGATTAATCTGAAAGAGATGTTAAAATCTGCCACTGTCTTTGTATATTTGGGCTTTATAGACCCTGAAGATGGGTTATTAGGTCATATAGTTTCAAGATTGGTGTCTCGTCCTGGTAAATTATTCTTTTATCATCAAGTAATGACAGAGTCTACTTTATCGAAATTTTGTATTTCTCTACCATTTTTCTTTTGGTTACTATCAGAAAAAGATGTCCATCACATCCCTGTCAACATATCTTGCTTATTATGTTTTAGGTGTCTCTCTCATAAACCACAGAACGTAATTGTTTTTTCTTATTTCAAATGACATTTCTTTTATTGGATGTATTTAATCATTCCTTAAAGATTAAATCATGTATTTAATCTTCTATTGGATGTAATTTTCATTCCTTGTGATTGCAGATATATTTGGTTATTTATTTCACCTGATTTAGTTTTTTGTTTACTTTCAGTTAAATTGGTAATCCTTTCTTCTTATGCTTTTTCTTCTGTATTTGTTTGGAAGTTATATTCTGCTTTTGCTAAGACAGACAGAGAAGAGACATAGAGATGTTTACAAGTAAGTCACACATCATGAGGAATCGAAGATTCAATCATGAAAAGTATGCCCCACTTACCAGCCTCTCTCCCAAGTGGCACCAACTGTCACCAGTTCCCTGAGGTTCCTTCCAGGGATAGAAATTTTAATTCTTCATCTTAATTTTCAAATCTACCATTTCAGTTTCCCCCGCTATTGTATTCCTCTTTCTCCCATTCCTGTTATCCTTCCACCAACCTTAACAGGAAGAAACAACCAGAGAGAGGCTAGAAGTAGAGAAAATAATTTGGAAAAATTGAGGGAGAAAAAAAAAGTCACCAGAGAAACTTAAACCTCAGAAATAAATTTTAAGAGGGAAAAAATGAGCTAGAGACCAGGAGAAAATATTTGCAAACCATGTATTTAACCAAAAACTGGTATTCTGAATAAACAAAGAACTTGCAAAACTTGACAATTAAGAGAAGTCAGTTAGAAAATGGGTAAAAAAACGTAAACAGATATTTCGCCAAAGAGGCCATACAGATGGCAAATAAGCACATGAAAATAAGTCTAATGCCATTAGTCATTAGGGAAATGCAAATTAAAATCACAATGGGATATCACTACATATACATCTATCCGAATAAAAATTAGTGACACCACCAAATGCTGGGGATGATACAGAGAAACTGAGTCACTCCTACATTGCTGGGAATATGGAATGGTACAGTCACCCTGAAAACAGTTTGGCAGTTTCTTATATAACCAAACGTGCAAAATACCATATGACCCACAATTTGTAATCTTGGGTATTTATCCCAGAGAAATAAAAACTTACATTCACACAACACCTACACACAAATATTTATAGCAGCCTTATTAGTAATAGCTGAAATCTGGAAACAGCCCGAGTGTCCTTCGATGAGTGAATAAACTGCGGTATGTGTGGTATAGTGCAAAGTACTACTCAGTAATTTTTTTAAATGAATGACTGACACAAGCAACAACTTGGATGAATCTCCAGAGATTATGGTAAATTAAAAAGCCAATCCCAAAAGATTACCTACTGTATGATTCCATTTAATAACATTCCCCAAATAACAAAATTATAGAAACCAGATTAGTGGTTGCCAGGCACTATGGAAGGTGGAGGGAGGCAGGGAGAGGTGAGCATGACAGGAGAACACGGGGTGCTTGTAGGGATGGACTATTCCATATCTCGACGATGGTGGTGGATACACAGACCTACATATGTGATAAAATTGCATAAAACCGTCAGAGGCATTTAAACCAGAGCAACTCCATCTTGAATAGGAACTGGGGAAAATGAGGCTGAGACCTGCTGGGCTGCATTCCCAGGAGGTTAAGACGTTCTTAGTCATAAGGTGAGATAGGAGGTCAGCACAAGATACAGGTCATAAAAACTGCTGATAACAGGTTGTGGTCAAGAAGCCGGCTAAAACCCACCAAAGGCAAGATGGCAATGACAGTGACCTCTAGTCATCCTCATTGCTACACTCCCATCCACACCACAACAGTTTACGAATGCCATGGCAATATCAGAAAGTTATCCCCTATGGACTAAAAAGGGGAGGCATGAAAACTCCACCCCTTATTTAGCATATAATCAAGATATATACCATAAAAATGGGCAACCAGCAGCCCCGTGGGAGTAGCCATTCTTTTATTCCTTTCCTTTTTTAATAAACTTGCTTTCACTTTACAGACTTGCCCTGAATTCTTGTGAGATTCAAGAACCCTCTTTTGGGGTCTGGATCAGGACCTCCTTCTGGTAACAGAACTACACACACACACACATACACAAACAAGTACACGCAAAATAAAACAGAAGAAATCTGAATAAAAGAAGTGGATTGTATCAGTGTCAACATTTTCCTTCATTGTTACTTTTGTTTAAAAAAACCTTAATTTTGGTGATATTCTCTATTTTTTTTTTATTAGTTTCCCTAGCTGAGATATTGTACTACAGTTTTGTCAAGATGCTACCACTGGGAAAAATCGGGTAAAAAGTGCACAGGATCTCTCTATATTATTTCTTACAACTGTATGTTGTTGACAAAAAAAAGCCACACTCTGTAAAATACTTAAAGGGGTTTATTCAGAGGCTTTATGAATGGTCATGGTCTGGGGAAGAGCCTCAAGGGGTCCTGAGAAAGTGCACCAGAGATGGTCAGGTATAGCTTGAGTTTTTTGTTGTTTTTGTTGTTGTTGTTGTTTGTTTTTGTTTTTGTTTTTTGAGATGGAATTTTGCTCTTCTCACCCAGGCTGGAGTGCAGTGGTGTCATCTTGGCTCACTGCAACCTCCTCCTCCCGAGTTCAGGGGATTCTCCTGCCTCAACCTCCTGAGTAGCTGGGACTACAGGCATGCACCACCATGCCTGGTTAACTTTATATTTTTAGTAGAGATGGGGTGTCGCCATGTTGGCCAGGCTGGTCTCGAACTCCTGAGCTCAGGTGATCTGCCTGCCTGATCACCTGATCATTTCAGAGAGGAGGGTCCAGGTCATAGGTGGATTCAAAGGTTTTCTGATTAGCAAATGGTTGAAAAGTTAAACTTTGCTTAAAGAGTTAAAGTCAGGATAAAGAAATGCTTGAAGTTAAGAGGAGAAGCATTGTGGAAGCTGAGATGTAGATGAAGCTCTTATATAGATGAAGCCTCTAAGTGGCAAGCTTCAGAAAGAA
Organism: Chlorocebus sabaeus; assembly: GCF_047675955.1. NCBI lineage: Eukaryota > Metazoa > Chordata > Mammalia > Primates > Cercopithecidae > Chlorocebus > Chlorocebus sabaeus. The sequence goes on along the minus strand of NC_132915.1, from coordinate 8,801,368 downwards.
TACATGGTAAATGTCTCCTTTCAGACCTGAAAAGGTGTCAGATTCTTAGTTAAAACTCTCCTAGATCTAGGAAATACCTAGAAAGGAAAGGAAATTCTCTACAGAGGCAAATTTCCCCACAACAGACAGCTTTGCTGGACCATTTCAAAATATGTCAAAGAAATATATTTTGGGGTGAAATACTTTAATTTCCTTTAGGGCCCATAATCTGTATGTGAGGCTGTACCAGAGTCCGGTTGGAATTTGGTATCTTATTGCCAAAGAGTCTGTTTGTCAGTCTTACAGTCTGTATTTTAATGTTAATGCTGGTCAATTGTGCCTAGGCTCCAACAGTGAGGGGGTATAATGAGGGTGTCTAATCTCTCCCTTCCCATCATGGCCTTAAATTTAGTTTTTCAGGTTTCCCTTGCCCAGAAAATGTCTGTTTGGTTGGTTGAGGAGCTTAGGATTTTATTTTTGTTTACAATGTGAATCTGTTAGCACCAGGGAACATATCCAAGTCACACAGCACCAAAGTATGTTAGCAGCGGCACGTATGGGTCTGCAGCAACCTCAATTCTTGCCTCCTTAGAAGAAAGAATTTGACAAAGGTGCATAAGGCAGGGTGAGAGACTGAGGCAAGTTTTAGAGGAGGAATGAATGTTTACTGGAGCAGGAATGAAAGTAAAGTATACTTGGAAGAGGGCCAAGAGGGCAATTTGAGAGATTCAAGGGAATGGTTTGACCTTTGACTTGGGTCTTAGATGTTGGCATGCTTCCAGGGTTGCATTACCTCTCCCCTAAATCTTCCCGTGGGGTGAGCTGTCCACATGTGCAGTGACCTGCCAGCACTGGGAGGGGCTGCACGCGCAGTGTGTTTGCTGAAGTTGTACACATGCTCATTTGAAGCGTCCTTCCCTTATCAGTCAAGTGTTCCTAGAAGAAGGTCATACACCAGTTAAACTCCACAATTTTGCTTATTATTGCGCACGCTAGAGGTCACTCACTCAACTCCTGAGATCTTATCAGGAAGCTGCGGATCACCAACTTTAGGTGTTTTTCTGTCTTCTAGGAGACTGCCTTTCCCTGGCACCGGCTGTGACCAATTAGACCAATTCTTATTTTAGAGAGACAGTTAACAACAACCTGACCATCACCTGATGGTCGCCTGACCTTCCTGGGTGCTGGGGCCCTCTCCTGCCCTGCTCATGTCTGACTTCATCTACCCACTGTAACAAATCTGCAATGATCTCTTTTAAGTTTAATAATAATACACCCATGTTCATAGCAGCATTGTTCACAATAGCCAAAAGGTGGAAGTCACCCTTATCCATTGACAGGTGAATGGATAAACAAAATATGCCACATTCATACCATGAAATATTATTCAGCCTTTCAAAGGAAGGAAATTCTGTCACATGCTACAACAGGGGTGAATCCTGACAACATTTTACTAAGTGCAATAAGTCAATCACAAAAAAACCAAATACTGTGTGATTTCACTCATATGAAATGTATCTAGAGTGGTCACATTCATAGAGATGGAAAGTAGAATGGTGATTGCCAGAGGCTGCAGGAGGAGGAATGGGGACGTGCTGTTTAATGGGAACAGAGTTTTGGCTTTGCAAGAAGAAAAGAGTTCTGGGGACGGATAGTGGTGTTAGCTGCACAACAATACGAATGTCCTTAATGCCACTGAATTATACACTTAAAAATGGTTAAGATGCTAAATTTTATGTTGTGTGTGTTTTACCATAATTTAAATTTTTTTAACTTCAATAATTTTTTAAAACTAGCTTAAGCAAAGAAAAACTGGAAGTAATTCATTGGTTTAGAGGCATGAGTCTGGGTTCAGGTGTGGCTGGCCCTGGGAATTCAAACAATGTCATCGAGATCTGTCCCCTCCAGGTTTGGGGGCTGCTCTCCTCTCTGTCACATTCACCTCAGGCCAGCTCTTTCCACCTGAGGGCAAAGATTGCCAGGGGCAACTCCAGGCTCATATTGTTTACCACATACAACATCCAAAGAGAAGAGCAAAATCCTCCCTCCACCAATAACCACACCAATCCCTGAAAAGAGCTGGGCATGGCCAACTGAGGCCACAGGTCATCCTTGGCATGGGGAAGGTGGGACAGTGTGATTGACCACCCTAACCTGTATTAGCTGGAATGCCTTGGGAACCTATTTCAAGAAGGGAAATCCACGGGCAGACATCCACCACTGAGGTTGCAAATGAGGTTGCAAAATTTGTTGCAATGAGGTTGCAAAATTTGTAACATCAAAACTATATTTTGACCTGAGAGCACCACAGTGACAAGGGATTTTCCACAGAATAAGTAAATCCTAAACCATCTAGACATAAAAACAGGTGAAATCACACACACTCATAGAAATAATTCTCCAGTGATAACTAAATCACTAGAATTCTATAGTATTAAAATTTTTTGTTGTAAAGAAAATGACAACTTATAATCAAAGGAGATAAAGAAAATAGCTTAGAATTAGGAACAAAAGTGTTCCGTGCCTCAATAGCATGTATTTTGGCTGTATTTGGCAGGAAGTCTCATCTCTAATGAGAGTCTCCCCTCCACTTGCTGGAGAAGGTTTCCTTGAAACAGCCTGCAGGGATCGCTGGGCTAGAGAATACTGCGGACGCACAATGTGGCACCATTTCTAACCTATTTCTAAGTGTAACTTAAGGTACTTATTTTTCCAAAGAAAACTTCCTTTGACCAAGACTTGTGCTAAGCAGGCATTCGCAGGACATGTACTGAATGCAGAAATTAAAAGATGAGAGGAGGCCAGGCACGGTGGCTCATGCCTGTAAGCCCAGCACTTCGGGAGGCCGAGTAGGGTGGATCACAAGGTCAAGATCGAGACCATCCTGGCCAACATGGTGAAACCCCATCCCTACTAAAAATACAAAAATTAGCTGGGCATGGTGGTGCACACCTGTAGTGCCAGCTACTCAGGAGACTGAGGCAGAAGAATTGCTTGAAACTGGGAGGTGAAGGGTGCAATGAGTCGAGATCTCACCACTGCACTCCAGCCTGGCGACAGAGTGAGACCCCATCTCAAAAAAAAAAAAAAAAAAAACAGATGAGAGGAGCAGAGGAGCAGAGCTGTGGCCTGGGCTTACTCTGAGCAGCTGGTCATGGCTCCTGCTGTAGACAGGCTCCCCCAGCAGCCTTCCCACACCTGTGTCATGCCTTCCCTGTACAGAGCATGGAACGCTTACAAGAAGACAAGTGAGGCTGGCAAGTCCAGGAAACTAAGACTGGGAGCGAGTTGAGGGTCTGCTCCCTGTGACTGTGGCCTCCAGTGCAGGGCCCATGATGTTGCTGAGTGATTTCTCTGGCTGCACTGTTCCTGGTTGTGGCAGCAAGTCATGGTCCTCTGTACCTCCCAGGAACTCTGTCTACTGCCTAATACTCTGGATTTATACAGTTAGAGAAAATTCATTTGCAAAAGCCATCGGTCAGTCACATGAAGGTCAGGATTTATGGCTTGGTTGATTCCAAAGGCAGCAATCCAACTGACTCTCCATGTGTGTACCAAGCTCTGTGTGCTGACAAGAATCACCCCTTAATCCCCTGGAGCCCCCTCAGTCCTCATTCACTTTGTCCCTCCAGGTGTGGGCCATGACTGGTGTTCTTACAGGACATGAGCATTAGTCAACTCAATACTCAGCCCTAATCATGCCTTTGCTAAAAAGCCTTATCCTAGCACCAAGCCAACATTGTCGCTTCTAGCCACGGTCTCCCCTAACACTCCGCACACATATCTACGCTGTGCCCCATCACACGGTCTGTGACGGTCTGCTCCCTGGTTGCATGCACGTGCACAGAGGTCAGGATCATTCCCATCAAAAGGTAGGTTGTCAACAAATGCTTCTTAATGGACTTGAATTTATTTATTATATTAGCATTATCCAGAGAAACAGATCCAATAGGGTATATATGTGTGTGTGTGTGTGTGTGTGTATCTGTGTATGTGTAGAGAGAGAGAGATGATTTATTTTATAGAATTGGCTCTCACAATTGTGAACCTATAATGTGAGGTCCAAAATCTGCATGATGGGCCAGGAGGCTGGAGACCTAGCGAAGTGTTGTGCTGCCGCTTAAGTAGGAAGCCAGTCTGGAGGCGGAATTCCTCCTTCTCAGGGGAGGTTGGTCTTGTTCTCTTAAGTCCTTCAACTGATTAGGTGAGGCCTGCCCACATTATGGAGAGCCATGTGCTTTATACAAAGCCTGCTGATTTAAATGTTAATCCAGCTAAAAAAAAAATACCTGCACAGTGACTTCTAGACTTGTGTTTGACCACCTATCTGGGTACCACAGCCTAGTCAAGGCAACACCTAAAACTAACCACATTCTTTTTATACATTTTATATCACATCCATTTTATACCATCTAGATGTTCAATAAGTGAGAAAGGAAGGGAGGGGACAGGGAAGAATAGAAAAAACAAATTAGCTGGTTCTAAAAATGCTTTGGTAAATCATAAAAATTATTAAAATAAAAAGTAGTTTCCCTAATGCCTACTTTTGTCACAGCCCAACGAGTTCTTGTTGCCTGATTCCCTGAAATAAATGAACAACAACAACAAAAAAAACCCACAATGAGAACAGTAGATGTTGCAGCAAAGAAAGAATTTAACAATCACAGGGCCAGCTAAGCGAGAACGGGGAGAAATTTCTCAAACTCGTCTCCTTGAGGACTCAGAGGCTGGGATCTCTTAAGGGTACTTTGGCGAGCAGGGGCCTGGGGCACTGGAACAATGAATTGGCTGGGGATGAAATCACAGGAGCCGCTAAAGCTGTCTTCCTGAAGCTGGGTCATCCAGGGAAAAGGGAGGTTCTCAAGACCAGGTGGTGTCTCTCGGTTTACTGAGACGCTAAATCTGAAAAAAAATGTCTCAAAGACCAGTTCTTTAGGTTTCACTATAGTTATGTTATCTATAGGAGTAGTTGGGGAAGTTATGAATCTTGCAACCCCCAGTTACATGACTCCAGGGCAGTCAGCAACTTACAGGAAAACAAGCTCAGTAATGGCAGGTCATTGTTCCATCCTGCCTATTCTTTAGCAAAGTTCAGGCCCTTCCATAATTCTAGCCTCCTCTTATGAATGACTTCAACCTCCTGACAAGGAGGCAGGTCAGTTTCCCTTGCCTCCAAGTTGAACTATAAACTAAATTCCTCTCGTGGTTATCTTGGCCTCTGTGCTAAAATATGAAAAAAAAAAAAAAAAGTTTAGCCTGTGAGGTTAGAAGCAAGATGGAGTCAGTCATGTTAGATTTCTCTCATTATAATTCTACAAAGGCAGTTTCACTTTGAAAGTCAATACCATTGGCTATAAAAGTTCTGATGTAGTCACTAAAAATAGATCTCATTAAGTTGTAAACATAATTCATGTAAAGCAGGACTAGAAAATTAAACACACACAATGGCACATGAAAGGACATCAGACAAAGTCCAAATTCCCCAGAAGGCATTCAGAGCCCTCCACTTATTAGGCCCCCTCTCCACTCTCTTAAGAGGCAAGACAAAGAATGTCTAAAGAGGAAGCTGGGAAAAACATTGATCCACCCTGAACAAACTTGCTTTTATTTTCCTCATATTTCATCCAGTCAGTAAACTTTCTAAGCAATTAAATGTACCAAACTGTAAAAAATTAAACACTAAAATTATCTCCATTGACCCACAGTCTTACTGTTCTCCCCACTTAAAGGAACAGATAATATTGTCACTGAAACACCACATGGGTAGACACAGTAGCTCACGAATGTAATCCCAGACCTTTGGGAGGCCAAGGTGGGTGGATCACCTGAGGTCAGGAGTTCGAGACCAGCCTAGCCAACAGGTGAAACTCCGTCTCCACTAAATACAAAAAATCAGCTGGGCATGGTGGCGCATGCTGCTAATCCCAGCTACTTGGGAGGCTGAGCCAGAACTGTTTGAATCTGGGAGGTGGAGGTTGCAGTGAGTCAAGATTTTACCACTGCACTCCAGCCTGGCGGAGCGAGACTCCATAAAATAAAATAAAAAAAACCCATAAAATAAGTAATGCTCTATCAGAAGGAGGCAATTTCCAAAGTCTTAACAAGCAGGCTAGAGGTTTTAACATCAGAGACTTCCACTTCCATTATTTCATCCTGTTTGGGCTCAATGCTAATCTTTAGTAACACACACATATTCATAAACCTACATAATTTACCAGGCTATGTTACCACATAGTAGCTGAAGAAACCATTTCATAATGTAAGCACAGGTTTACATTAAAAACAAGACTTAAAAATGAGAAAGGGCCCATCACGTCCCAGCCAGCAAGTGAACTGGAACAAGTGTGAGCACGGCCAGTGGCCTTGCAGAGGAGCTCAGAGCTGCTTCAGGGCAGCTTTGCTTCCCTGCCCCCAGAAGCTAGACATGCCCAGATTCATGAGAAGGCATCCAGGTGCAGGATCCATCTAAACATGTAGCCAGGGTAAAGAAAAAAGTGATTCATGACACTCGTTAAAGCATGGGAAAGCAGACTTTATTCAGAGGGAACGATCATGGCAAGTATAGGGACCACCACAGTGGGGTTTTGCAAGTGGAGAGAGAAATTGGGCTCCGAATTATAACTCCAAATACAATAAGGAAGAATGGGAGTTTATAGCCAAGAAGCAGGATGGGGGTCAGTGGATGCAAAATGATTAAGAGGGAACATCAGGGGTGATGGGGGAATCTGGCTAAAGTGACCTAACAGAATTCTTGCTGAAGACAGGCTGGTGTGACCACACATGCCTGGGGGCTGGTGAAGGATGAGGAAACCAGCTGGATATGTAGAATGATTAGGTATTGAAGGTGAGGGGTTCTGGGTAAACCCACTTGACAGGATTATTGCTAGTACTGAGTGCAGCAAAGAAGAATAGGAGTCTAAACATTGAGAACTAGTTGGGAAGAAGGCTCAGAGGAGAGGAGCCTGACTAGCATTTGGTCAAGGAGAGTCTTTTTCACCAGGTGAAACAGTCCAGGAAAAGGACATTTCCTTTACCCAGTTTTAATGTCCTGACTTTTCTGGTGCTAAGTAAATGGGACACTTCACTGGCCTCCCTCCTGCCGAACTGGCCTGGCCTCTCATGGGCTGCCTGGGAGAGTTGGTCCACTGGACCTGAAGGGAAGCAGCCTGCCTGCACATCTTTGCTCTCCAACAGGGGCCCCAACCCCCACTGCAATTTCAAATTGTGGCCCATTTTGTAAATCAATGTCTCCTCCTGGGTTCACATCTTAACTCTTCCAATCCAGAGGCTTCACGCCTCTGAGGGAGGACTAGGTTCGCTCTCAAAGTTACCTGCACCCTCGTGTATCTCTCCCAAAATTTCCATGCATTTCACAATGTCTGTATTCTAACACACCCCACACACTCTCAGGATGTAGTTTAAAATACATCAAATCACTTCCTTGTGATGCAGCAACAAAAACATCAAAAAACATCTAGTTCTGACAGACTTCATTAGGAAAAAATCTTGCTTTAATTTTCACTTCCTGCAACCAGTTACCTCTCTCTTAAATGTTGTTTTAAATTTTCTTCATTTGGAACCTGCTTTGTACCATTGACGCCATTGAATTACATTCCTTATTCTTCTCCTAGATGAGACCTATTCTACATTTTCTTCCTGTTTTCAGAATAAGACAGGTGTCTGCAAAACAATACAGTATGTTCCTAAAGAAAAGTCTGAATCCCACAGTGCATTTCATCAGCAGATATCTTTTTCCCCAGAATAGAAAATGTCTCAGGCAAGGGGAAGTGTTTCGACTTAAATCCCTTTATGAAATACCCTGATACTCCCGGGGGGAAGGGGGTGGGGGACAGCAGGTGGGGCAGCCAGGGCTCCGTGGCTCTCTGGCTGTGTAGGTAGAAACCCTCCACAGCATAGACCAAGTTCAGGGACCAACCTGGGACCAGGTCTCCCAGTCAGGCCCTGGTCTCTGAGTAGATGCTCTCATTATTTTATACATCATTCTTTCCCAGAATGATGACATCTATACAAAGCCAATACAATCTACAACTACACATTCTCAAAGAGCTGAGACTGACTATAGAACGAGTGTAGACACATATGCTCACAGTGTACTTCCAACATTTCATCCATGACTCGAATGGCATTTCTTTCCTTCACACTTGAGCACATGGTCAACTGGCTCAAGCCTTTGATGAGTAATTGATCTCATTTGCCCAGGACTGATCCAGTTTTAAAACTGAAGGTCCATGTCCCAGGTAACCCTCAATCCCAGGAAAGCTAGGACAGCTGTTTACTCTGCTGAAGTCCAGTGGACATCTAATTGAAGCCAACAACGTGAGACCCTCGAAAGGCACACACAAAACAGTACATACTTCATGATTCTACTGTACAAAATTTAAAAACAGACCCAAGTAATCAATGCTGTTAGAAGGCGGGAGAATGCTGACAAGAGCGAAGGCAAATGAAGTGGCCTGGGGAGACTCGGGGGCTGCTGGGGGCACTGGTGGCACGGGAGGGTCAGCTTGTGAAGACTGTCTGGGTTGCTTACCTACCACATGTGGGTATAGGAACCTAGAGTGGAAGGAGGAAGTAAAGTCTCAGCATGTAAATTTGGGAATGGTCAGCATTTCTGTGGTATCTAAATCCATAGACTAAGGCATGAGTGTAGATAGAAAAGAAAACAAACCCCAAATCCTGATTTTTGAGAGTAATCCAACATCTGGTGCTTGGGGAAAGGAGAAGGAGTCAGCCAAAGCAAGGAGGAAAATGGGAAGGAGAGCATACACAGCTCTGCCAGATGGGGCTGGGTTAGACCAGGAAGGGGAACGGATCCTTGGATTGGGAGAAGTGTGCAATCCTTGGTGACCTAGACAAGGGCAGCTGTGGCAGATTGCACTGGGGCCACGGCAAGGTGGGCAGACAGAACACAGAGACCATGCTTACAAGGACACTTGCTATATAGTATAAAATGAAGAAGTGATATGAAGAGGGGTGGTGGCCCGAAAGGGAGGTGGAGCCAGGAAAAGAATGCAGTTGAAGAGGAGGTATGAGGAATCTTCTCTTTAGTTCTGCTAGACTATCGCTTTGGGATCTATTCTGAAGATGATGATAGATAGATAGATAGATAGATAGATAGATAGATAGATAGATAGACAGAAGATAGAAGATGGATAGATGATAGAGATGATTGATAGAGATGGTAGATGATATAGGTAATAGATAGATATAGATAGATTAGAGAGAGAGAGAGAGAGAGAGAGATAGTAGATAGATATAGATAGATAGATAGATAGATAGATAGATAGATAGATAGATAGATAGAATAGGTAGATTGATTGACTGAACTTACAGCTTAATTCTTTCAATTATTCCATTGAGTAAGAAATCTCTGTTACCTATCGAATGTGTGGCCAACCCCATGCTAACACCAGAAATCAAAGAAGGGAAGCAGAGCCCTGGTCTTCAGAAACGGTTGGTCCAGTGGGTGCTGTCCTTTGCTAGACCAGCAAATATGTTGTGTTTTCAACAGCACCACTGAATGTAGTAATTATAGAGACCTCTGTGCTGCCAAAATGGGGGCTGGGGGAAATATTTTTAAAGTTGCATTCAATAATAATTCACATTTCCAATGATTCTCCTCAATATTTATGTGCAGTAGCATTCTGATATAAAATGGAAATCTGCATTACAGGAATATAGATATACCCATAGATACATGGCAATTGGATAACCAAATTGTATTTCCACAAAATGTAACAACTTGGTACCGCTAAAGCCTGCTATTGCATAGTTAAGCCACATCATTTCTCTAGATTCCTGAAACTGCAAACATGAAGGGGCCAAAGATGATTTTAATAATTGATGTTATTCCACATGTCTCCAACATCTTAGTGAGCATGAATTAAGTGCTTGGCTCAGAGCTAGGAACCAGGAATAAATGAGAAGAGACTAACCAGCTCCTCACTGAAAATGTATGTACCCATTTGGAGGGATAGGGAAGACTCCCTGAGGAAGTGATGTGGGAGTTGAGACCTGAAAGCTGTGAAGGTAGGAGGGTTCCCAAAAGTGGGAATGGCATGTGCTAAGGTCCTGTGGCAGGAGGGACCTGGGGAATAGGGAGAACTGAAAAAGACTAGTGTGGCTGAACAGCAGAGAGGAAGGGAGATTAGAGCCCGGAGGTACCAGAGAGGCCAGCAGGACAAGCCATGAAAAGCCCTCTTGCACACTGAAGGAGCTGGACCTTGATCGTAAGTGGAAGCCCCTGGCTTTTTTGAACAAGGAGTGATGTGGTCACTGTGTACTCTGTGGAGATAGATAAGATATGGATGACAGAGGGTGTGAGAAGCCACTCACCCTGGCAGAGAGGGTGTGAGAAGCCGGTGCTTGATGCCTTGGACCCCAGCTAAAACCTGGAAATGGAGAGAAGAGGGTGGGTCCGGGGGAGTCATGATATGAAATGTGGAGACCTTGTGATCAAGCCAGGGTCGAGGGTGACCCCTGGATGTCTGGATTGCCACACTAGATAAATGGCCACATCCTTATCAGCTAGAGAGCACTGGAGATGAGCAATCAGGGAGGAGGGTGGCACATGTGATTCAGGATGCCTGAAGCCTGGCAGCAGCATTGCAGCAAAACCAAGGGTCTGCTGAGTAACAGAATAAGGTGGCGTCAACAGACTCCATCGAAAGCAGGAGATCCCTTTTACAAATGGATCTGTATGATGTAGATTCATCTTGTTCACCAATCCTGAGCCCAAACATAACTGCCTGAAATACGAGCTAGTTTCTATTTACACAAGTCTTTGACTCATGTCCACAGTCACATGCCTGCCTATTCCTAGTGGGTACCAGGAAACAGTGGGTGAACAGAGCATGTGCTAACCAGGTATCTGAGTTTCCCTATAAACCATGATATTCAGTGTCTTCTTCCAGGAGAACCTGTCAAGTACACCAGCTTCTCCTTTAAAGTCTCAAACCTATTAAATTCATGGAAGAATTTGCAACACTTAGAATTAGGCTCTTCTGCAAGTGACAAGCAAACTCCAGATAGTTTCTACTTCCTGTAGATGGAAGTTAATTTCTCTCACACATAAATCAAGCCTAGAGGTTCTAGCAGCACCACATGCTGGAAAGCAAGAGGAAGCAATGAATGAAGAAGACAGCAAAGGGTGAAGGTTGCTGGATCTTAAGGACAGCTCCAACAAGTTGAAATATTCTGAAGCCGTTTGTGATGTGAGTCACACAAACACGTGTAGCTGCAAGGGAAGCTGGGAAATGCAGTCTTTGTTCTAAACGGCCATGTGCTCATCTAATATTATATTACCCTGGGGAGAACAAATTGTTAGTAATAACAAACCACTGACTTTAAGTTTCACCTTGTAATTTTCCAATGTTTAAAACACTCTACAAAGATAGCATAATTTAAATTCTGGTAATGCTTTAGAACATCTCTGTTGATTCATTTCAACATTTCAACATGTTTCAATAGTCTTTGATCATCCACAGTGAATTCTAAATAAGTTCCTGTATTTCATCTACCTCTATTCAACATTCTCCAAGTTTAAAAATATTATAGACTAAAATAAAGCATATTGTAAACTAAACTTTGGTGCTGAATTTACTAATTTTTGTGAGATATACATCACTTAAGAATGTTTAACACAATAATTGATACACCACCATACTGTTGGCAATAATTCATTATCATTCTAAATGGTAGGGCTTTGAAATGTGTTTATTTTTGCCTTAATTCTGCTCCAAATTTCTACCCCAATAAGACTTTCCTCTCAGTAGCTCCATCTGCTAATTGAAATTTTGTTTTAAGAAACCATGGTAACACATGTTTTGCCATAACACAGAGTGGAGGAATTAATTCCAGGTTCTTTGGCCAAAGCCAAGCCTTCTGCAAAACACAAAGGCAATAAAAATATCAGAAGCAGCATTTCTCAAGAAAACCAAACAGGTATTTTTGTAACTGATGAACTGCCCCCAAACAGTGGCTAGCATACCTTTATAAAATGCATGCTTTGAGCCTCTAGTAGAGCGAGTTGAGTCGATTGCACTCCTCAGTCTATGGAATGTAATTAGCATCAGGGTGTGCAAGGAGTGTCTCCAGTTTCATGTCGCTGCCCCCTTCAGACCTCTCCATCCATCTCCTACTCCCTTTTCCACCTGGTACCTCTCAAATTGCTGCATCTTAGGCTTAGATGTGCTTGCCCCATTGCAGTGCGGTGTGTGTGTGTGTCTGTGACAGAATGTGTGTGTTTATGTCAGTTGTGTGGTCTTATGTGTGAGTGCGTGGTGTCTGTGAGGGGTGTGTGTAGTGTGGGGTGTATTTGTGTGTGGTGTGTGTGTACAGTATGTGTGTGCGGTGTGTGTAAATGTGTGAGTGTATGTGGCATGTGTGAGTGGTGCGTGTGGTGCAGTGTGTTTATGAGTGTGTAGTGTGTTTGTTTCTGTGGTGTGTGTATGGTATGTGTGAGTGTGTGGTGTGTATGAGATGTGCGAGTGTGTGTTTATATGATGTGTGTGTTTATATGATGTGTGGTGTGGTATTAGTGTGTATGGTGTGTGTGGCATGTGTAAGTGCAGTGTGCGTGAGTGTATGGTGTGTTTATGTAGTGTGTGTGAGTGTATGATATGCGTGTATTTGAGTGTGGTGTGAGTGTGTGCTGTGTGTGGTGTTTGTATGTGGTGAGTGTGCCGTGTGTGTGTGTGCTGTGTGTGGTGTGTGAGCATGTGGTGAGTGTGGCATGTGTGTGTGTGGTGTGTGTATGTGGTGAGCGTGGTATGTGTGAGTGTAGTGTGTGTGCTGTGTGTGGTGTGTATGTGGTGAGCATGGCGTGTGTGAGTGTGGCGTGTGTGAGTGTGGTGTGTGTGGTGTGTGTATGCGGTGAGTATGGCATGTGTGAGTGTGGTGTGTGTATGTGGTGAGTGTGGCATCTGTGAGTGTATGTGGTGAGCGTGGCATGTGTGAGTGTGCTGTGTGTGGTGTGTGTGGTGAGTGTGGCGTGTGTGTGGTGTGTGGTGTGTGTGCTGTGTGTGGTGTATGTGGTGAGTGTGGCGTGTGTGTGGTGTATGTGTGTGCTGTGTGTGGTGTGTGTGCTGTGTGTATGTGGTGAGTGTGCCGTGTGTGTGGTGTGTGTGGTGTGTGTTGTGTATGTGCTGAAAATGGCATGTGTGAGTGTGGCACGTGTGTGTGGTGTGAATGTGTGCTGTGCGTGGTGTGTGTATGTGGTGAGCGTGCAGTGTGTGTGTGTGGTGTGTGTGAGTGTGGTGTGTGTTGTGTGTGTATGTGGTGAGTACGGCATGTGTGAGTGTAGCATGTGCGAGTGTGTGCTGTGAATGTGTGCTGTGTGTGGTGTGTGTATGTGGTGAGCATGGCATGTGTGAGTGTGGTGTGTGTGAGTGTGGTTTATGTGGTGAGTGTGGTGTGTGTGAGTGTGGTGTGTGTGGTGTATGTATGTGGTGTGGTGTGAGTGTGTGCTGTGTGCGGTGTGTGTATGTGGTGAGTGTGGTGTGTGTGAGTGTGGTGTGTGTGGTGTATGTGGTGAGTGTGGCGTGAGTGTGGTGTGTGTGTGCTGTGTGTGGTGTGTATATGTGGTGAGTCTGGTGTATGTGTGTGGTGTGAGTGTGGTGTGTGTGCTGTGTGTGGTGTATGTGGTGAGTGTGGCGTGTGTGGTGTGAGTGTGTGCTGTGTGTGGTGTGTGTATGTGGTGAGCGTGCCATGTGTGAGTATGGTGTGTGTGAGTGTGGTGTGTGTTGTGTATGTGGTGAGTATGGCGTGTGTGAGTGTGGTGTATGTCTGTGGTGTGAATGTGTGCTGTGTGTGGTGTATGTGGTGAGCGTGGCGTGTGTGAGTGTGGTGTGTGTGGTGTGTGTATGTGGTGAGTGTGGCGTGTGTGAGTGGTGTGTGTGCTGTGTGGTGTGTGTATGTGGTGAGTGTGGCGTGTGCGTGTGCTGTGTGTGGGGTGTGTATGTGGTGAGTGTGGCGTGTGTGTGTGCTGCGTGTGGTGTATGTGGTGAGTGTGGCGTGTGTGTGTGCTGTGTGTGGGGTGTGTATGTGGTGAGTGTGGCGTGTGTGTGTGCTGTGTGTGGGGTGTGTATGTGGTGAGTGTGGCGTGTGTGTGTGCTGCGTGTGGTGTATGTGGTGAGTGTGGCGTGTGTGTGTGCTGTGTGTGGGGTGTGTATGTGGTGAGTGTGGCGTGTGTGTGTGCTGTGTGTGGGGTGTGTATGTGGTGAGTGTGGCGTGTGTGTGTGCTGTGTGTGGGGTGTGTATGTGGTGAGTGTGGCGTGTGTGTGTGCTGTGTGTGGGGTGTGTATGTGGTGAGTGTGGCGTGTGTGTGTGCTGTGTGTGGGGTGTGTATGTGGTGAGTGTGGCGTGTGTGTGTGCTGTGTGTGGGGTGTGTATGTGGTGAGTGTGGCGTGTGTGAGTGTGTGCTGTGAGTGCACGAAAGTGGTTCTAGGCTTCCTCCCTTGGCTGCACCGTGTTTTTAGTGCCATCATGTATTTCAGAACATGCCCCCACCTATTTTAATTTTCCATCCTCCCCAAGATCAACACGCTGGCTGCCAACTCCTGGCCACAACCCAGTGCCCTGAGCAGTGCTGCGCCTGTGCCTCTCAGCCTGCCTGTAGATTCCTCTGGGATATGCAGCCCACAGTGTGCCTCAGAGACAAAGCCAACTACACCCACTTCAGTCCCTCGTTCGGGTCAGCGTCCTAGCAGAAAGTGGACGAGGCTTCCTCCACTACAGTAAGTGGAGGAGAGTTTAATAAGGAGATAATGCAAAAAATATGACCTGGAAACCACAAGGGCTGGTGCAAAACCCTGGGGCGGGTCACACCCTGGGCCCTACAGTGAGAGGGGAGAGTCCTGCAGAGAAGCCACCCTGGCAGGAGCAGTGGCCACCAACAGAGAGTCCCTGCCTGAGGCAGCTTGACCCCTCACCTGCCTCCCACCTCCAATTCCCCCAGATGAGCCCACCACCGGGTAGCCACAGCGACAGAGAGGAACCATGTGGGCACAGTCAGCTGCATTCCAAGTTGTAGTAAGTTCTGTCATTATGAACTCCATTCACCAAAAATCACAGCGCACTCACAGTCAAGTGGGCTTAGGCCACTACCACTGGAAACAAACAAAACTTGTGGGTTCTGGAGCTGGTAGAAGCCTTCCCTGTCAATCGATTCTGAAAAGCATCTGAAGCAATGTGAAATGTTGTTGTCGTTCTGTGTATAATGGAGTAACTACCACAACTTTGTGTCCACAGTTTTGAGGATTGTGTGTGTGTGTGTGTGTGTGTTCAGTTTTTTGTTTTGTTTTGTTTTGTTTTTGAGACGAAGTCTCTCTCTGTCGCCCAAGCCAGGGTGCAGTGGCTCGATCTCAGCTCCCTGCAACATCCACCTCCCGGATTCAAGCAATTCTCCTGCCTCAGCCTCCCGAGTAGCTGGGACCACAGGTGCATGCCACCACTCCTGGCTAATTTTTGTATTTTTAGTACAGACAGGGTTTCACTATGTTGGCCAGGCTGGTCTCAAACTCCTGACCTCGTGATTTGCGCGCCTCAGCCGCCCAAAGTGCTGCAATTACAGGTGTGAGCCACTGTGCCTGGCCCAGTTTTTAAAAATAATAATGCTCAGGACCCACTCCAACTAATTAGATCAGAATCTCTGGGGCTGAGAACTGGTATTGCCATAGTGTGAGCATGTACATGTGCATATGTGTACATGAGTGTGCATGTGTGAGCATAGGGGTGAGTGATCAGGTGCATGTACACATATGTGTGTGTGAGTATGCATGTGCATGTGCATATGTGTGTACATGTGTATGTGTGTATGGAGGTGTATGTGCATACGTGTGCATCTGCAAGTGTGCCTGTGTGCATGTGCATGTTCCTTTTTTAATCTCAAAGGAAAAAATATGTAACTTCTAGACCTAGTCAGTGGCACCAAGTTGCCACAACAGGCCATCTAGAGAAGAATGGGGGAAGGAGGGAGACCACAGCAGCCATGCACCAGGTGCTGAACACCCCTTTTCTGTTCCATCCTCCTCTTGTGCTGAGCAACACAGACAAGAGCAGCTGGCTCCACAGAGAAGAGGCAACTGCCTGGCCACGTGGCACATGCACAGCTGAGATTCTGCTGGCAAGTGCCTCCACCATCAAAGCTATGGCTACCCCCTATGGAGGAGCCTCCGGGAGGCACCCAGCAGGGCGTGAAGACATTTTTCAATTACCATTCAACAAGGTGTCCAATTAAGAATGTGGCGCAGCTCCAAGCCTCCACGTGGCGTCTGCCTCCAGAAACAATGCCACCTGCAGAGGTAACAGACTGGCTTTAAAAGCCGAAATCCGCTACTTTAACATAGTTTTCCTGCATTTTCTAAAGTAACATTATTCTTCATCTTTTTTAACTTACTGCATTTGAAAAGTGAAATCAAATTGCTTTTAAAACAAATATTCTTTCGAAAATCCTAAATCAGGATTCTTGTCTACAAATTAAGCTAGTCTAAGTTCACTATAACAACTTGGGTTTGCCTGGTGTTTGCAGTTTTCAAAGTTCTCCCACGTGTTAGTCCTGCAAGTACCAGAAGCCTTCACAGAGTGTACTGGCTGACCCATGCTGGCCAGATACCTTCTAAGATTTAGTCCTTTTAATTCTCCCAACCATGCGAAGCCCTTTTAACTCTCCCACCCATGCTTAATTGTACTATCCTATTACAATTAAGTAAAGGGAAAGAGTGAATTTAGTGTCTTGGACTGAGTTCCCTCCTTGTACCAGGCTGGACTGGATTCCAGAATATCCAGGGATTCTGAGTGCTTCCCCTACACCTCTCCCACCCACTTACTCTCCACAGTCAGCTGCATAACAGCCCCCTAAATATAAGCTGTCCACACCTAATCCCCAGAAGCTGAAAACATGTTACCCTATCTGGCAAATGTGATGAAGGGTGCAGACTCTGAGACATGGAGAGTTTCCTGGACTATCCAAGTGAGTTTAATCTAGCCTCATGAGTCCTAACAGAAGAGAAGGTTTCTGACAGAGAGAGAGGAATTTGAGGACGGAAGAAGGAGTAGGGGATGTGAGATAAAGGATCTGCTGTTGCTGGCTTTGAGGATGGAGGAAGGGGCCATAAACCAAGGAATGCAGGTGGCCCTAGAAGCTGGAAAAGTCAAGCAATGAAGACACAAAAATCAAATCAAGAAAACCATTCCATTTCCAGTAACATCAAAAGAATAAAATACTTAAGAATGCATTTAACCAAAGAAGTGCAAGACTTATACACTGAAAGCTACAAAGCACCATGGACAAAAATTAAAGACCTAAATGTAGGAAGACACCCTGTGTTCAAGGATTGAAATACTTAATATTGTGAAAATCGCAAAATTTACCAAATAGGTCTTCAAATTCAACATAATCCCTACTTAAATTCCAACTGAAAAAAAAAGAGTTTATTGCAGAAATTGATAAGCTGATTCTAAAATTCATATGGAAATGCAAAGGACTCAGAATGCCAAAACAGTCTTGAAAAAGAAGAACAGGTTAGAGGACTCACTCCTGATTTCAAAACTTACCACTAAGTTACAGTAATTAAGGCTGTATGATAATAGAATAAGAATAGAATAAGATAATAAGACATACAGATTAATGAAATAATGAAATAGTATTGAGAATCCAGAAACAAACTCATATCCATGGTCAATTGATTTTCACCCAGGGGTACCAAGACAATTCAATGGCAGAAAGAGCAGTCTTCTCAACAAATGGTGCTGAGACAACTGGATATCCACATGTAAAAGAATGAAGTTAGACTCCTCACACCATATACAAAAAATTAACTCAAAATGAAGTAAAGACCTGAAGGTAGGACCTAACACTATAAAACTCGAGGGAGAAAAAATAGGCATAAATCTTTATGACATTCGATTGGGTAACAACAGTGTCTTAGATATGATCTCCAAAGTATGAGCAGCCGAAGGGGGGGAAAAAAGACAAATTGGCTGTCAACAAAATTAAAAACGTTTGTGCTTCGAAGAACACTATCAAGAAAGTAAAAAAACCTCATGGAATGGAAGAAAATATTTCCAAATCATATAACCAGTAAAGGTCTAGGATCCAGGATATATAAAGAAGTCTCAGCCAGGTGCAGTGGTTCACACCTGTAATCCCAGTGCTTTGTGAGGCCAAGATGGGAGAATTGCTTGCAGCCAGGAGTTTGAGACCAGCCTGGGTAACATAGTGAGACTTTGTCTCTAACAAAATTATTTTATTTTTATTTATTTATTTATTTTTATCTTTATTTTCATTTTGATATGGAGTCTTGCTCTGTCACCCAGGTTGGAGTGAGTGGCTTGACCATGGCTCACAGCAGCCTCAACCTCCCAGGCTCAGGTGATCCTCCCACCTCAGCCTTCTGAGTAGCTGTGACTACAGGCACACACCATCATGCCTGGCTATTTTTTTTATTTTTTGTAGAGGTGGAGACTCACTACATTGCCAGGGCTGGTCTCGAACTCCTAGGCTCATGCAATTCTCCCACCTTGACCTCCCAAAGTGCTGAGATTATAGGCATGAGCCACCACACCCAGCCAAAATATAATTTTAAAAAAATTAGCTGGTGGCACGCACCTGTAGTCCCAGCTATTTGGGAGGCTGAGGCGGGAGGATCACTTGAGCCCAGCACCTCAAGGCTGTAGTCAGCTGTGATCCCGCCACTCTGCTCCAGCCTGGGTGACAGAGACCTTGTCTCAAAAAAAAAGAAAGACAAATAATTTGATGAGAAAGTGATTAGAATAGGCATTTCTCTAAAGAAGACACAATAATTAGTAAAATGCAAATCAAAACAAAAATGGGATACTACTTCAAACCCACGAGGATAGCTATAACCAAAAAGTCAAGTAAGAAGAAGTGGTGACCAAGATATGGAGGAGCTGGAATCCTCATGTTCTGCTGGTGAGAATGTAACATGGTGCTGCTTCTTTGGGAAACTGTGTGAAAATTCCTCAAAACTTAAACGTGGAGTCACCATATGACCCAGCAATTCCACTCCTTGTTATACATCCAAACAAACTGAAAACCTAGGTTCACACAGAAACTTATCCACAATGTTTCCAATAGACTCATTTATAGTAGCCAAAAAGGAGACTCAAACCAAATCTATTCATTAGTTTATGAACAGATAACATATAGTATATCTCCACAGTGGAATAGTGTTCAGCCATAAAAAGAAGAGTACTGATGGATGAAACTTGAAAACATTATGCTAAGTGAAACAAGTCAAATACAAAAGACCCCCATGCATTTTATATTATTACATTTGTGTGAAATGTCCAGCACAGGCAAATCCTTACAGACTGAAAGTTGATTAGTCTCAAAATAAATATATAAACAAATAAAGCTGTTACTTTTCAGTAAGTAGTTTTGGTGCAGTGTCAGTATAAATTGAAAATACATAGTTTATAAAATCGTAGGCTTGATACAATCTCATTTTGACTTAAAGTGTTTGTGTGTGTGTGCGCGCGTGTGTGGTGTGTGTATGTGTGGTGTGGTGTATATGCTTGCAATGTGCACGTATATGTGTAGTGTGTGGTGTGTTATGGTGTATGTGGTGTGGGGGGTATGTGGTGTGTGTATGCAGTGTGTGTGTGGTGTGGTGCATGCTGTTGTGACGTGTGTGGTGTGTTTATGTGATGTGTGTGTGCTGTGTGTTGTGTTGTGTGTGTGCTTCATGGTATGTGTGTGGTGTGTATGGTGTATGGTGTGTGTATGGTGTGTGGTGCATGTGTGCTGGATATGTGCTGTGTGGTATGTGTGTGGCATGTGGAGTGTGTGTGTGTGTCTTGTGTGTGCATGTGCTGCATTGTATGTGTGTGGTGTTTGTGTAGTGTGTGATATGTGTATGCAGTGTGTGCGCAGAAGGAAGGATATGAAGGTATAAAGCAACATTTAAATACAGGTATTATTTATTATATATTTTTGCTTACCTTTATTTTCTGCGTCTTATAGATGTATTAAAAATTATTTTAAGGTTTTGAAATAAGGATGTAACTGACCCTGAGGACCATCCCTCTCTTCATTTCTCTTGATCTTACAAACCTCAGTCCTTCCATCAAGGTCATCAGCCTGGAAGACTTAAAACTTCCCACGTACTCAGAATCTCCCTTACAATCTGTACTACAACATTTTCTGTCCCAGATAAGCTAAAGGAAGAACCAACCATGCACTCCTATCCTAGTAAGCAACATGAAGAATCATGAGGCCTAGTCCTCCAGGGGTCCTGGCTATGCAAGAAAAAACCTGGTTCCTCATCAGCCACAATCCAGGGGCTCAGCCCCACGTCCTGCTTTTCAGGAGCCCAGCCTCAGAGCCGTCATGGCCTCATCCACTTCTGGGTCTTCAGCATCTACCCTTGCCTGGAAGTCCTACATGATCATCAGACCCAAAGCTATACCCCACCTGCTCTGCTAGGGTGGCGCTTCTGCATCCCTGCTCTTAGCCCTGACCAAGCCTTTCCAACCCCGCCACCTTTGTCCCAACCCAGAAGCTTAATGCGGAGTATTGAAGAGTCTAACACTCGGCATTAAGCTGAGCGCTAAGACCCAGCAGGCTTGGGTTTTCCCAAGTGCCAGAGGGAAAGAGCAAGGAGGAGGAAACTGACACGCACTGACCTGTCACTATGCTCCTTGCATAAATTATCTCACTTTTTCTTCACAATTGCACAGCAAATGTGTGATTGGTGTCATCTCCATCTTAAAATAAGGAAACTGAGATTCAGAGAGGCTAAATGACTCGTCCAACACATCAATGAGTAAACCCCAGAACTGGGATTCCAAACCCTTGTTTCTTCTGCTACTGTTACCTTTAAGTACCCCACTGTTTTTTGTTGTTGTTATGAAGACCTATACCTATACAAGAGATGCAAGATTGAAGCAGAGATCTAGCAGAAACTGAGCTAGCTGGAAGGAAGAGCACATTGAATCAAGCCATAGATTAAATTAGATCAGTTCCCTGGGTGAATCATGAGTAAGGGAATCAAACACCTGATGTGTGAGGGCTGACGCTGGGGACAAGGCAAAGATAAATAGCAAGAATTGGGTTGAGGGAATCAGGAAAGATATCAACCAGAGCAGAAAGCTAAGAACAGAAGAGGGAGGTATGTGTTCCTGAAAGCCAAAAAATGACTAGGAGCTCAAACAATTGTACTGATTGTGTGCTCAGTAGAGGACAGCAGATAAAGAATGACCTAGAATGAGAGGAATCAGACAGAAAAAGACAGACTTCCCTTTGCTTGGGCCACTTGCTCTTAGAAGCCAGCCATCATGATGCAAAGAAGCCCAAGGAGGACTGTGGAGGCCCACATAGAGAGAAACCAAAGCCCCAGACAAGCAGCCAGCACCACAGAGCCCTCCAAATGCATGTATGCCAGTCATTCCTCCCAGGTGACATTGCATGAAACAGAGATGGCCAAGCTCTGCCCAATTCTATATTTTGGAGCAAAATAAATGGCACTGTTAAAGGAAAAAGACACCTCCCTGGAAATTTAAGAGACTGATTCTAACGTTCAGTTCACAGATGAAGAAACTAAGACTCCAAAAAATTAAATACCTTTCCTAATGTTATATACAGTGGTGGAAGCAAATTTCCACACAGGTCTTAACGTGAAGCTCATGGTTTCAGCCCTCATGCTGGATCTATGATACTACACCATCTAATATGTTACCATTCCTGCAAAATACCTCATGCTCATGAGAGCACGGCCCCCCCTCCACTTCTGCAAAAAAAAGCAGAGCTCTCTGGGATTACCTATTAAGCTATCCTGAAGCTCCTTCAAGGACATCTCAGAGGAATGTGTGCACACTACACACAAACACCCCAAACACATGACCTGTTTTCAAAGTTCCAGACCTCTTTCTGCTCAAGTATTCTCAGGCAGACATGCACTCCTACTCTTTCCTGCCCTCCGCAGCCCTACTAACCATGCAAAGACAAATGAAACACGTTCAGCTTCATGACTTTAGTCCAGTTGAAATTAATTTTTCTCAAAGTTAACTATTTTGTAGTACCCAATTATTCTGCCTTACCTTTCTGAAATTTCTTTTATCCTGCCTTATAAAAGTTGTTCTTCTCATTTGGAAATGGTGTTTATGTAACTTATAAGTTAAAATAACCTGGATTAATGTATCTGTCAAATAGATGCTCTTTTTAAAAGAAATCCACAAGCCAGGCACAGTGTGGTGCATGCCTGTAGTCCCAGTGACATGGGAGGCTGAAGTGGCAGGATCAATGGAGTCTAAGGATGTGAGGCCAGCCTGGACAACGTAAGGAGACCCCCATCTCTATTTTTAAAAATAAAAAATAAAAGAAATTCAAAATCATAACATGACAGTTTCTTGGCATATACAGAAGTGGCATATTTTATTAAACACTATATTATTAGTTATATTTATATATTTATTATTAATATTTGCTGTATTAAATAGTCGTTTACTTATTGTAGTGGACATCTCTTAGACTGCCTTTCAAATCCTCTCTCTGAAGCTACCCTTTCTTCTTCTTCTCTATTCTCATAACTATTAGAATGAAAGCTCCCTGGGGGCAAGGACATTGCTTTGTTTACTGCTGTATCTCTATACTTAAAACACTGCAAGGCCGGGCGCGG
Organism: Chlorocebus sabaeus; assembly: GCF_047675955.1. Lineage (NCBI taxonomy): Eukaryota > Metazoa > Chordata > Mammalia > Primates > Cercopithecidae > Chlorocebus > Chlorocebus sabaeus. The sequence continues at coordinate 8,778,731 of NC_132915.1, read as the reverse complement.
TGGCTCAAGCCTGTAATCCCAGCACTTTGGGAGGCCGAGATGGGTGGATCACGAGGTCAGGAGATCGAGACCATCCTGGCTAACACGGTGAAACCCCATCTCTACTAAAAATACAAAAAAATTAGCCGGGCGTGGTGGCAGGCGCCTGTAGTCCCAGCTACTCGGGAGGCTGAGGCAGGAGAATGGCGTGAACCCCGGAGGCGGAGCTTGCTGTGAGCCGAGATAGTGCCACTGCACTCCAGCCTGGGCCACAGAGCAAGACTCCGCCTCAAAAAAAAAAAAAAAAAAAAAAAAAAAAAAAAAAAAAAAAAAAAAAAAAATACACTGCAAGGTACCTGGAAGTACTTCATAAATATTTGCTGAATCAATGATTTTAGCAAGACATCTTCAGCAGTCAAGTGGCCTCAACCCTCTGGGTACTACGTCAATAAGTAATGTATTAAGATAGCAACATTTGGAACTGGAATAAGAAAGAATGGTAGTCTCTATCCAACAGACTAAATGGATAATACATACCTTTAGGAGCTCTCTTGTAAATCATGTGAACCCAAGATTCAGAGGAAGCTTATCTTCATGAAAGGCAAGAATTACAGGAAAAGAATAGTCTTAATAGTCTTTTCAACAAATAGGGTTGGAAATACTGGATCTCCACATGCCAAAGAATGAAGTTGGACCTTTCCCCTACTTTCTCCTCACTCAAAATCTATTGGAAACCTACATGTCAGAGTTAAAACTAAGAAACTCTTAGAAGAAGACATATGGGGGAGAGTTTTATGACACTGAATTTGGAAATGCTTTCTTGGATAGGACACCATAAGCACAGACAACAAAAGAAAAAAAATGGAACTTCATGAAAATTAAAAACTTGTATGCATCAAAGGACACAATTAACAGAGTGAAAAGTCAACTATGACATGCAGAATGGGAAAAAGTATTTTAAAATCATATATCTGGTAATGGATTAATATCCAGAATACATAAACAACTCCTACAACTCAATAACAACAACAAAAAGAACAAACAACATAATTAAACCATGGGCAAAGCAGGAGACCACCCTGGACAACATAGGGAGACACTATCTCTATACAAAATAAAAAATTAGCCGGGGATTGTGATGCACACTTGTGGTCCCAGCTACTTGGGAGGCCAAGCGGGAGGATTACTTGAGCCTGGGATGTTGAGCCTGCAGTGAGCTGTGGATCACCCCACTGCACTCTAGCCTGGGCGACAGACTGAGACCCTGACTCTAAAAAACAAAAAATTAAACTAAAACAATAAAATAGGGAAATAAGACATTACTACCTCCAATACTTCAGGTCTAATCCACAATCTCCTCTCCTGGCCTATTTTAGTAGTGTTCTAATTAGGAATCCTGCTTCTATCTTTCCTCTCTATAACCTCTTGACAACATAAGAACCAGATAATCTTTTAAAATTATAAATAAGATGACTTCACTTCTCTCTTCAGAACTTTCCAAAGGCTTCCATTCTTAGAATAAAAGATACAGTTCTTACTTAGCTGACAGTTCTGTCAAAGGTGTTTGAACCAGAGCAACTCCATCTTGAATAGGGGATGGGTAAAATAAGGCTGAGATCTACTGGGCTGCATTCCCAGATGGCAAAGGCATTCTAAGTCACAAGATGAGATAGGAGGTTGGCACAACATATGGGTCATAAAGACCTTACTGATAAAACAGGTTGCAGTAAAGAAGCCAGCTAAAACCCACCAAAACCAAGATGGCGACAAGAGTGACCTCTGGTTATCTTCACTGCTACAGTCCCACCAGCACCATGACAGTTTACAAATGCCATGGCAGCATCAGGAAGTTACCCTATATGGTCTAAAAGGGGGAGGAAGGAATAATCCACCTCTTGTTTAGCATATAGTCAACAAATAACCATAAAATTGGGCACCCAGCAGCCCTCAGCACTGCTCTGCCTATGGAGTAGCCATTCTTTATTCCTTTACTTTCTTAATAAACTTGTTTTCACTTTACTCTATGGACTTGCCTGAATTCTTTCTTGCGTGAGATCCAAGAACTCCCTCTTGGGGTCTGGATCAGAACCCTTTTCCAGTAACATCTTTCTGGCCACTATGGAAGGAATGATAGTGAGGGAATTCCTGGCCCAAAGGCTAACTTTGGGTAAGTGGTGGGGTCCGGTAACAGTGCTTCCTGATCATGCCAAAAACACTCACACTTCTGGGTTTTGCTTTTGTTGTTCTCTTTGCGTAGAACCTGCTTTCTCAAGACCATTTCACAACTTTATCCTTCTCTTCACGTGAGTTTCTATTATAAGAGACTTTCCCTAACTACTGGGATGGTTTTTAAAACATATTTGCAAATTTTTTGACACTCTTACCCTCAAGAGATAGAGTCTAATTCCTCTTTTCTTGAATATTGTCTAGCCTAACTAACTCACTTCTATCAAATTAAATGGGAAGGCAGTGATGCTGTTACTTCTTAGGCTAGGGCATAAAAGGCAACATGTGGGATGCTTGCCCTTAGAACAGAGTTGCCATGCTGTGAGGAAGCCCAAGCCACATTGAAAGGCCACAGGCATTCCTACAACATCCTCCATTGTGGTCCCAGTTGACAGCCAGCATCAACCATCAGACATGTGAATGACAAATCCCTCCAAATGACTCTAGCTTCAGTCCCTGTTTGACTGAAGCCACATGAGAAACCCTGAGGGAGAACTGCCCAGCTCAGCCCAGTCATCCCCAGAAATGCTAGAGAGAAAATAAATAAATGCTATTGTTTTAAGCCTGTTTAAAAAACTGGCAAAGGACTTGATTAGACATTTCTCCAAAGAAGATAAACAAATAACAATAAGCAAACGGAAAGATGCTAATATCACTAATCATTAGAGAAGTGCAATCAAAACTACAATGAGCTATCACTTCACACCCATGAGAATGGTCATTGTGAAAGAAAGGAAAGAAGGAAGGAGGGGAGGAAAGGGGAGGGAAGGAAAGGGAATGGGAGAGGGAAGGGCATGAAAAGGAGGAGAGGGAGGGAAGAAAAGGAAAAGAAAGGCAAAGTAGGGCAAGATGAGACTAAGTGTTGACAAAGATATAGAGAAATCAGAACCCTTATACATTGCTGATAGAAATGTAAAATGGTGCAACCGTTGTAGAAAATGGTATGACATTTCCTCAAAAAAATTAAACATAAAATTACTATGTGATCTAGCAATTTCACTCCTGGGTGTATACCTGAAAGAATTGTAAACCAAAAAGCATCTGAGATAGGTCTCAAACAATTTAAAGGTTTATTTTTGCCAAGGTTAAAGACCATGGCCCACGACACAGTTCTCAGGAGGTCCTGAGAACATGTGCCCAAGATGGTTGGGTTACAGCTTGATTTTATATATTTTAGTGAGACATAAGACAGACATCAATAAATACATGTAAAATATACATTGGTTCAGCCCAGAAATTTTGGACATCTTAAAGTGGGATGGGGGAGGTGGGGCTTCCAGATTATAGGTGGATTCCAAGATTTTCTGATTGGCAATTGGCTGAAAGGTTAAACTTTGCTTAAAGAGGCAAAGTTAGCACAAAGAGAGAGAAATACATGAAGTTTAAGATAAAAGAGTTGTGGAAGTCAAGGTACTTGTTATATAGATGAAGCCTCCAGTTAGCTGGCTTCAGAGAGAATAGACAAAAAATGTCTCTTATAATTGGACCTTAAAATGTGTCAGACTCTCTGGAAAAGCCCTAAAGCCCTAGAAAAGAGATTCTCTACAGAAAGCAAATTTCTCCCACAAAAGACGGCTCTCAGGGCCATTTCAAAATATGTCAAAAATATATATATTTTGGGGTAAAATACTTTGATTTCCTTTAGGGTCTATTATCTGTTATGTGATGCTATACCAGAATCAGGTTGGAGTTTCATATCTTATTGCTACAAAGAGTATGTTCTGTCAGTCTTGGGATGTCTATTTTAGCAATAATACCAGTCAGTTGTGTTTAAATTCCAAAGGGAAGAGGGTATAACAAGGCATGTCCAACTGTCTCTTCCCATCATGGTCTGAACTAGTTTTTCAGGTTTCTTTGGGAACCCTTTGGCCAAGAGGGCATCTATTCAGTTGGTTGGAGGCGTAGAATTTTATTTTTGGTTTACAGAATTGAACACAGGAACTCTAAGAGATAATGCTGCTATAAACCCATGTTTAGAGAAGCATTATTTACCATGAAAGTACCTCACATGTCCATTGATGGAAGAATAAATGAAGAATATGTGGTATATCCATAAAATAGAATATCATTCAGTCTTAAAAATGAAGGAGGTCAGGCATGGTGGCTCATGCCTGTAATCCCAACACTTTGGGAGGCCACAATGGGCAGATCACTTGAGCCCAGGAGATCGACACCAGCCTGAGAAACATGGCAAAACCCTGTCTTTACCAAAAATACAAAAATTAGCTGGGCGTGGTGGTGTATGCCTGTAATCCCAGCTACTCAGGAAGCTGAGGCAGGAGGATCACTTGAACCTGGGAAGTGGAGGTTGCAGTGAGCTGAGATAGTGCCACTAGACTCCAGCGTAGGTGACAGAGCAAGACCCTGTCTCAAAAGAAAAAAAAAAGAAGGAAATATGGTACACACTACCACATGAATGAATCTTGAAGACAATATGCCAAGTGAAATGAGCCAGCACAAAATGACAAACAATTCCACATATATGAGATACCTGGGGTAGTCAAATTCATACCGACAGAAAGTAAAATGGCGGTTACCATGAGCCGGGGGAAGGGAGGAATGAGGAGTTGCTGTTTAATGGATAAAGAGATTTAGTTCTGCAAGATGACAAAGTACTGGAGATGGATAGTGATGATGGTTGCAGGACAATGTGAATGCACCCAATGCCACCAAACTGTACACTGACAATGGTTAAAATGGTAAGTTTCATGTTATGTAAATTAAAAAAAAAAAATCATGGGAAACAACCAAGAGAAGACAAAGTTCTGAAGCATTCAAGTCCTTGGTTCCAGCTGCATCCTACTCCCAAGTTCCACAAAGCACTTGTTTCTCTAGTTGGTTTCTGTTGCTTGCAACCAAAGTACTTCAGAGATCCCCAGTGAGACCAGCACTTGAAGAATGTAGTTCTATCTTACCTTTGAAATGAGATGATTATTCATGAAATATAAATAAATATATAGACAGGAAAAAAGGACTGTCATTCTTGTAAATTATTCTCTGGGCTCATTACCATGGTCTACACCCCACTGCATATATCACAGTCCTTTTGTGCAAGTGAGTTAGTTGAATTAAGCGTGTGAAATAAGAGATTACAAGGTCCCCAAATTAACCTAGGATAGAAAAAAGTGCTTGCCGTAGAAACTAGCTACCATAATTTTCTAGCAACTGAGAGACTGAGCCAGGAAAACATATTAGCACATCTGCAAGTTTGCACTACCTGAACTCTTCTCAGTAACTATGGTAACTACCGGTATGTGGGTAAAAATGAAACAAAGGCATTAACTTTTAATGCCTGTATAGCTAGTTTAATCAGTCTTTGCCTGAACACTAGACATTTTTACCAAAAAAGAAGACTAAACAATAGATTTTTAACAAGGACATTGTGAATTGTAACAAAAATCAGAAGCTGTGAACAATTAAAACTAAAATGCTTCAACCTTGAAACTAACCAATAATGGTGACTCTGAAGTTTACAGAAACAAACCATTTTTTAAGAAGGACTGACTTACATAGAACATTAATGAGGATGAGTACACTATAAATGAAAACAAAACTGGAAGTTACGCATTAAATTAAAGCCATGTTTCAACCAGGAGATGGTTTAAATCTAACTAATACTGTGTACTCTGAAGTAATAAAAAAAAGAGAGAGATTTTATAAAAATAATGTCACCGCCCAATGCCCTCTACCTCAAAAAACAGTTGCTTCAAAATGCAACAGAATGTTCTAAGGTACTGGTAACATTTTAGCTCTTAAACTGAGTGTTAGGAGCGTAAGTGTTGACTTTATTCTTCTTTTGATTTTACATGTACATTAAATACCATCTTTTGCATCTAAAACTTACTTCATAATAAAAAATTCATAAAACATAGAATAGATAGAAGCAGCAGCTCCCTTTCAAAACATAAGGCCTGGGCCTTAGGCCAATATAGAGTAGGGCAGAACAAAAGTTGCAGCTCATAGGAAAGGAAATCCCAGGAGACTGATTCTTAGAATTACCAGGAGGGCTTGTTAAAGACACATGCTGCCAGGCCCCACCCCGGAGTTTCTGATCAGCAGATCTGGGTGGTACTGAGATTCTGCATGGCTAACAATTTCCCAGGTGATGCTGCTGCTCTGGGGACCACACCTCCCGCCTTGGAAATCTGTGCCCTGGATCATTCATTCCGTGTTAAACCCACTCCACCATCTTCATTTGTTCTATCCTATTTTACTGGGTCAAACTAATTAGATACCACAATGGACTGACTTTTACTATCAAAGACTATTTTTTTCCAGCTTTACTGAGGCATAACTGATTAAACATGTATCTGTTTGAGGTGTACAGTGTCAGGCTTTTTGTTGGTTCGCTCGTTTTGAGACACGGTTGCCCAGGCTAGAGTTCAGTGGCGCAATTACAGCTCACTATAGCCTGGACCTCCCTAGCTCAAGCGATCCTCTAGCCTCAGCCCCTCAAATAGTTGTGACTACAGGTGTGCACCACCATGTTTGGCTAATTATTTTATTTTTTGTAGAGACAGGGTTTTGCCATTTTCCCAGGCTGGTCTCAAACTCCTGAGCTCAAGTGATCCGCCTGCCTCAGCCTCCCAAAGTCCTGGGATTACAGGCGTGAACCATGGTGCCCAGCTACAGTGTCCTGTTTTGATGTATGAATACTTTGTGAAGTGATTACCACAATCAAGCTAATTAACATATCCATCATCTCACAGGTTACCATTGTTTGAATGTGGTGAGAAAACATAAGATCTACTTTTTAAAAAATTACTATTAACGTGTTTAATAGTTTTGGGAGCAGAGGTGGTATTTGGTAACACGAATGAGTTCTTTAGTGAATTCTGAGATTTCAGTGTGCCCATCACCCAAACAGGGTATACTGTACCCAATATATAGCCTTTTATCCCTCTCCACCCTCCCAAACTCCCTCCCCAAAGTCCCCAAAGTCCATTATATCACTCTGTATGTCTTTGCATCCTCATAGCTTAGCTCCCACTTATAAGTGAGAACATATGGTATTTGGTTTTTCATTCCTGAGTTACTTCACGTAGAATAATGGCCTCTAGCTCCATCCAAGTCACTGCAAAAGACACAATTTCATTCCTTTTTATGTCTGAGTAGTATTATATGATGGATATATACCACATTTTCTTTATCCATTGGTTGGTTGATGGGCCCTAAGGTTGGTTCCATATCTTTGCAAATGCAAATTGTGCTGCTATAACCATGCATGTACATGTGTCTTTTTCATGTAATGACTTCTTTTCCTTTGGGTAGATACCCAGTAATGAGGCTGCCGGATGAATGGTAGATCTAGTTTTAGTTCTTTAAGGAATCTCCATACTGTTTTCCATAGTGGTTGTACTAATTTACATTACCACCAGCAGTGTAAGTGTTCCCTTTTCACAACATCCATGCCAACATTTATTGTTTTTTAACTTTAATTATGGTTTTGTTGCGGGGGCGGGGTGGTTGGTTGTGTTTTTTGTTGTTGTTGTTTTTTGTTTTTTTTTTTTTTGACAGTCTCACTCTGTTACCCAGGCTGGAATACAGTGGTGCGATCTCAGCTCACTGCAGCCTCCACCTGGGTTCGGGCAATTCTCTTGCCTCAGCTTCCCAAGTGACTGGGGTTACAGCTGCGTGCCACCAGGCCCAGCTAGTTTTTGTATTTTTAGTAGAGATACGGTTTTGCCATGTTGGCTAGGCTGGTCTCAAACTCCTGACCGCAACTGATCCACCTGCCTTGGCTTCCCAAAGTGCTAGAATTACAGGCATGAGCCACCACGCCCTGTCTGACTTAAATTATGGCATTCTCACAGGAGTAAGGTGGTATTTCACTGCGGTTTTAATATGCATTTCCCTGATGATTAGTGATGTCGAGCACCTTTTCATATGTTTGTTGGCTGTATGTATAGTAAGATCTACTTTCTAAGCAAATTTCAAATACACAATACAGTATTATTAACTATAGTCACAATGCTGTACCTTAGATTTCTAGAACTTATTCATGCTACATAACCAAAACTTTGTATCTTTTGACCAGTATCTCCCCATGCCCACCTCCAGTTTCTGGCAAACATCATTCTATTCTCTGCTTTTATGAATTCAGCTTTTTAAAATTCCACATGTAACAGATCGTGTAGTCTTTGTCCTTCTGTGACTGGCTTATTCCACTTAGCATCTTGTCCTCCAGGTTCATCTAGTTTGTCACAAATGGCAGAATATCCTTTTTTTAAGGCTGAATTTACAATAGAATATTGTACAATAGAATGCTATTGTACAATAGAATACTGCTGCAATGAACATAGAAAGGACAGATATCTCAGATATCTCTTTGAGATACTGATCTCATTTCCTTTGAATATATACCCAGAAGTGGTATTCCTGGGTCATATGGTAGTTCCATTTTTAATTATTTGAGGAACTGCCATACTGTTTTCCATAATGGCTGGACTAATCTACATTCCCACCAATAGTGTACAAGGGTTTCCTTTTCTCTATATCCCCACCAACACTGCGTATCTTTTGTCTTTTTGATCGTAACCATTTGACAAGTATGAGACAAAATCTCTGTGGTTTTGCTTTGCATTTATTTGGTGATTGGTGATGTTGGGCACCTTTGCAAATACCTGTTGGCCATTTGTATGTCTTCTTTGGAAAAATGTCTATTCTGGTCCTTTGCCATTTTTAAATTTATTATTTTAAGGATGAGGTTTCAGTCTGTTGCCCAGGCTGGAGCACAGTGGTGCAATCATAGCTCATTGCAGTTACAAACTCCTGAGCTCAAGTGATTCTCCTACCTTAGCCTGCAGAGTAACTAGGACTATCGGCACACACTACCACACCTGGTTATTTTATTTTTATTTTTTTGTAGAGACGAGGTCTCATCATGTTGTCCAGGCTGGTCTTGAACTTCTGGCCTCAAGCAATCCTCCTGCCTAAGCCTCCAAAAGCCCTGGGTAGGTGTGAGCCACACTACACATCCTATTTTGTCTTTTTGTTATTTGAGTTCCTTATATATTTGGATACTACCCCTTATGAGATGTATAGTTTGCAAATATTTTCTCCTACTCCATAGGTCGTCTCTTCATTCTGTTAATTTTTTTTGTTGTTTGTATCAGTTTGTTTTGCTGTGCAGAACCATTTAAAGCAGCAATCGCTCTTGTCTATCATTCTATCTTTGCTTTTGTTGCCTACGTTTTTGGGGTCCTATCCCAGACCAATGTCAAGCTTTTTCCCAAAGTCTCCTTCTAGTACTTTTACATTATTAGATTTTACATTTAAACCTGTAATCGTATCTTGAATTGATTTTTTTATATGACATAGATAAGGGTCCAATTTCATTCTTCCGCTCATGGATATCTACTTTTCCCAAAACCATTTATTGAAAAGACTACTTTTTCCCATTGCATGTGCTTAGCATTCTTATTGAAAATCAGTTAATCATAAATGTGTAGATTTATTTTGTGGTTCTCTATTTTGTTCCACTGGTCTATATTCTATTTTTACTCTCGCATCATACTGTTTTGATTACTGTAGATTTATAATATATTTTGAAATCAGGAAATGTGATGCCCCCAGTTTTGTTCTTTTTGTTCAAGATTGCTATGGCTATTCAAGGTCTTTTGTGGTTTCATATGAATTTTAGAATTGTTTTTTCTTTTTCTGTGAAAATTGCCATTAAAATATTGATAGCGATTACATCGAATCTGTATATCACTTTGGGTATATACATTTTAACTATATTAATTCTTCCAATTCATGAACACAGAATATTTTTCCTTTTATTTCTGTCTTTTTCAGTTTCTTTTATTAACACTTTACGGTTTTCAGAGTACAGATCTTCAATCTCTTTGGTTAGATTTATTCCTAAGTATTTTATTCTTTCTGAAGCTCTGGTAAATGGAATTGTTTTTAAACTTCTTGTTTGGATAGTTCATTGTTACTGTATAAAAAGCAACTGATTTTTTATATGTTGATTTTGTATCCTGCAACTTTACTGAATTTATTCATTAGTCCTAACAGTTTTTGGGGCTGTCTTTAAAATTTTCTATATATAAGATCCTGTCATCTGCAAACAGAAAATATTTTACTTTATTCTGATTCTGATGTCTTTTTTTTTTTTTTTTTTTTTTTTGGCTAATTGCTCTGGCTAGGACTTCTAGCACTATGTTGAATAGAAGTGGTGAAAGTGGGCATCCTTATGTTGTTTCTGATCTTAGAGAAACAGCTGTTTTCAGCCTTTCACAATTGAATATGATGTTAACCTACAGCTTGTCATATAAGGTCCTTATTTTGTTGAAGTACATTATTCCGTTCCTACTTTTTATCATAAAAAATGTTGAATTTTGTCAAAGGTACTTTCTACATCTATTGAGTTGATCATATAATTTTTATCCTTCATTTTGTCAATGTAGTGTACCATATTCCTTGATTTGAGCATGTCGAACCATGATTGCATGCAGAGATAAATTTCACTTGATCACGGTATGTGATCCTTTTAATGTGCTCTTGAATTCAGCTTTCTAATACTTTATTGTGGATTTTTCCATCTATGTTCTTCAGGGATGTTGGCCTGTAATTTTCTTTTCTTGTAGCTCTTGTCTGGCTTTGGTAACCAGGATAATGTTGGCCTCATAAAAGGAGTTTGAAATGTTTCCTCCTCTTCAATTTTTTTGTAAGAGTTTGAAGAGGATTGGCATTAATTATTTAAATGTTTGGTATAATTCACCAGTGAAGCCATATAGTCTTGGGCTGTTCTTTGTGGAGAGTTTTTTCACTAATTCAATCTCCATACTCATTTTTGGCCTGTTCAGAGTTTCTGTTTTTCCATGGCTCAGTCTTGATAGGTTGTATGTTCCCAGAAATTCATCCACATCATCTAGACTATTCAAATTGCTGGCATATAATTGTTCATAGTAGTCTCTTATGATCTTTTATGCTTCTGTGGCATTGGTCTCCTCTTTCATTTATAATTTTATTTATGTGTGTCTACTTTTTTTCTTGGATAGTCTAGCTACAAGTTTGTCCATTTATCTTTTCAAAAATTCAACTCAGTTTTTATTTTTAATTGTCTTTCTAGTTTTTAGTTTATTTCTTTATACACTAATCTTTATTATTTCCTTCCTCTGCTAACTCAAGCCTTAGTTTATTCATATTTTTCTAGTTCCTTGAGGTACAAAGTTAGGTTGTTTGAGATTTTCTTTTTTCTTAATGTAGACATTTATCATTATTGACTTCTCTCTTAAAGCTGTTTTGGGTGCATCTCATAAATTTTGGTATATTGTGGCACTGTTTTCATTTGTCTCAAGAGATTTTTTATCTGCCTTTTGATTTCCATTTTGATCTATTGGTTGTTCAGGAGTGTGTTGTTTAATTTCTTCCTACTTGTGAATTTTCTGATTTTTGTTCTGTCATTTATTTCTAGTTTCATGCCAGTGTGATTGAAAAAGATATACTTGATAAGGTTTCAATGTTCTTTAAATCTGTTAACAAAAAGAATCTGTTGTTTTGTGGCCCATTGGAGAATGATCTGTGTGCACTTGAGAAGAATGTATATTTTGCTGCTGTTGGATGGAATATTTTGTATGTATCTGTTAGACCCATTTGGTCTACAGTGTTACTCAAGATTTAAGTCCACTGGAGAAGAATGTATATTTTGCTGCTGTTGGATGGAATATTTTGTATGTATCTGTTAGACTCATTTGGTCTACAGTGTTATTCAAGATGCAAGTCCACTGTTTATTGACTTTCTCTTTCTTTCTTTCATTCTTTCTCTCTTTCTTTCTTTTTTCTTTCTATCTCTCTCTCTCTCTCCTCCTCCCTCCCTCTATCTCTCTCTCTGTCTCTCCCTCTCTCTCTTTCTTCTTTTCTTTATTTCTTTTTTTTTTTTTTTTTTTTAGATGGAGCTTCACTCTGTAACCCAGGGTGGAGTACAGTGGCACGATCTTGGCTCACTACAACCTCCATCCCCCGGGTTCAAGCAATTCTCCTACCTCAGCCTCCCACGTAGTTGGTATTAGAGGCACCCACCACTGCATCTGGCTATTTTTTGTATTTTTAGTAGAGAGAGGGTTTCATCATGCTGGCCAGGCTGGTCTCGAACTCCTGTCTTCAGGTTATCCACCTGTCTCAGCTTCCCAAAGTGCTAGGATTACAGTTTACAGGTGTGAGCCACCACGCCTGGCTTTTTTTTTTTTTTTTTTTTTTTTTTTTTTTTTTTTTTTTTTGATATGAAGTCTCACTCTTTTGCCCAGGCTGGAGTGCTATGGTACAATCTCGGCTCACTGCAACTTCTGCCTCCTGGGTTCAAGCGATTCTTATACCTCAGCATCCTGAGTAGCTGGATTACAGGCATGCACCACCATGCCCAGCTAATTTTTTTGTATTTTTAGTAGAGATGGGGTTTTGCCATGTTGGCCAGGTTGGTTTTGAATTTCTGGCCTCAAGTCATCTGCCCGCCTCAGCCTCCCAAAGTGCTGGGATTGCAGGCATGAGCCACTGAACCTGGCCTGGTTTTCTTTTTGGATGATCTATCCATTGTTGAAAAGGGGAAAATAAAGTCCCCTACTATGACCATATTGCTGTATATTTCTCCCTTCAGTTGTGTTAATATTTGCTTTATATATTTAGGTATTCTGATGTTGGTTGCATACATATTTACAATTGTTATACCTTCTGATTAATTGATCCCTTTATCATTGTGTGACATTTTTTGTGTGTCTTGCAGCAGTTTTTGACTTAGTCTGTCTGCTATAACTATAGCCACTCCTGCTCTCTTTTGGTTGCTATTTGCATGAAATATCTTTTTCCATCATTTCAGTTTGAGCTGTGTGTCCTTAAAGTTACAGTGAGTTCCTTGGAGGCAGCATATTGTTGAATCTTGTTTTTATATCCACTCAATCACTCTATTTCAAACACTCTATTTTTTTAATTACAAACTTTAATTCATTTACATTTAAAGTATTGATAGATAAGGACTTAATATCACCATTTTGTTAATTATTTTGTGTTTGTTTTGTGGTATCTTTGTTCCTTCCTTTCTTGATGTCTCCTTTGTGATTTGATAATTTTTTTGTAGTGGTATGCTGTAATTCCTTTCCTTTTATCTTTTGTATACCTACCAGAGATGTTTTCTATGTGGTTACCATGAGGCTTACATAAGACATTTTATAGTTATAAGCTGAAAACAACTTAACTTCAATACAAAAACTCTATATTTTACTTCCTTTCATCCTCACATTTTATGTTATTGACATCCCAGTTTATACCTCTTCATATTGCATATCTATAATGTTATTGTAGCTTAATTATTTTTACTATTTTTGTCTTTTAACTTTTATGCTATAATCAAGTGATTTATGCACCACCATTATAGTATTATTCTGAATTTGACTATATACTTACCTTTACCAGTGATTTGTATACTTTCATATGTTTTCATGTTATTAATTAGCATCTTTCATTTCAACTTAAAAATTTTCCTTTAGTATTTCCTGTAAGGCAGATATAATGGTGATGAACTCTCACAACTTTCGTTTAGGAAAGTCTTTATCTCTCCTTCATTTATGAAAGACAACTTTTCCAGCTATAATATTCCTAGTTGATAGTTTTTTCTTTCAACACTTTGAATATAGCATCCCATTCTTTCCTGGCCTGCAAAGTTTTTGCTGATAGGCTCATGAAGTTTCCCTTGAGTGTGATGAATCACTTTTTTCTTGCTGTTTTCAAAATTATCTCTTTGTCTTTATCTTTTGATAATTTGATTATAATGTGACTCATTATGATTTTCTTTGGGTTGATCTTACTTGAAGAGCTTTGAGCTTCATGAACCTGGATGTTCATTTCTCTCCCAAAATTTGGGAGTTTTCAGCCATTTTTTAAAACACATTTTATTCTCCTCTCTCTTTCTCTTTTACTTGTGGGGATTCCATAATGTATATATTAATTCACTTGATGGTGTCCAGTAAATTCCATAGGCTTTCTTCACTATTTATTTTCCTTTTTCTTCTTTGACTGAATAATTTCAAATGGCCTGTCTTGAAGTTCACAGATTCTTTCTTCTGTTTGATTGAGTCTGCTGTTGAAGCTCTCTATTGTATTCTTCATTTCATTTGCTGTATTATTTAGCTCTACATTTTTTATTTGGCTCTGTTCAAAGATTTATTTCTCTTTTTTGAACTTCTAGGTTTGGCATGGTGGCTCAGGCATGTAACTCCAGCACTTTTGGAGGCCAAGGCAAGCAGATCGCTTGAGCCAGGAGTTTGAGACCAGCCTAGGCAACATGGCAAAACCCCATCCCTACAAAAAACACAAAAATTAGCCAAACATGGTGGTGCATACATGTAGTCCCAGCTACTAGGGAGGCTGACGTGGGAGGATTACTTGAGCTTAGGAAGTCGAAGTTGCAGTGAGCCATGATTGTGCCACTCACTCCAGCCTGGGCAACAGAGGAAGACCCTATCTCAAAAAAAGAACGTTCAGCTTTGTTAATGTATTGTTTTCTTCATTTTGTAGTATTCTCCATTTGTGTTCTCTTGTAGCCTGCTGAGTTTTTAAAAAACAATTACTTTGAAATTTTGTCAAGCAACTTGTAGATCTCCATTTCTTTGGGAATGATTACTGGAAAATTATTTTCTTTTTTAGTGCTGTGTTTCCTTAACTTTTCATGTTTCTTGAAGTCTTATACTGTTACTTTCATATTTGAAGAGGCAGGCATCTCACCCAGTTTCCAATGAATGGCTTTGGGAAAGAAAAATCTTCACCAGTCCGCCTAGCTAGGGATTCAGGGAGTCTCTCAGACCTTTTCCATGGATCTGCCAACTCCAGTCCTCTTGCTTTCTCTTGGGGAAGGGAGGATAAGGGGAGTGTTAGGATTGTGTGCCCTCTCTCAATCTCACAAAGCCAGGCCATGTGCTGAGGTCCCTTTGTTTATTTTCCCAAGTATAGTGGTTTATTAGTCTGTTCTCATACTGCTATGAAGAAATCCCCAAGACTGAGTAATTTATAAATGAAAGAGGTTTAATTGACTCACAGTTCTGCATTGCTGGGGAGGCCTCAGGAAACCCACAACCATGGCAGAAGACACCTCCTAACAGGGCAGCAGGAGAGAGAATGAGTAACAGCAGGGGAAATGCCAGATGCTTATAAAACCATCACATCTCTTGGGACTTACTCACTGTCATGAGAACAGCATGGGGGAAACTGCCCCCATGATCCAATTACCTCTACCTAGTCCCTCCCATGACAAGTGGGGATATGGGAACTACAAATAAAGATGAGATTTGGGTAGGGACACAGCCAAACCATATCATTCTGCCCCTGGCCCCTCCCAAATCTCATATCCTCACATTTCAAAACCTCTTCAAATATCAAAGTAACAATACAAGACTTCAAGAAACACAAAAAGTTAAGGAAACACAACACTAAAAAAGAAACACAATCATGCCCTTCCAACTGTCCCCCAAAGTCTTAACTCATTCCAGCATTAACCTAAAAGTCTAAGTCCAAAGTCTCAACTGAGATGTAACAATTTCCTTCCACCTATGAGCCTGTAAAGTCAAAAGCAAGTTAGTTACTTCCTAGATACAATGGGGGTACAGGCATTGTGCAAATACATTTATTCCAAATGAGAGAAATTGGCCAAAACAAAGGGGCTAAAGGCCCCATGCAAGTCCAAAATCCAATAGGGCAGTCATTAAATCTTTAAGTTACAAAATGATCGCCTTTGACTCCATGTCTCACATCCAGGTCATGCTGAGGCAAGAGGTGAGCTCCCATGGCTTTGGGAAGCTCCACCCTTGTGGCTTTGCAGAGTACAGCACCCCCTCCTGGCTGCTTTCACAGGCTGGGGTTGAGTGTTTGCAGTTTTTCCAGGTGCATGGTGCAAGTTGTCAGTGGATCTACCATTCTGGGGTCTGGAGGATGGTGGCCCTCTTCTCACAGCTCCACTAGGCAGTGGGGATGCCGTATGGGGCTCCAACCCCCACATTTCCCTTCTGCACTACCCTAGCAGAGGTTCTCCATGAGGGTTTCACCCCTACAGCACACTTCTGCCTGGACATCCAGGCATTTCCATATACCCTTTGAAATCTAGGTGGAAGTACCCAAACCTCAATTCCTGACTTCTGTGTACCCACAGTCTCAACACCAAGTGGAAGCTTCCAAGGCTTGGGGCTTGCACCCTCTGAAGCAATGGCTCAAGCTGTACCTTGGCCCCTTTTAGCCACCGCTGGAGCTGAAGCAGCTGGGATGCAGTGCGCCATGTCCTGAGGCTGCATAGAGCAGTGTGCACCTGGGCCTGGCCCAGGAAAGCATTTTTCCCTCCTAGGCATCAGAGTCTGTGATGGGAGGGGCGGTCATGAAGGTCTCTGACATGCCCTGGAGACATTTTCCCCATTGTCTTGGTGACTAACATTTGACTTCTTGTTACTTATGCAAATTTCTGCAGCTGGCTTGAATTTCTCCCCAGAAAATGGGTTTTTCTTTTCTATCACACTGTCAGGCTACAAACTTTCCAAACTTTTATGCTCTGCTTCCTCTTGAATGCTTTGCTGCTTAGAAATTTCTTCTGCCAGATACCCTAAATCATCTCTCTCAGTTCAAATTTCCACAGATCTCCAGGGCAAGGGAAAAATGCTGCCAGTCTCTTTGCTAAAGCATAGCAAGAGTCTCCCTTGCTCCAGTTCTCAAGCAGCTCTTCATCTCCATCTGAGACCACCTCACCTGAACTTCATTGTCCATATCACTACCAGCATTTTGGTCAAAACCATTCAACAAGCCTTTAGAAAGTTCTACACTTTCCCACATCTTCCTTTCTTCTTCTGAGTCCTCCTAACTGTTCCACCCTCTGCCTGTTACCCAGTCCAAAGTTGCTTCCACATTTTTGGGTATCTTTATAGCAGCAACCCACTCTTGGTACTAATTTACTGTATTAATCTGTTCTCACACTGCTATGAAGAAATACTTACCTGAGACTGGGTAATTTATAAAGGAAAGAGGTTTGATTGACACAGTTCTGCATTGCTGGGGAGGCCTTAGGAAACCCACAATCATGATGAAGGCACCTCTTCACAGGGCAGCAGGAGAGGATTGAGTGCCAGCAGGGGAAATGCCAGATACTTATAAAAACATAAGATCTCATGAGACTCACTTACTATCACAAGAAAAGCATGGCAGAAACTACCCCAATGATCCAATTACCTTTACCTGGTCCCTCCCATGATACATGGTGATATGGGAACTAACATGAAGATGAGATTTTGGTGGGCAAACAGTCAAACCACATCAAGCAGCCTCCGGTGTTCAAGGTTAAATGCCTTCTCCTAATTCTGCAGAGTTGAGCTGGCTATCTACAGGTGTTCTTGCATGATCTGAAGAGACTTGTACACTGGCTGCAGGAGTGCAGGGGGAGCACTGGCTATGGAAGGTGTGCAGAGTTCTGGGGGCACATGTGAGCTAGTTGTGGGGATAGTCCACATTCTATAAGGTTTGTGTGTGAGCCTCTTGATGAAATTTGTAACGTGGTTGGTAGAAACTGTGGCCCTTTGCTAAGTCCCATGTTCCAGTTGCTATGAGCTCCCACCACTTTTCACTGCTCCTAACTACTCAAAGACTATTTAGCTGTGCCAATCCCTTCAACGTTTCAGGTAGAGTGAAAAGGAAGTGAACCTCCCACATGGCTGGGGAAGCCAGGTACTAGTACACTACACTTTGACTTTTAACTTTCCCTGCAGGAGAAATCACAGGCTAAGAGGGCCTCTCTTGTCACTGGGCTGTGCCTTTGGAGGAAGGTTGATGCAAGTAAAGTGAAACTGTTTTTCTTACCCTTTTTTTTATTGCTAGTCTCAGATTTTTTGCTCCTATGAGGTGCTGGAGCCTTTTTGCTGGATTTCCAGGCTTCCAGAAAGGTACTGTTGTCCATGGGCAGTTGCCAAAACTGATGTGTCTGTGAAAGGCTAAGAACTGAAAGCTCCTCTTCTCACTGATGTCACTTCTCAGTATGTTGGTTTGTGAGTAATAAAATTAATATCTTCTTTTTATTTTTGCCCCAATATTTGTTTCTTAATTTTTAATTTTAACTTTTCCTTTAAGTTTCACATATACCCAGTTCACAGGGTCAAATCATTAGAAAATCAAATAATTAATAGATTTTCCTTCTTATCCAGCATACTGAGGACTTCATATTTATACCAAAAAACAAATTTTTTAATACACCAAAATAAACAGAAATTCAATTCTCTGAAGTTCTTGTGTGGATTCAACTGATTACTAAGCCAGTAACATAAAATATGAAATTAATCATAACAAGTTAAAACAATGTTCTACCTTTAGAAATTTATTTAGAAATGTATATTAAGTGCACATGATTCAAGGATTTTAGTAGTATTAATACTTATTCCTAGGAAGGATATATAATATTCTTCTGAGTATCTTTAAAACTGGATTAAAGGAAAGTGTCTTCTTATATTTCTATTTTTCCTGCTTCCTGTTATCTATTTTAAAAAATATTTTGTTAGTTTGAAAGTTACTAATGAGACAAGCCAACACTCAGGATAATGCTTTTCTAGTTATCTGTTCCTTCTCATTACTGCTCCCTGAGAACATCCAATTATCTTCTTCTATCAGCACCATTTCACTCCCCACACCCTACAACCAGTGACATGATGGAGTTGGCTCAGGGAGACCTGTTTTCCCCCATGGTTAAATTATTATAAATCCTGTAAGCCTGTTACTAAACAGTTGGTAGCTTGAAATCTGACACTGGAAGAGGATTTACACCAAGGAAATTGGCCAATGCCACTAGGGCTTCCTCCACTCCTCCCAGAGCCCATTGTTAAATATTCATTTAAAACACCACTGCAGGCTGGGCATGGTGGTTCAGCCTGTAATTCCAGCACTCTGGGAGGCTGAGGTGGGTGGATTGCTTGAATCCAGGAGTTCAAGACCAGCCTGGGTAACATCATGAAATGCTGTCTCTACAAAAAAAAAATTTTTTAAAGGAAAAAATTAGCCAGCAGTAGTGGCTGTGGTTCTAGCTACTCAGGAAGCTGAGGTGGGAGGATCGCTTGAGCCCAGGAGGCAGAGGTTGCAGTGAGCCCAGATCGCACCACTGCACTCCAGTGTGGGTGACAGAGTGAGATCCCATCTCAAAATAAAGTAAAATAAAATAAAATAAGAACACCACTGCCTACAAACGCTCAGCAAAAAGCAAAGTCCATCTTAAGCTACTGTTTATAAACAATAGGAGTAGCAAGCCCTCTCGTGGCTATTATCAGAATTGCAGAGGATAAGGAGATAAGGTAAAAAGATCAAGATTTCATCGCAAATATGTTTTATGTAAGGCTTTAGAATGATAGTGTTGATTGTTGTAGTTTAATATCTCCTGCCTCTGTGCAAGCTTTTATCAAACTATCCAAAAAACACCATTTAGGTTTCCCTTTCTCATGAGTTGTAAATATTTCCTTAGTAAGAGCAGGCTTTTCTTTGTGTCCCTATAGCAACACTGTATTATTCACTTTTAAGGACATGCATTTTCTGTGGGTTACTGTGGGCATGTCACAGGAAAGGTTGTGTGTCTTGAAACTGTCTGTGTATCTTAGCCATACAATTAAGCCATATGAGGAATGCAAACCAGTCACCACTGCGTATTAAAACACAAACCACATCAGATCACCCTCCTGCTTAGCAGGCCTCAATGGTTTCCCGTTGCATCTAAAATAAAATCCAGATTCTTCACCAAGCCCCATGGGTCCTTGGTGGCCTAGCTCCTGCTGTGTCTCCTGCACTGCTTTTCCTTACTGTCCCCTTCTCGTTATACAAATGTTAGGGCAAAGGCCACTCCTCAGTGGGGTCTTTTCTGGACACCTGCTCTGAACGAATGCCCACCCACCCATCTGTTAATTGGTTACACCATCAGGCTTTGTTTTCTTCCCACCACTTATCTCCACCCAAAATCATCCTATTTGCTTACATGTTGAATCTGACCCACCGAATGGAAGGGAAGCTGGAAGCTCAGTGTGGACAAGCCCTTATCTGTCTTACACACAATGTTTTCCCCATAACAGGCCCCTGGTGTGAGTCATTGGGAAAGCTACAGATGCCTACAGGCAAAAAAATTAGGAGCCCCACACCCATCCACCCTCCAACACCAGCTCTTAATTGAACGTAGACTGGTTCATTTTGCCCGGGACTGTCCCTGTTTTACCAATAAAAGACCCCATCCTAGGAAACCCTTTACCCTCAGGCAAATCTAGAATGGTTGGTCACCTTATAGAGTTATAGATGTTATCTAGAATTGCTTTCTGTGATGATTTTGAAAACTAAATGACTTCTTTTTAAATATAAAAGCTTCCTCTGAATAACAAAATTAAATTTGAGATTATCCTTTAGGATTCTATAAAAAATATTATTTGTATTAGCAGAGTTGACTTTTCTTAGCATATACATTTGTATTTGTCTTAGCACTTAAAATATATATGAAACATGTTGTAGAAAAAGGATCGTATTGTATTCACAGGTAATGTTTTTAATTTTAAATGTCATTGCAGAAATAATCTGGTACAAACATGGCACACATGACTCATTGCTGGTAGGGTTAGAGACTTCCCACTTGAAGTCACTTTGATTCCTAAAATAAGTTTATTCATGTGTTTCTTCTACATTATATCTTCCTGACTTTTTAAAAAATAAAATTGTTATGTTTTCTTTTTCTTTTTCTTTTTTCTTTTAAGACAGAGTCTCACTCTGTTGCTCAGGCTGGAGTGCAGTGGCATGATCATAGCTCACTGCAGCCTCAACCTCCTGAGCTCAAGTGATTCTCCTGCCTCAGCCTCCCGAGATGCTGGGACTATAGGTGCATGCTACCATGCCTGGCGAATTTTTTTTTCAATTAGAGGCAAGATTTCACCACGTTGCTCAGGCTGGTTTTGACCTTCTGAGTTCAAGCTATCCTTCACCTCAACCTCCTAAAGCGCTGGGATTACAGGAAAGAGCTACTGCACCCCAGACCTTATTTTCAAAAGATACATTTTTCTTCATTTCTCCTTGAACTTGGAGGGAACACTGCCTCAAAAGAAGTAATTACATTAACAACATTGGCTAAACCTTCTAAGTCATCTAAATTAGGAAAGGATCGGTTGGTCTTCAGGTTACATTTATTAGACTGACTCACTGAAGGGAACAAATATTTCAAAAGATAAAATTTAATTTTCAATGTAGTGAATTAAAATGCAACCATGTGATCAATCTGAACTCACCCACATGATCAGTGTACACAAGACCTTTTGATTTGTATCATGTTGTTGAAAGTTTGTTAGAGGCCAGGCAAGCATTTCTACCTGTTGGCTGTATCATCCTGTTGGCAGGAAGACAGCTAGCACTGAGGCCAAGGGCTGTGGAGGACAAGTAGTGACCAAGAATGCATATCATCCTACTTGCTGTTTCCAGTCCTCATTCTCACTTTTGTCAGGATTTCCATCTGTCCCCAGAAATCAGGAAGAACCAGCAGCAGGGCAAAGAGCAGGGGCAGTATGCAAAGCTTTACTAGTTGACATGGACTATTAATGTTGGAGAGGGAACCTGTGGATCTCCTTATTTCCCTTCTTTTTTTTTTTTTCCTGAGACGGAGTCTCGCTCTGTTGCCCAGGCTGGAGTGCAGTGGCACAATCTCGGCTCATTGCAAGCTCCGCCTCCCAGGTTCACGCCATTCTTCTGCCTCAGCCTCCTGAGTAGCTGGGACTACAGGTGCCCACCACCATGCCTGGCTAATTTTTTGTATTTTTACTAGAGATGAGGTTTCACCATGTTAGCCAGGATGGTTCGATCTCCTGACCTCGTGATCTGCCTGCCTCAGCCTCCCAACTCATTTCCCTTCTTGATCGCTGTTGACTATATTCCAAGGCTAACAAAAGGTTTGAAGGACAAAATCTTGAGCACGAACCTTAACTCTGTAAAGTCATACTCATGACATTTCTCAAAGTGTGATCCAGTGAACATCCACAACCCAAAATCACATGGCGTGCTTATTAAGAATGCAGGTTTTTGGGTTCTGCTAAATCAGAATCCCTCAGGGGCAGGCCCCAGGAACCTGCATTTATAACGAATCCTTTGGGTGGTCCTGGCACATACTAGGGTTAAGCCTTCATGATCGTTTGCTATGGTGCGAATGTGTCCGCCAAAATTCAGGAGTTGGAAAATTAATCCCAATGCAGCAATGTTGATGGGTGAAGCCTAAATGGGAGATGCTTAGGTCATGACGGCTCTGCCCTCATGAACAGATTAATGTGGTTCTAAAAAGGGCTTACAGAAGTGGGTTCTCTCTCTTCTGCCTTTCTGCAGTGTGAGGACAGAGTTTTTCCCCTTTTGCCCTTCTACCTTCCGCCATGTGAGAACACAGCAAGGCTCTCATCAGATGCTGGTGCCTTGATCTTGTATGCCCCAGCCTCCAGAACCGTGATAAATGTCTGTTCTTGTAGATTTCCCAATGTCAGGTATTTTGTTGTAGCAGTATGAAATAGGTCAAGACTTTCTCAATCTTTAAAGTATAACTGACCAGGCACAGTGGTTCACGCCTGTAATCCCAGCAGTTTGGGAGGCCAAGGCAGGCAGATCACTTGAGGTCAGGAGTTTGAGACCAGCCTGGCCAATATGGCGAAACTCTGTCTCTACTAAAAGTACAAAAATTCGCTGGGTGTTGTGACAGGCACCTGTAATCCCAGCTACTTGGGAAGCTGAGGCAGGAGAATCACTTGAACCCAGGAGGCAGAGGTTGCAGTGAGCTGAGATTGCACCACTGCACTCCAGCCTGAACAAGAGTGAGACTCCATCTCTCTCTCTCTCACACACACACAGACACACACACACAAAAGCATAACTAACTCTCAGACGCCCTCTTCCCAGCTAAAGAAATGTTTCTGGGCAAACTGTCATCCTAGTAGCACCCATGAGGAACCCCCTTCTCAATCTCCTGTTCCATGGAAAATTATCCATGAGCCCTGAGGATCTGAAATTCAGTGCACACAAAAATGCCTTCCTCACCTCATCTTGTGAAGAACAAACAACCTGTCTCCCAAGTAAACATCTCATATAAAATAGTACTCAAGTCAGGCCACTCCAAAAACTTCACCTGGCCTCTTGCTTTCACATGGACGTTAAGAGGCTAGGCCTCAAGTTTGTCTTTTCCTTGAGCCTGCTTTTCTCCGACACAGAAGGGGCCACTTGGCAGGTCTGGCAATCCCATGTTCTGAGCCTGGAGCTCTACAAGCTGGACTTGGAGCTGCCTGTGGCTCTGTTATTCCTTACTCCTTGGCCGATACTCTTCATTTTGGTAATATTCTAGTAGGTATTGTTAGAAAGTAAATCTTCACTGAATTCTCAGAAAGAGTAAACCATTAAAGCCTAATGAAGTAAATTAACAGTAACTAACGTATTATGTGTAACTACAGCACAGAATAATGCTACGTAAGTTGGAGCAGTGGAGTTTAAAACAAAAATGGATTTGGATTAAAAAGCACTAAGTGCAAATAAAATTTAAAAGAGCAAATACATTTACATATTTGAAATATGTAATTTAAGTATTGTCTTCATAAATAGTTTCTACTTTCTCATTTTACTGGTTGCCAGAATCATGTTTTAGACTAGCTAATTTTCAACTATCTCGGAAGACTACAGCTGGGACCTGAAAAGCGTGAACAAATTTAACTAGAATAAACAGCCAACATTTCCTGGAATAGAAGATGACCCCAGGCTGAATTCGAAGACTTCCCACCTGTGTCCACGACTCTCAGACAAATGATTTCCCATTGCCACTACCTGGGAAGAGGGTATTGCCTTCAAGAGTCACTCCAAGGAGGTTGCCAGTTCTAGAGAAGCTTGAAATATAAGCTCTAACGATACTCTGCTCTGCTGGAAAATTCTAGTCTTGCAAATCTCAACAAATCAGCATGCTGGCAGAAATTCAGAGTAAAAGGTATCCGGATAGTGAGAATAAATAACATAAAATTCTTTTACTATAATCCTCATATGAGTCCCTCAAAACCATCCTCAGAGCACATTCACTCTTCTCACTTGGTTTTCTGTGGCTATTTCAGACCAAAAGTAGCACCAGAAGGAAAAGTATAGGTGGGGACAGAGAGGTCCACTTAAGTAATAGACAAATGAATTTGCCAAACATCAGGCAAAGAAAAATCGTATATATTAATACAATTAGGAGCTATTCAGTACCTTCTATAAACCAAGCATTGTGCAGACCCTGGAGAGAAAAAAATGAACAGGACCTGATCTTGCCCTCATGATATACACAACCTTATTGTTAAGACTAACATATAAATGATTAACTTCAATAATCAATTGTTATTTGGTGCAGGTATTAACCTTGGCCTAACTGGATCAAAAAAGAAATTCGCTGGAGCAGTAGTAGGTAACTCATGAAATTGTTGGTCAATCTGAACAATCAGGCCAAGGGGAGAGAGCCACAGAAACCCAAAATTCTCAGGAACGAGAATTCTTACACTGTTGCCTAAGGTTGCTGTGATTCTAGCTGCCTTCCATCTCTGGGTGTCTCTACTCAAAATTCACTTTCCTGCAAAAAAACCAAGGAACTGTTCTTATTCTAAGTTGCATTATCACCTCCTGTGGTCCAGGAACAAAGACCCCTGGACTGGCAGCCTAAGAATCTCAAAAGGTGAAGACTGAAGTTGGGAAACCCCTTGCCTTGCCAATATACATCTAGGACCTTCTTTCCATACAAATATTCCCAAGAGGTTTCTAACCAAACATGGTTGTGCATCGCTTGTGAGCCTTCAGATTGAGCACCTCCGTACTCCCCAGTGAAGCACAACCCAACATGACATCTCGCAAGTGCATCCTGAGGTGAGATGTGATGCCAAGTTGGGGGCTACAGACTGAGTTATCTTGTTGGCAAACTGGGGACTCCATGATGGTCAGGTGTGACTTATAAATAAATGTCCATGTTTTTTAGTCCAAGATAGCAGAAGAATCTTCTTATAATTGGTCATTGCAATGGTTTGAATGTGTTTCCAGCAAGCCTATGTGTTGGAAACTTACTGCCAATGTAATAGTGTTAAGAGGTGGTCCCCCATTTTTTTGAGACGGAGTCTCGCTCCGTCGCCCAGGCAGGAGTGCAGTGGCGCAATCTCAGCTCACTGCAAGCTCCACCCCCTGGGTTCACGCCATTCTCCTGCCTCAGCTTCCCAAGCAGCTGGGACTACAGGGGTCCACTACCACACCTGCCTATTTTTGTGTGTGTGTGTGTGTGTATTTTCAGTAGATACAGGGTTTCACCGTGCTAGCCAGGATGGTCTCGATCTCCTGACTTCATAATCCACCCACCTCAGCCTCCCAAAGTGCTGGGATTACAGGCATGAGCCACCGCGCCCAGCCAAGAGGTGGCCCCTTAAGTGGTGATCAGGCCAAGAGGACTCTGCCCTTGTGAATGAGTTAATACCATTATTGTGGGAGTGGGTTCACTATACGAGGGTGAGTTTGGTCCCCACTCCCAACAATTCTTTGGCCATGTGAAGAAGTGTTCTTCTGCAGGATGCTGTGTTCAAGGTGCCATCTTGTAAGCAGAGACCAGGCCCCCATCAGACAGCCTCCAAAATTGTGAGAAATAAATGTCTATTCTTTATGGACTACCCAGTCTTAGGCATTCTGTTCCAGCAGCATAAATGGACTAAACAGTCATCCAGTTTACCTGGAATCTTTCTGTGATATACACAAACCTATTTGATTTTTGTACTCTATTCCTGGCACAGGGCTCCTGAAACCCTGGGAATTTCCTGAGTGAGGGGAGTTTCTGTTGTTACTCATAACAAGTCATCTTCCACTACATCTAGTACTACACCTGAGTTTATGTTACTGCAGTGACTTAGGGTGGTTCTAACTAGCCTCTGGTCACTAGAAAGACTAAAGAGGGTGGGAACTCTCAGCCTCTCACCCACTGGCCTCCCACGGATGGAAGGGGCCTGAAAATGAGTTATAAAGCCTCCTGAATGGTAGGCAATGAGTTTCTGGGTCAGTGAACACATGGAGGTGCCAGGAGGGTGGCATGCCTAGAGAGGGCCTGGAAGTTCAATGCCACCAACTACCTGGCATACTTTGCTCTATGCATCGCTTTCATTTGGCTGTCTCTGAGTTGTAGCCTTTATAATAAACCGGGAAACGTTAAGTAAAATGTCTACCTGAGTTCTGATGAGCAGTTTAAGTAAATTACCAAAACTGAGAAAAGGGTCATGGGAACCCCTAAATCTGCAGTCAGTCAGGCAGAAGTGTGGATAGTCTGAACACCCCACTGTAGCTGGCAACTGAAGTTGGGGGGCAATCTTGTGAGACTGAGGCCTTTACCTGTGGGGCCTGCTGATAGGTGCAGGAATTAGTGACAGAATATAATTGAATTGTTGAACACTGGGTTGGTGTCAGAGAATTGGAGAATTGGTGTTGGAAAATACATCAATATTTGGTGTCAGGGGCAAAAAACAACCACCTTACAATCTTCTACAGTGAGGGACTTCTGGTTAGCATTCAAACTGGGCATCAACATTCTTGGGCTCTGGGCATATTCCAAATGATTTAGTCACATATCTCTGCCCCAGGTCTTCTTGCCACAAACGTTGGTTAAATTTTGGCCCAATTACGAAGTTTGGCCTAATTTTGATCCTTCCAATTACCTGATCATTGACAGGACCAGGATAAAGATCTAAAACAAATAGTTTTCCCCTTGCCTTCTACCTTTTCCCCCTTTTCTTTCTATTTTGCTATTCACCTTCTCTATCCCATGACTTTAGCCAATAATAAAAAGTGATTCTAGGCCAGGCACGGTGGCTCATGCCTGTAATCCTAGCATTTTGGAAGGCCAAGGCAGGCAGATCATGAGGCCAGGAGTTCAAGACCAGCCTGGCCAACATAGTGAAACCCTGTCTCTACTAAAAATACAAAAAATTAGCCGGGCGTGGTGGCACATGCTGAGATCCCACCACTGCAAGACTCCGTCTCAAAAAAAAAAGAAAAGAAAAGAAAAAGAAAGAAAGAAAAAAAGAGATTGTAATCTCAGTGATTCCTCACTAGGTATTTGATATCAAACTGGAATGGTGCCAGGCGCAGTGGCTCACACCTATAAATCCCAGCACTTGGGGAGGCCAAGGAGGGCAGCATCACCTGAAGTTGGGAGCTCGAGATCAGCCTTACCAACATGGAAAAATCCCATCTCTACTAAAAATACAAAATTAGCTGGGTATGGTGGCACATGCCTGTAATCCCAGCTACTCAGGAGGCTGAGGCAGGAGAATCGCTTGAACCCAGGAGGCAGAGGTTGCGGTGAGCCGAGATTGCACCATTGCACTCCAGCCTGGGCAACAAGAGTGAAGCTCCGTCTCAAAAAAAAAAAAACAAAAAAACAAAAAAAAAACCAGAATGGTAATCAGCATTTATTGCATGCCTGTTGTGTACCGTACTCTGTGAAGTGCTTGATACTCATCACTTCACTTAACTGCTACAACTCCGTAAAGTAAGGAAAATTGTCATCCCACATGAACATGTTGAAGGTCCGTAAACTTTCAGAATATGTCGAGGGCCACCGAGCCAGTAAGTGCACTTAAGCCAGCACTTAGGTCCAGATCTGTGGACCTCAAAACCCATGGTCTTAACTCTGCTATGGATGTCCTTGATTGACGAATGGGATTGCTTTCTGGAAGTTCATTTTTAAATTGTTAGTCTGGAACTCAAACTGAATTTTTCCCAGGTATTTTGTCATGAATCAGGTTTTCTACAACTCAGTAATAGGGACCCTATTATTAGGACGAAAATAATTTCTCAAGGATGCCTATAAATGCATGCCCACATCCCTGCAATAGATCCAACTTGAAAAACACAGACTTAAAGTCTTAGTCTATAAAAATGTCTCATAAGTGCAAATATCACCTATTAAGACTAAGAGGCTAGCCAGGCGTGGTGGCTCACGCCTGTAATCCCAGCATTTTGGGAGGCTGAGGCGGGGAGATCACTTGAGGTCAGGAGTTCAAGATCAGCCTGGCCAACATGGTGAAAACCTGTTTCTACCAAAAATACAAAAAAAAAATAGTTGGGCATGGTGGCATGCACCTGTAATCCCAGCTATTCAGGAGGCTGAGGCATGAGAATCACTTGAACCCGGGAGGCGAAGGCTGCAGTGAGCCAAGATCTTGCCATTGCACTCCAGCCTGGGTGATAGAGTGAGACTCTGTCTCAAAAAAATAAATAAATAAAATAAGACTGAGAGACTTTAGTGTTTATAACAGACAAATCTATGTGTATATATTATTTCTTTCTTTCTTATTTCTATGTATATATTTTGGATTATCATCAACATGAGCACACAACACTGAAAGAATTCTTTCAGAGCTCTCAAATTCTCAAGAACATATCCATGGACTCTGGGTATCCAGCGATCCCAGTTTGAGAAATACTGCTAAACATGAGTCTTAATTTGCCAGGATTATCAGTTAGCTTTACTTTCAGCTTCAAATAACAGACATGGAATTACAGAGGCTTGGCCAAATGTGTTGAGTTTTCTCATTTGACAGAACACCCAGAAGTGGTCAGCCAAGACCAATGCATCAGCTCCAGCATGCTGTCAAGGCTGCTCTGTTTGA
The DNA here is from genome assembly GCF_047675955.1 of Chlorocebus sabaeus. Classification (NCBI taxonomy): domain Eukaryota; kingdom Metazoa; phylum Chordata; class Mammalia; order Primates; family Cercopithecidae; genus Chlorocebus; species Chlorocebus sabaeus. The sequence goes on along the minus strand of NC_132915.1, from coordinate 8,749,887 downwards.
CATGCAACTTTCAGAATTGCAAAATTGTTTTTCCACATCTAGACACTGCATCATGATCCAGGCAGAAAGACAGGCAAAGAAAGGCAAAAATGTCTATGCTCAAAAGGCTTTTTTATTCTATTCCAGAAAGAAATTCCTCCCATGGAACATCAGGTCCCTCTTATCCCTCATTAACCAGAGCTCAGACACATGCCTGCTTTTAACTGCAAGAGAGGCTAGGGAGTTGAGTGGTTCAGTTTCCAGCCTCCAAAGTAGAGGAAAGCAAGGAAAACAGCAACCTCACCCATAGAACCCAGTGAGCACAGGGGTTCTTGTCCACTTCTATGCCGTGCACTCCTTTGGCAGTCTGGTGAAGCCTACGACCCTTTCTCAGACCAGTATTTTAAATACGTAAAATAAAATGCATATTCAAAACAAAACCAATTGTATGAAAATGCAGTTGTATGGCAGCTTGGGCTGCCATAACAAAATACCACAGAATGGGTGGCTTAAACAACAGAAATTTATTTTCTCATGCTTCTGGAGGCTGGGAATCCAAGATCAAGGTGTTGACAGAGTTAGTTCCTGGTGAGGCCTCTGGCTTGCAGAAGGCCATCTTCGTGCTGTGTGTTCACATGGCCTTTCTTTAGTGCTTCCTAGTGCAGAGAAGGGGAAGGAGTGGGAAATGGGGAGATCCTTTGCTTAGAAAACTACTAATCCTATTGGATTAAGGTCTCTTATGACCTCATTTAATCTTAACTACCTTTAAAAGCCCTATCTCCAAATACAGTCACATTGGGGTTTAGAACACCAACATATGGATTTGGGAGGATGTGATTCAGTCTATAGCAAAAATTATCAAAATATTTAAAAACCAAGGCTGGGCGCGGTGGCTCACACCTGTAATCCTAGCACTTTGGGAGGCTGAGGTGGGCAGATTGCCTGAGCTCAGGAGTTCCAGACCAGCCTGGGCAACATGGCAAAACCCCGTCTCTACTAAAAATACAAAAAATTAGCTAGGCGTAGTGGCACAGCACCTGTAATCCCAGCTACTCAGGAGGCTGAAGCAGGAAAATTGCTTGAATCCAGGAGGCAGAGGTTGCAGTGAGCCGAGATTGCACCACTGCTCTCCAGCCTGGGCGACAAAGCGAGACTTCATCTCAAAAGAAAAGAAAAAAAAATGTTTTAACCATATGTGTGACATAGTATTATATATGCTTCTTGAACAGATTAAATAATGAGAGCTATCAAAAAGTCTAGTAACTACTATTAATTCTGAAGTAGTGATGAGTGAAAATTATATCTCAGGATGTTTGCAAAACTTGTAATAATATAACTAATACTATTGCATTTTGTCCCCAACATTCACAATTGAAGAAAATGCTAAACTTCAGTACAGGAAATGTTTTTCCACCCAAAGGTATGGATTCCCTGGATTCTATCCATGAACTCCTTAAGGGATCCTTGCATCACAGGTTAAGGACCCTTGATTTTTGCCCATAAGAATAATGAATAACAAATTCATTAATGAATGAAATAACAAATTCAATAATGAATAACAAAACGAACAGTACTGTCTAAGTTCTGTGGAGACAAGGCTATTGAATAAACGGAAAGTGAAGATAATTAAAGGCAATTTTTTTCTTAAATGAAGTTTGCTTTCAGCACTGTCCTTCTTCACTTTCTCAGCTGTCCAAAAGTTTAATACTTCTTCCAGGCATAACTTTCGGATCTCTTCCTGCCTACATCCTATTCTGCCCGTCGGATGCCTCCAAGTGTCCCACCATCAAAAATTACCACCTCCTCATTTCCACCGGCAAATCAGAACCTCTTCCCACAGGGCAACATATTTCAGCTGTGGACTACTAGGAAAATAATCTAATTAAATGAAATCATCCCAAGGGGTCAGCTCCTCAACCTAGAATGTTTGCATCCATCTAAAACTTTACTCTGTCACCCAGATAAATCTGTGATTATTAGGACTTTACATGAAATGTTTCCCTTTTGAAGGTGATTGCATGAGGTTCCATCGCAGGCTGTCAGCACCTCTGCATACAGCCCAGCAGGCTGTGTGCTGACTACACCATCCACAGAGACTATACTTTGAATGCTGTCCCAGGCGCTGTGTCACACACCAGAGCCAAAGAAGTATACTGCACTTTCTCGTGGAGATTTTCAAACTTGAGAAGTGTGTGCTTTTAAGTGAATATAAATCTCTCAGATCCCCAGGGTTAACTTCACATTTTTATGCTGGGTATTTTTATTATGTTACTTACATACAGAAATAGAATTAATCAGGCTTATGTCCTTTAATTAAAAACAATAAAAATTTAATTCAAAACAAACTAAACAAATTAAGTTAAATTACAAAGGATGGATGATGTTTTACTGAAATCAATCATGACTGCATGAGTATGATAAAGACCCTTAAAGAGAGAGGCTCATTTTGAGGCCAAGATCACTTAAAAACCATGGGCGCTATGATATATTAAATCCTTTATAAGTATACTTCATTCTAACAATTCAAAACCTTCATACGGTGTATTAGTTTAATCCTTGGTTTTCATTTGACGTTTTTTGTTTTGTTTTGTTTTTGTTTTTTGAGGCAGGGTCTCACTCTGTTGCCCAGGGTAGGGGGCAGTGGCATGATCTCGGCTCACTGCTGCCTCGACTTCCCAGGTTCAAGTGATCCTCCCACCTCAGCCTCCTGAGTAGCTGGGATTGTAGGCATGAGCCACCACACTGGCTAATTTTTTTGTATTTTTAGTAGAGACGGGGTTTCACTATGTTGCTCAAGCTAGTCTCAAACTCCTAGGCTTGAGCCATTCACCCACCTCGGCCTCCCACAGTACTGGGATTACAGGCATGAACTACCACACCAGGCTCATTTGACATGTTAAATGTGACTCGTTCATTTCTTTGGCCCATAGCTAAAGGAGTACTAATGGGAACAACAACAACAAAAAACTTTGTCTCTACAATTAAGAAGTCATACAGATGATGCAGAATTAATTTATTAATGGGCCTTATCACAATTGTAAATACATAATGTTATTTTTCACATATTTTCTGTGTGAAAAAAAATTCTGATTGCTTTTATTTATGTAAATGGCATTAAATTATAAATTTCAATCTATTTTTCACTTTTTTGCTTAACACTTTCTAGATCAAATCATTTTGCTCTATAGAGAGACACATAGCTATAGGGTTACATATCTATAGATACATGAACCTTACAAATTTATGTGAATTACTTTCTGGAATATGGAACCACAAGTGGTGTTGTTATGTACTAGGGAATATGCATACTTAATTTCACTAAGCGTAGCCAGATTGCTTCCAGAAGGCATGTATCAGCTTGTCCTCTACCATGAGGGTTCCTGTACTCCGCTGTCCTCAGCAACACTTGATAATATCTGACTTTCTAATTTTTGCCACTCTGATAGCTGTAAAGAAGTTCACAGTTGTCTTAATTTGTCTTTCTCTGATTACAAATGAGGCTTTCTTTTTTTTTTTTTTTTTTAAGATGGAGTCTCATTCTGTTGCCCAGGCTGGAGTGCAGTAGCACAGTCTTGGTTCATTGCAACTTCCACCTCCCTGGTTCAAGCTATTCTCCTGGCTCTGCCTCCAGAGTAGCTGAGATTACAGGCACACGCCACCATGTCTAGCTAATTTTTGTACTTTTAGTAGAGATGGGTTTCACCATGTTGGCCAGGCTGGTCTGGAACTCCTGACCTCAGGTGATCCGCCCACTTTGGCCTCCCGAAGTACTGGGATTACATGTGTGAGCCACCGTGCCTGGCCATAAATGACTTTTATATACTATTAGTCTTTCAGATATTTCCCTTCTATGGATTGCCCATTAAAGTTTTTGCCAAAATGCTGTTGGATTAGCTTTTGCTAAAATTCTGCTATATTTCTATTTTTTCTCTTGTTTGTAAAAATTCTGGGTCAAATTTTGATATTAATTCTGTATTGACTTAAGTTCCTTGTAAGTATCTTTTATCAGGCACTTGACCTCAGGTGTCCCTATTAAACAAAAATGCTTACTTTTCTTGTAGCCAAATTTGATCCTTTTTTTTTTTTGCCAAATGGTTACTGACATACGTTCTGCCTTTTGTGATCCAAAGGTCACAAAGATACTCTCCAACACTTTCATCTATTAGCCCTATAATTTTGGTCACATTTTCTACACGTATTGGAATAATTTTCTCAACTATATACTTTCTTCACTGGGTATTTGGAATCATTCTTATCAAATAGCCACTCCCCATACACATGCATCTATTTCTACATTCCTTATTCTGTTGCATTGTTATGTTTTTTCCAGATTTCAGAATCATTTCAAAATTGATTTAGCTATTTGTGGATTTGTGATTTAGCTATTTCTTTATTCCTCTATATAAATTTTAGAATATGTTTTTCAACATTCTCAAACAACTCTCTGGAATTTTCATTGGGATTGCAACGAATTTGTAGGGAGTGTTGACATCTCACAATATTACGTTGGCAGCACCATAAGTGAGTTACATTCCTACATTTATACAGATCCTCTTTTGTTGTCTTCATAAAGATCTTGTGCACTCATTGCTAGGTTAAGTCTTAGATACTTTACACCAGTGCTTGCAATTTTTTTCACATGATGGTATACATAGAAAATGATCATAGTTGTATGCGGTAACAATGGGCATCGTTGTAATATTTCCATTGTTAAAGGGGATGTGCCTAAAGTTTCTCCATTAATATGTTTGCTATAGAGTTTTGTATGTAGCTTTTACAAAATCAGAACATTTCCCTCTAGTCTGATAATTTTTATTATAAATCATGGTTCGGCTTCATCAGTTGCTTTTTCTGCGTATATTAACATTATATTTCTTTTTTCTTCTATTAATGTGTGAACTACAGATAGTTTCGCTCACTGCCATAAATTCATTACCACTGAGTTTTTGAGAAAAATCTTACTTAATAATGATGCCATTTTTAATGCAATGTTGGGTTTAGTTAATGAAATTCACATACGTGTTTTAAAATCTGCTTTTTTTGTACTATTTCCTCTCTCTGATTCTGGAGTAAAGGTTATGTTAGCCTCATTTTGTGAGTTGAACTTTTCCCCCTCTTTTTCTAGTATGTAGATCAGCTTGCTTAAAGATCTATCTTACCTAGGTTTTCAAATTAGTATATAGTTCACGTGTTTCCTTCATGGCCTATTCTAATGCCCTTCCAATGCTTCAGAGGTTGGAAAAGTCAAAGCACCTCATGGATTTCATTGCAACTGTAATTTTGGATGTAATTAGGTATTCCTCAATCAGACATACTTCTATGAGACTTGAATTAAGAACAAAGATAAAAGGGGAATGTATCAGTTGTCTATTGTGCATAATAAACTGTCCCCCAAAATTAGCAACTTAAAACAATGATTTATTCCTCCTCAGGATTCCAAGGGGTGGTTGGACAGTTCCTATCCTCATTTTTCTTGGTCACATTAGGTGCTGCATTTCGTGCTGTAGGTGATAGAGCAGGAGCACAGTCATCAGGGACAAACACCGCCACTTTAGGGTCCAGCTCCCTTTCTAGCCTCATGCATTTCAAGGAAATCACTTCTCTCCTAACTAAAGCAGACAGAAAGAACAGACAGTAAAACAGAGATAAGGCAGCTCGGGCACAGAGGGAAGTGGGAGGGAAAGTCTCCTGGGTAACTGCCAAACTTCACCCTCATACAATGGGCCCCAGTAAAACCATGGGCCTTAATAAGCACATTCCTTTCCCTTCAGGTGCATTAAGATAGGGAAGCTAAAAGCAGTCTCGAGGGATATGCCTGCAGCTGCAGAAAGATGTATGGGAACAGACACACAACTCTCCCTCTCAGATAAGCACAACAAAGAGACACAGAAGCAGTCCATGCCTCTGATAAACTCTCCCACCCTGAATCCTTAAAAACCCTTAGTCTGTCAGAAGTCCCTCCCAGGTTTGAAATAAACCTGTTGACTGTCAAGCCACCCTTCATGTTTCTCTCCTCTTTCTTTCTTACATTTGCTGCCGAAACCCAGGACGGGTGTTGGGGGCAGAGGCTCTCTTGCAACCCAGGAAGCAGTAGGCAATGGCAGCTGATCCTAAGTTAACTCCTGGATCCTAAGGGTCTCTGCCCACCCTCCCCATCTTTTCTCCCACTTCACTTTTCAAGCAATTTGCATGAGGAGGACAACTAACCTGAAGGGAACTGCGAGGCTCAGGCCAGGGCTCTCAAAACCCTCAGGTTTCAGGAATCCACCTCTGACCACCCGCAACAGGTTTTTCACTCCCTAACCCTTGCTCACTCTTCCTCCCTCTTTCTCTCTCTCTCTCTTTCTCTCTCTCTCTCTCTCCCCTTCACGTGGCTCCAGTCTGGGAGGCTCTTTGCCAATTCCAACCAGAACATCCAACATCAGACACTAATTCAGCCCACTGGTAAGATCTGCCTTCTCCAGGCTTCCTCCTGGTACCAGAGAAAGTCTGGCCTGCCATCCATGTCCTCAGAGGACCAATGGAACTAAGATAGAGGAAATCTTGGGGACACCGAGTTCCTTCTCAGCCTAACTGGTCTCTTTCAGAAAGAGGGTTCTGGGTCTCTGTCTTTTGTCTGGGGACACCTAGAAAAAAACAGATCAACCCTGGCTTCCTTTTACCAGTCCTTTTGGGTGCCAAACAGTCTCACATTCCTACATCCTCCCCATTGAATTGTTGTCTTCACAACCTCGCCAAACTTGGTTTATGAGGGGCCCTAAAGCCAAAGTGTTTGATTTTCTACTGCAACATGGCTTCGCCCCAATACAGACTAGATAACAGCCGATGGCCCACATACGGCACCTTTAACTTTCAAATTCTCAGGGACCTTAACAACTTTATCACCAGCAACAGCAAATGGCAAGAGGTTCTCCATATTCAGGCTTTCTTCTACTTTAAACCCCACCCCTCCTCCTTCTCCACCTTTTCAAAAACTACCCCAAGAAGTCAAAGCTCCTCTGCCATTCTCCCTCTCCAGGAAGTAGCCAGGGTTAAAGGCACTGCTCGTGTGCATGTCCCCCTCTCCAAGTCTGATTTGTGGCAGATCGAACAGCTTCTGGGATCTTTCTCTAAAAATCCCTCGCATCATCAAACGGAATTCCTGCACATAACCCAATCCTTTAATTTAACTTGGCATAACATTTATATAATTCTAACCTCCCCCCTCACCCTTAATAAAAAAGAGTGCTCAGCTTAATTAAAATGGATATAAAAGCTAAGAATATTCAAAAGGCCTTTACGTTTTTCTCTTCATAAATCTTGTTTTCCTAAAAAAGGTTTGTTTCTCTCAGTTAAAATTACTTTTCTCCACTCTGTCTTGCCACTCTTGGTGCATGCTTAAAAGACCCTAGAATAACTTCTGGTGGCCTGGGACTCCCTTGGAAAACAGAAAAGGCACCACAAATCCCATTTTGGGAAAAATCTGTTTTCCTTATGGAGTCCCTAGAATTAAAGGTGAATAAGTACCTCTCAAAATCCATCTTTGTCTTCTAGCTATGCTTGTTTAATAAGCCCTGAAATTGCTTTCCTAGCCCTGCAATTTTTTTTTTTTTTATTTTGAGAAGGAGTCTCGCTGTCTCCCAGGCTAGAGTGCTGTGGCATGATCTTGGCTCATTGCAACCTCCACCTCCCAGGTTCAAGCAATTCTCCTGCCTCAGCCTCCCTAGTAGCTGGGACTACCATGCCCGGCTAATTTTTTGTATTTTTAGTAGAGATGGGTTTTCATCATGTTAGCCAGGAAAGTCTCCATCTCCTGACCTCATGATCCACCCGCCTCAGCCTTCCAAAGTGCTGGGATTATGGGCATGAGCCACTGTGCCCCGTGCCTAGCCCTGTTCTTAAAGGGCCTCACCTGGAAGTCAATAATCCAATTAGGGAATTAGCAAATGTAAATCTTTTAACTACTGGTTCTTCTGGTTGTCTGTGTGGCTACACATGTGTTATGTTTGCAATATCTATTAAAAAGAGCTCTAATTAATTAATTGGCCTAAGAAAAATAAGCACTTAAATAAAATATTTTTAAGGAAAATGTTAAGCAAAGTAATACTGTGTATATTGCCATTTTACTTTATTCTTCCGTTGAAGCAAAATTATGGGGTTTTATTGTGTGTGTGCTTTTGCTAGATGTCCCAGTTAGCTGTGCTAAGATACGCTAGTACTATTTATAGTTTAAATTTTAATTCTTAGGTATGTTCTCCAGCTCTAACATTGTTTTCCAAAGACACACTAAACTGTATTGCACAGTTCAAAATTTAATTACTTAAGGGATCAATCTGGGCATTGTTCTTGGTCTTAATTTAATAGCAAACATAGGACATGTATATTATCACTATATTAATATTTATTTATTTATTTATTTATTTAGAGATGGAGTCAAGTCTTGCTCTGTCACCAGCCTGACGTGCAGTGGCACCATCTCGGCTCACTGCAACCTCTGCCTCCCAGGTTCAGGTGATTCTCCTGCTTCAGCCTCCCGAGCAGCTGAGACTACAGGCATGTACCACCAAGCCCAGCTAATTCTTGTATCTTCAGTAGAGAAGGGGTTTCACCATGTTGGCCAGGATGGTCTCAATCTCTTGACCTCATGATCCTCCTGCCTCGGCCTCCCAAAGTGCTGGGATTACAGGCATGAGCCACTGTGCCCAGCCACTATATTAATTTTTAAAAGTTTTTATTTGACATTTAAAATCATGACAACAGATATCCACATTTAATGTTTATGGAAACTTAACAATGTCTTTATTAATAATTTTATTATAAAATTTCATAAACCATGTTTTTCAAAATAAGTTTATATGAAATCCAGCTTCCCAGAAACACTAATAGTTAAGTATGTCAATGTACTAACTACATCATTCACTTGTACCCATGGGGAAGATTTTAGTGTTATTGCCCTCTACAGTGGAAAACAAAAAGAAAAAAGAAACATGAAAATCTTTCATTTTTAAAATTAGATTAGGAAATGTTACATAGCTTGGCTCTTTAGTAGTGTATACACTAGCATTAGTTTATACACTACTTTTGCTACTGGGGAATTCAAGTTGAAATATCTCTCAGTTATATAGCTCTGGAATATACCTTCCATTCATAATTTCTGCTCAGATAATTGAATAGTTTGCCATCTAAGTTATTTCATTTGTACTATAAAACAAAAGCAAACTACTCCAGTTTAATTTTTTATACTTACAATATTGTACATTTTCTACATATGAGTCATTCGGATTAGTATCTATGTAGCTTCAGTCAGGTACAATCATGGATTCGAGTTATTATACCATATAACCCTATAAAATACATAGAAGTATTCTTACTTTGCCTTTATAAGAACACCCAAGAGTCTGTTTCGATTTATGAATTCAGCATTTAAGCAAAGAGATTTTAGTTCCCAAAGTTGGAAAAAATGAAAAAACAATGAGGGAAGAAGGAATCAGGCCTTAGTGCCACATATTTTTCTCTTAGGGTTGTAAGGTAGAGCCTCCTTCTTTCCAGAATGCTTTATTAAATTTTAATAGACCTGATTTTCTTTTCTTTTCTTTTTTTTTTTTTGAGATGGAGTCTCGCTCTGTCACCAGGCTGGAGTGCAGTGGCGCGATTTCGGCTCACTGCAAGCTCCGCCTCCCGGGTTCACGCCATTCTCCTGCCTCAGCCTCCTAAGTAGCTGGGACTATAGGCACCTGCCACCGCGCCCAGCTAATTTTTGTATTTGTAGCAGAGACGGGGTTTCACCGTGTTGGCCAGGATGGTCTCAATCTCCTGACCTTGTGATCCGCCCACCTCGGCCTCCCAAAGTGCTGAGATTACAGGCGTGAGCCACCGTGCCCCATCTGTAGACCTGATTTTCTGGGTTAGAGTATAATTCTTATGCTGAAGCTCTAGCCTAAAAGAGCAAAATAAAGTTGTCATCATGTACAAAACATATTTATCACTTTCACAAGATCATAAGGGAACAAAAGTTAGGGTTTAAACCGAGTGATAATACTGTTTCAATCAGCATGTGCCTAAGATAAACCAGAACTGGCAGTTAATTTAGGCATCTAGAAAAATCTCATTTCCCACCAGTAAAAATATTCTGAGCGTCTAGTGCTCCTTAAGAAAATCTGGCAGCTGGGTGTGGTGGCTCACGCCTGTAATCCCAACACTTTGGGAGGCCGAGGCGGGCAGATCACAAGCCTGGCCAACCTGGTGAAACTCCATCTCTACTAAAGATACAAAAAATTAGCCAGGTGTGGCGGGCGCCTGTAATCCCAGCTACTTGGGAGGCTGAGGCAGGAAAATCGCTTGAACTAAGAAGGCAGAGGTTGCAGTGAGCCAAGATCGGCCACTGCACTCCAGCCTGGGCGACAGGGCAAGACTCCATCTCAAAATAAATAAATAAATAAATTAATTAATTAATTAAAATAAAATATGGCATACTGAATAAATAATGTTCATGTGGGAGCCAGGAGCTGGGTAAGCCTTGCCTTTAAATTACTCTGTGACTATAATAAAAAAAAGAAAGCACTTTTGGAACTAATAACACTTCACTTGTCAGTATCATAAAGAGTATTGCCCAATGGCTGGTCACGGTGACTCACGCCTGTAATCCCAGCACTTTGGGAGGACGAGGCAGGTGGATCATGAGGTCAGGAGTTCAAGACCAGCTTGGCTAAGACGGTGAAACCCCGTCTCTACTAAACGTACAAAAATTAGCCAGGCATGGTGGCGGGCGCCTGTAATTCCAGCTACTCAGGAGGCTGAGGCAGGGAACTGCTTGAACCCAGGAGGCGGAGGTTGCAGTGAGGCGAGATCGCCCACTGCACTCCAGCCTAGGTGACAGAGCGAGACTCCGTCTCAAAAAAAAAAAAGAGTATTGCCCAGCTGAACTTTGCTCCCACCAGTTCAGTAGTTACTTATTTCGACCTAAGCACTCACCTTCCGATTTTACCCAAGTATTTAGGATTGAGAAAAAATGCATTACATTTGAGAGCTACTTCCCCCAAATTATAAAATAAGTCAGTGCTTTCCATTTCACATGACCAAAAAAAAAAAAAAAAAAAAAATTTAAACAGGTTTTACTTTAAAGTTAAAAATTGCTAAAAGTTACCATTACAACATGTAATTAAAACTGCTGAACACGGATTTGCATGCAAGGTGTATAAAAACAGTAAAAAGTATTTTTAGTTAAAAATTATAAGAAGACATAAAAATGTACATTTTGCTTATGAATAAAAACAGTCACAAAATTAAATAAAAGTGAACAGTTTAATTTTAAAAACATTGTAAAAATCAATCCTGCAAAGAAAACTCCGTGTGTAAACCTATTAACTAAACTCAAAAGGGTATTTTATGGGTTTTTTCTGTAAATTGAACACTAAAATAAAGGCACACAAGATTTTCTTAAAATGGTCATCCACTCCTTAGCAAAACTTGTCAAGGGTTATAAAGGGTATGTAAAAATCTCACTTCATAGTCAAATTGGTTAAAATTAAATAAAATTATCTATAAAGCTTCATTACAATTAGGGTTAACATTAAAAGCAAACCAATGCAAGGGTAAAATTTAACTTTCTCTCTTAAACAGAATTTTCGTGTAATAGAAAAGGCTAAAAAATGGGTTTTGCTTTTCCAGATTGTTAACTCATCATTTTGGCAAAACAAAACAAACAAACAAACAAAAAACAACTTATGGTAATCTAAAATTCTATTTCATAATATCAAGGGTTTTAAATGTTAAACATATTTAACAGCTTTCCCAAAATCAAACTTTAGTCTCAAGGTTGTCTTTCCCAACCCCTAGCTTTTGGGTGCTGTGCAGGACCCCTGAACCATCCGAAAAAGAAGTAAACAGGATTATTTAGCAACATAAGATTGCCAAAATAATGTCTGATAGGTTATATTTTAGGGAATAATACTAACATATGTTCCAAAACTGTATACGGTGTCTAAGGTTCTCCTGTCTAAATATGTACTATTAATCACAATTAAAGTTGTTTTGTTGGGTTATTGTAAAACACAAAAATGACCACATTTTGTTGTCAACTGCATTTCTAACTGTATCCAAACTGGACATCTTGTTATATATAGATAGCTGTTATTTTGTTTTAATTCTCTTCAAAACATGGTTTATACTGAAGCTGGGGAATTTTAACAAGTGCTCTCAAATGCAGGTTATTCACAACAACAACATCAATAATAACAACATGCACAGAACTCATGAAAAGCTAAAATGTTTATAAATATCAAGCAAAACAAAGGTTAATAAAATGGACTAAACTAATAGAAAACAAAAACCAATTTTTATCTTTTGCTTAGAACACTGCTAATCTTTATCTTATTTTTCAGAGTCAAGAAAACTTGTCTTAAGCTAGCTGCCGCCTTTAACAACCAAGTATACTCCTGTAAATAGAATGTGAAGCGCATTTGTTTCTCTCTGCCTAGTTCCTCTAGAATTTGAAAACTAGTTATAAGTATTCTTAAATTACAACAATATAGCTGTTTGTATCCGTGCATTTTCTTTTGTAACAGAACACAATTGGAAAACCTGGTTATTTTACCAAGGCTTTGACTGGACTGGTGCACTTTCCTTTAAGGAATCAAACTTGACTTATGAAGCGAAGAAATCCCTTGGAAACTGGCCTCATATTTTGTGTACACAGTCACTGTACAGGGTTTGTGATCTGTGGTAAGTAAAGAATGTCACTTTCTGACAGGCCAGGAACCCCAAGTTATCTTAAAACCTCAAGAGGAGAGGAATTCACCCAACTTACAGGTATTTAATGGTACAAATCCATGGCTGGGCTTGGCTTTAACAAGTCTTATCTCAAATTCCTGTTATAAAACAAAGTTCCATCAAAACCGATTTAAAAGGCCTATGTAGCAAATAATTATTCTTGATGCACTGTATACAAATAATAAAGCCAAGTATAATAAAGCAAACCAGTCCTACCATGAGTTGTCTTTTAATAAAAATGGGAAACTGAAGAGTGAAAATTATGTTTAGAAAACTATAGCACACTTGTTAAATTCTAGTCTTGCCTAATGTTTTTTGATTTTTATTATTCTCTAGAGTTTAAATTATATCTGTTACAGAAATCAACTCTTGGATACATCGCACTTAAGTCAAAGCCTAAAGAGCTGAGAGAGCAACCTCTAACACCCCTGGAAAACGTCCTATCAATGTAAAAAAATGAAATCTTAAGCCGAAAATCATAAAACATAAGTAACTAAGTGAAAATTACTCATCTTACTCAGTCTCATCCTTACCTCACTAAATACTTCTTGTCATTTCTACCTCTCCTTTTAAGCCAAATATTAAAACTTTTTTGATGGAAATTATACTACTATGCCACCCTTGCAGGAATTGCTTTACTCCCTCTACTATTTGCAGTAAAACTATATACTGTAGCACCCTCAGGGTGGAATATCAGACAGAGAATCTCAATTACTGTAGCATTTTGTTTAATTATTATCCTTATAGCAGGAATAACAGTTACTAATGGAAAATAACACATGAGTCTTTCCCAACATGCACCTCTGCCTGTCATTAGGAAAGAAATGTTACTTCTGTCTCAACCAATTGGGCCTAATAAAAAAAAACTCTGCTGAAAAGCCTAGGACTGTTTTTACCCTGCCTAATTAACTTTTTTCAAAAAATTTTAACCGACAGAATCACGGCCATTTTGCAGACAACTACCCAAAAACATATACAGACGGTGTTGCTCCTGCAGTCAATCCAAGACCAAAAAACTCTCTGCCCACACCATCAGCAGGAAGTAGCCAGAAAGAACACATCACCCCTTGTCCTTTTATAACTATAAGGTCTGGAATGACAGAGCAGGAGCGCCGTCATATGGGATAAAGACCGCCCCTTTAAGTTCCAACTCCCTTTCTAGCCTCATGCATTTCAAGGAAATCACTTATCTTCTAACTACAAGCAGCCAGAAAGAACAGACAGTAAAACACAGATAAGACAGCTTGTGCACAGAGAGAGGTGAGGAGAAAGTCTCTTGGGTAACTGCCAAACTTCACCCTCATACGATGGGCACCAGTAAAACAGTGGGCCTTAATAAACACATTCCTTTCCCTTCAGGTACAATAAGATAGGGAAACGAAAAGTAGACACGGGGGGGATATGCCTGCAGCTGCAGAAATATGTATGGGAACAGAGGCACAACTCTCCCTCCCAGATAAGCACAACGAAGAGAGACAGAAGCAGCCAAGCCTCTGATAAACTCTCCCACCCTGAATCCTTAAAAATTCATAGTCTGTAAGAGAGTGCGGCTTCTGACCTAACTTGGTCAAAAGTCTCTCCCAGGTTTGAAGTAAACCTATTGAGTGTCAAGCCACCCTTCGTGTTTCTCTCCTCTTTCTCTAATTCTTACAGTAGGCACATGTTTAGCAGCTGGTGCTACTGATGGTCAAGCAACTTGGTTGTCTTCTATGTGTCTTGCTGATGATCACATTCACAGGCAGCCTTTCAAGACAGGGAAGGTAGAAATTGGCATGCCTCTTAAGGACTAGCCTCAGAAGTGGTATAACATGACTTCAGCCACATTCCACTGGCCAAAGCAAGTCAAGACCAGACCAAGAGTGAAGAAATAGACTTCCTCTATCTATGGAAAGAATAGTTAAGTTGCTTTGCAAAGGAGCATGCATATTAGGATAGGAAGTATTTGTTACAATAATTTCAGTTTACCCCAAGGAGGCGTGCAGTACTTGAAGCATCTAATTTTGCTATTGCAGATGGTAACAGAAACAAAGCTACTGTAGCCAATGGTTCTGGTAATGGACTCCTAATCTCTTTCAACTTCCTAAATTTATCAGCAGCTGCAAAGATATCAGCAGACTGCAAAGCCTTAGCATGCACCAAGTTCCCTCTTAGCCTCTCTCTACTAGCCACATTGGTTTCTGAATTGGTAACAATAAACATTATTTACACCTATGCTTTTTTAGACAACAGTAAAACTTTGCTTTATTTTTAATATATTTTGCATTGTTGTAGTGAATTTATTTTTATTCTTTTATCCAATACATTCTCAACAGTAATCCATTTTCTTCTTGGAGCCAGTGAGGCTTTTGAGATTGCCATTGTCAATCTATTCTTGCTGCCTTGTAGGTGATGTGCAATTTCTCCCTGGAAGCTTTTAGAATTTTCCTTTGTCTTTGATCTTCTTAAATTGCACAATAATCTTTCTGTGGTTATGTTTTTTTTTTTTATGTATACTGTTCAGCACTCTATAAGCCCTTTCAATCTAAAGTATTTTATCTTTCTTTAAAACTAGGGAATTCACAGCCATTATTTGTACAAGTATTTCCTCCCTTCTGTTTATTTTTTCTCTCCCTTTGGGACTCTTCTTTAATGACAGTTGTCACCTCTACTTCTAGCCTCCATGTCTTTTTACTTTATATTTTCCATCTCTTTATTCCTTCCTAATGCTTTCTGGGGCTGGAATTCAACATAATCTTCTAGTTCAATAATTAGCTCTTCATTTGTATCCACTGTGCATTCAGTTTACTTATTAAATTTTTTATTTCAACTATTTAGTTTTCAATAACATTTCCATGTGACTTTTCCTTAAGACTGCAGTTACTAAAATCTTTTCAGCTCTTTTATATTTACAACTTATATTCATAGTTGTAAAATAACTTTTAACTAACTACAAAACTAAAAGGCTTTAAAGCATTTGATGAAATACAGTATTTATTTATGATAAAAAAAATCAGCAAGCTAGGAACAAAAGAATTCTTAAAATGAGAAAGGGCATCTACAATTATAAAGCTGCAGTGACCATCACACTGAGATATTGTTTCTATTAGTCACATGTAGTTCATAGGTACAGAGGTCAAATATCCAAAATAGGTATGACCAGGCTAAAATTATGTCAGCAGGACTGAGTTCCCTCTGGAGACTCTAGGGAAGAAATCTATTTCTTTCTTTTTTCCAGCTTCAAAAAGCCACCTGCTGCACTTGCCTCGTGGTCACATTACTCTGACTTCTGTTTTCATCCCAGCTCCTTCACAGACCCTCCTGTCTCCCTCCTCTAAGGTCCCTTGTGCTAATATTTAACCACTCTGATAATCCAGGATAATCTCCCTATCTTAAAATCCTTAATTTCATCACATTTGTAAAGTCTCTTTTGCTGTGTAAGGTAACATTTACAGATATCAAAGATTAGGACATGAACATTGCTGTGGTTTGAATATGTCCCCCAAATTTCACGTGTTGGAAACATAATCCCCAAATTCATATGTTTACGGTATTTGGAGGTGGGGCCTTTGGGAGGTAATTAAGATTAAAGCCATCAGGGTGGGGTTCCCATGATGGCACTGTGGCTTTACAAGAAGAGGAAGAGACACTTGAGAGGGCTGGCCCTTGTCCTCCCTCCATGGGATGCCCTCCACCATGTTATGATGTGGTAGAAGGCCTTCACCAGATGTGGCCCCTGTACCTTTCACTTCCCAGCCTCCAAAATGGTAAGAAATAAACTTCTTTTCTTTGTAAATTACCCAGGCTGTGGTAGTCCTTTATACCAACAAAAAATTGACTAAGACAGACATCTTTGAGGGCCGTTTTCCTGTCTATCACATTCATCCTCCTACATTCACTTCCCACAACTTTCCTTTCCATGACTTACACTCTAAGCCAAACCTGTTCTGCATTTTCTGTGTGTACCACACTTCCTCACGCCTTCACAACTGCCAATCCTTCTACTGGAAAAGTGCTTGGCCCTCCTGGTTTTCTACCTGTGGAACTCTAAGAGACAGAACAGAATAGTGGGTAAGAGGCCTAACTCTGGAGTCGGACTGCTTGGGCTCAAATATGAGTCTTACTAGAGATTTTTGGTAAATTGTTTGGTTTTGTTTTAACCTAGATCTAAATGCCAGATTGTAACAAACACAAGAAACAGAAAAACCAGGGAAACTGCACCACAAGGAAACAATTACACAGATCCAGAATGTGTAATGTTCCACAGGCAAAAATGACCTGGTTTGATGAACTAATGCTAAAAAAGGTGGCAGGGGTGTGTGCGGGGAGGGTGTCTATGTAGGTAGAGGTCGGGGGTTGTTTAAAGAACACTAAAAGGGACAATAACAAAATGTGGCTGGGTGCGGTGGCTCACGCCTGTAATACCAGCACTTTGCGATGCTGAGGCGCCCAGATCATCTGAGGTTGGGAGTTCAAGACCAGCCTGACCAATATGGAGAAACCCCGCCTCTGCAAAAAATACAAAATTAGCTGGATGTGGTGGTGGGCACGTGTAATCCCAGGTACTCGGGAGGCTGAGGCAAGAGAATTGCTTGAACCCAGGAGGCGGAGGCTGCGGTGAGCAGAGATCGTGCCATTGCACTCCAGTCCGGGCAACAAGAGTGAAACCCCATCTCAAAAAAAAAAAAGAGAGAGACAATAACAAAATGAAAGATGTAGGCCCAAGTTTGAAAGCAGAGTTAAACAAACTAACTGTAAAAAGCTTTGGTGGGGCAGTCAGGGGAATGTGATTCTAAAACAGCTATCAAAGAGTATTAAGGACCTCTAAGTGTAATAATGACGTGGTTAAGTATTTTTTTAAAAATTTTCCTGAGATGCACACCATAAACACAGAGATACACTGAAAAGTTTTATTCAGGAGTGAACTGACATATCTGAGATCTCTTCAGTAACATTCTAGGAAAAAAAAAGTTACAGGGGAACAGATGAAACATGATTGGCAAATGGAAATTGCTGAAGCTCAATGACTGGAACAAGTCGAGTATCCCTTACCCAAAGCACTTGGGACCAGAAGTGTTTCAGGGTTTTTTGGAATTTGGAATATTAGCATTTTATTTACCAGTTCAGTATCTCTAATTGGAAAATCTGAAATCTGAAGTGCTCCAATGAGCATATCCTTTGAGCTCGTGTCAGTGTTGTTCAACGTTTTGGACTTTTGGAGCATTTCGGATTTTCAGATTAAGGATGCACAACCTGTACGTGGGAGCTGATTCTATTACACCATGTGTTTGAAATTTTCACAATGCAGATGGTCCTTAACTTACAATGGTCCAACTTACAATTTTTTTTGACTTGTCAGGATGTAATCCCATTGTAAATTAAGGAGCATCTGTACATTTACTTAAAAATATATCTCCTAGGAAGTTTTTCTTCCCCCCCAGATTCTGCCAGAAAGTAATTTCCTTGTCCATTTTCCTTAACAGTTTATTCACATTTTTGCCATCATAGTAATTATTATATCTAATTATGCTTATGTTATTATACTGTGCCTAAAATTTACTTCTTATTGTGTGCTTATGTGCAAGGGACTCTGCTATGTGCTGGGCACTGCATGGTGAACAAAACAGACATGGACTCTACACTAGCTTCACAAGAGTTTTGTTTTGTTTTGTTTTGTTTTGAGACGGAGTCTTGCTTTGTCGCCCAGGCTGGAGTGCAGTGGCTCAATCTTAGCTCACTAACAGCGAGTATTTTATAGTGCAGATACGGAGACAAACACCACCTAAGCAAACATACAATTGCAACAGCGGGAGAGAAGCCAACTGGAGTCGGTGGCAAGGGCATAATGGGGAAATTGAGGAACTTTCTCTAGAGAAGGTAATTAAGGAAGGCCTTTCAGAAAATGAAATCCTTAATCTGAGACCTGAAGGATTCCATCACATGTGAACGAATGTCTGTGTCTGCTCCTACTCACCAAATCATGCGTGGAAATTCCAGGCCAGGTGCTGTGGCTCACTCCTGTAATTCTGTTACAGGAAAGGGGTCCGATCCAGATCCCAAGAGAGAATTCTTGGATCTGGTGCAAGAAAGAATTCAGGGTGAGTCCACAGTGCAAACTGAGAGTAAGTTTATTAAGCAAGTAAAGGAATAAAAGGATGGCTACTCCATAGACAGAACAGCCGAGGGCTGCTGGTTGCCCATTTTTATGGTTATTTTTTGATGATAAGCTAAACAAGTGGTGGATTATTCATGCCTCCCCTTTTTAGACCATATAGGGTAACCTCCCGATGTTGCCATGGCATTTGTAAACTGTCATGGCACTGGTGGGAGCATAGCAGTGAGGAGGACCAGAGGTCACTCTCTTTGCCATTTTGGTTTTGGTGCGTTTTGGTTGGCTCCTTTACTGCAACCTGCTTTATCAGTAACGTCTTAATGACCTATATTTTCTGCTGACCTCCCGTTTCATCATGTGCCTTAACTGGGAATGCAGCCCAGTAAGTTTTAGCCTCATCTTACCCAGCTCCTGTTTAAGATGGAGTTGCTCTGGTTCACTAGCCTCTGACAATCCCAGCACTTTGGGAGGCCAAGGTGATCAGATACCTTGAGGTTAGGAGTTTGAGACCAGCCTAGCCAAAATAGTGAAAACTCGTTTCTACTAAAAATACAAAAACTAGCTGAGCGTGGTGGCGGTGGCCTGTAATCCCAGCTGCTCTGGAGCCTGAGGCAGAGTGGCTTGAACCTGGGAAGGGGAGGTTGCAGTGAGCCCAGATCACACCACTGCACTCCAGCTTGAGCAAGAGACTGTCTCCAGCAAAAAAAAAAAAAAAAGGAAATTCCAAACACCCTCTTCCTCCAAGTCACTGTATTAGGAAGTTAGGAGGTGGGGCCTTTGGGAGGTAATCCAGATTAGATGGTCATGAGGATGGGGCCCTCATCATGGAGAATATAAATGTCCTTAGAGGGCCTGTCTCCTCACTTGTTCAGAAACCTGGAGAAGTCCGTGGTCTGCAGCGTGGAAGAGAGTGCCCGGACCTCTCACTTCCAGCCTCTAGTCTGGAGACTTTGTCTAAGTCACCCCGTCTATGTCACTTAGTCACAGCCACCCTGAGCCCACTAGCCTGTATTGCGCTGGAGCATTTCGCATAAAAAGAAATTAATATAAAAATGACACGTGCTCATTGTGGTAAACGTGAAAAAAATACCAAAAAGATCACTTTTAATTCTAATGCATAAAAATAACCACCACTTACATCTGTTTCTCCCAGTAACTTTTTTATATGAACGAGTGTTTTTAAACTAGGGTCAGTATTAAAAGACCAGAAGTAGTTTAACATCATCTTAAATCCCCTTATCCAGGAATTAGCGTTTGTATTCTCGGCCGCTGCAGAATGTTACTTCAATCCCTCAAGCTTTCCGTGGCTTGGGTCTGCCCTGGTTTTGAACACTAGGTTAGGCTACAAAAAGCATCCTGGGTCTCTGACCCATTTCTTTTTAGAGACGGGGTCTAGCTCTGTTGCTCAGGCCTGTCTGGAACTCCTGGGCTTAAGCGAAACTCCACCTGGGCCTCCCGAGTGACTGCGCCGCCACCAAGCCAGCTCCCGCCCTCTCTCTATGGGTGGCTCCGCGGGCTCCATTCTCCACACACTTGTCTGGGGGGCGCCAGGAGCCCCTCACCGGCCAGGCCGCAAACTCAGTAAGTGCACGAGGCTGCGGACCGGTCGGCTGCGCAAAGTAGCCCCGGACACAGCCACGACGCGGCCGCCTGGCGCTCCTCTCACCCAGCCGACCGCGCAGCCGCCCTCCCTCTCACACCGCGGAGCCTTTCTGCCTTTTACTATTTTTCAAAGCGGACCTAGGCTCCTGGCTCGAGCCTGAGGGGATACAAGGAGTCACGAGGGGCGCCATCACAGCGCCAGGTCGACCGCTTCCGCTGAAAGCCCTGTGCCGCTCAAAGCCCCGTGGCCCACGCTTCCGGCCTCGACCGACTAGGTCATCAACAAACCCCGTGATACCTCGCTCCACCCTCAGGTCCTCCGCCCCAACGGTTCCGTGTCCTGGAACGTTCCACGTTCCTGCGCACGCGCTCTGCGACGCTTAACGCCCAGACTCCGCCCTCCTCTGGCCACGCCCGTGCCCGTCAAGGGCGCTCCCGCCCCCGTGCCATACCTATTCTCCACTTCTTCCCGCGGGCAACCTCGCAACAGATCTCTGATTGGCTGACCCGGGAAGTCGACTTCGTGAGGCGGTGGCGACGATAGGCTGGCAGCCGGCCGACTTCCGCAGAAGGCGATTGGTCGGTACTGCTGCCCAATCGGCGACGGGCTGTCGGATTCAAATCGGGATCGTTGGTACTGCGGTCGTTAGTCTGTGGCGAGTCGTTGCTTTGCCGGACGTGGACGTGTCTACTGCTGCTCCCGCTTTTCGCGCTCTCTCGTTTCATTTTCGGCAGTGCGCCAGCAGGATGGCCCACAAGCAGATCTACTACTCGGACAAGTACTTCGACGAACACTACGAGTACCGGTGGGCGGCTTTCTCAGACTCCGAGTCGGCTCTCTCAGCTGGGGCCCCCGCGGGCGGGGCGACCAAGGCGTAACAGGGTCGTGGGGGGGGGGGGGGCCGGGGCCTGGGGGGCGGAGCCCGAGGGCGAGGGCCGGAGTTTGGGGTCGCGGCCACCTGGTGCCCCGCGTAGTCGGTCATAGTTGGGTGCCTGGCGCGCCCGGCCGATTGGGCCTTTGTTCGGTGTGCGCGGAGGGTGAGGGAAGAGCGGCCACGGGGCCGCATTTAGTGCCCGGGTAGGAACCGGCGCAACTTGGGGGTCCCGGGGTCCTCGGCGACGCGGAGTGACCCTCCGGTCACTTTTTTCTCGGCCGTGGCACAAGTAATTAGGCTGTTCAGTAACTGGTCTCAGTTCCAGTTGTTTGAACCAGTCCAGGAAAACCCGCCTGGTTCCGTCCTTTTCCGTTCGCAACCGTGCCACACACTTTCCCTGTTTCTGACGGGGTGATGCAACTTTTACTAGTTTGTGGTTTAGAGTGGTAATTTTCATCTGTTAACATAGAGGAACACACTTGTCTTCCTGTTTTTGAAGTGAGTGGTATAAGAATAAGTTGTGGGGGCAACCCCCCGAAAATGAGCTTGATGGGAATTCGAAAATGTTTACTGGGGATGGTGATTTGGGCCATTATATATTAGCCGCAGTCATACAACTGAGGGCACTATTAAAGGAGTTTCATTTTAAGGCCGATTAAGAACTTGAGTGAACTTTCAGCCTTATTTTCTGCTAGTCTACACTGGCCAAATTTTGGGCTTCGAGGAACTTTTGCGTTTGAGTCCTGAAGCGATGTACCAGAACGTAGTGACTAACTGGTCAGTAAAATCAGACAGATTTTAAATGTCCCTATCCCCCAATTAAACTAGACTGGGGGAAAGCGGGTAGGGACATTTAAAATTTGTTGTCCTTCTTGTGTGCGGGACACTTCATTTAGGGCGTGGCTTCAGAGACCAGTTAACCCCTTTTTCTTACTAGGTAGTGACTAGAACGCTGCGTTCTGGGATACTACCAAGATTTCGGGGAGATAAAGCCCATGCCATCGTTGGCCAAATTGTGACCTTGTTTTCTGTCTGCTGCCGTTGTAGGTTAGATTTCTACGAATGCTATTTAAGGAAGAAAGAACAAAACAGTGGGGGTTTCTCTCTTTCTCTCCCTCCCAGCAGCATGGAAGTCTGTTTTCACATGAGGAATACTGAAGATTTCTATGGGTAGTAATAATTGCACCCTTTTGTATTCCTAGCTAGAAAAATACCATGTTTTTCTGGCTGTAGGTAAATTTCAAGTAGATTGTCTTAACTTTATACTAATAACTATACAGTTCTAATCGTGTAATATGCTGGCACAGTGTTCAATTATGGGATGCTAATCAAGAGCCATATTGAGGATATCCGATAATGAACACAATGTAAACCGTAATAACCTTACTAAAACCTGGAGAATTATTCTGAAACACATCTGGTGCCAAGTGTTTAGGATAAGGATTTAAGGGTTGGTACAAGTTTCTTTTGGGACATAATACTGAAAGTAAGTGAAGCTATTTCTCAGACTTCTTTCTGATGGCAGTAGGTCCATTTTTTAGTTTTAATATACTCAAATGATTTGTGTGTGGTAATGAAGAAAGTTTACATATCTGAAGTGATTTATTTTAACCCAGTAAAAATTAGAGCTGGTATTAATTGGCCAAGGCACTAACCTTTATGAAACAGGATAGTAATTTCCACAGATAATTTTAAAGGGGAAACTAGTGATAATATACCGCTAAGGCATGAGTCTAGGGTGGTTTGTATTAATATGTAATGGTGCAGCATGCAATGTAAACTTAAAAGGCTAGTATTTATTTTTCCCAGTGTGCAGTTATCTATATCTTTCTTAGATTTTTCTTAATTGCAAACTTAATTTCCTCGTCCTTTTACGTGAAGGTCTTAATATTTCTAAGGGCATAACAGTGGGTGCCCCCACCCCCACATCATGGAAGTCTGTTTTCGCAGGAGAAAAACTGGTAATATCTCTGGGCAGGTTTACAAATTAGTAATACTTGCACTATTTTGCTCTTCAACTGAAATAAACGTTAGATTTTGGAAAAATTTTCCTTACGTGTAGTTTGAAGACTCTGTGTGGCAAAATATAGGTAGACTCCTCATATGGGCTTGATATTTTAAACAGTTTTTAAACAGTTTTCCTTTATAAAGAAACCCTGATGGAGGAGAGCCTGTTTCCGCGTTTATGGAGAAGGGTGGTAACTTCTATCTAAATAACTTGTTGGTAGATTTATGTACTCTGTGAATTTGAAAGATAAAAGGTACAAAAGCACTACATTTCTCTTTGAGAATAATCAACAATATAGAAGATAGAAATAAGATAACAGATTATTTGTAGAGCCTTAAAAGTTAGATGTTAAAGCAGCATTTAAAGAATGTGGGTGATAACTGGTAAGAATTATAAAGAATCACCATATAGTTCACTGGAATTGGTGAAAACTGCAAATTATGGTAGTAAGGTATGACTTGGTGGCCTTAAGGCAATCTAGCAACATAAAAGAATTTTTCTGAGGCTCACTTTGCCCTGCAAGTGAATTGGTACTTAACCAACCACAGACTAAAATTTAAGTTGATGAGAGCTGGGTGCTTATAATAGGGTAGGGGTTCAATTTACTGCGTCTCAGAAAGTGACGAGATTGCACCTCATTCATCCCCATCCAACTGACTCACAGACATATCTTATACTGGTTAAAAATTTGGGTTGGTGGTTATGGATGGTTCAGTATAAAACTGTTGCTACTACTGGAGATGGTAAATATGGGGCTGAGAATTGTGACTTCTATAAAATCCTTTTTATGGTAATTGAGTAAAAATTCTTACTCAATTTGGGGAAGGAGATTTGTCTGGCAAATCTTTGACAGAATGCTTTGGGATACTCTTAATGATACAGATTTGCTTTTGAGAACTCATACAGTTGTACATATTGATGGTTTAACTTTGAAGGTTATTCCATGCTTGCCTAAGAAACTGAACAATGTAAGTTTTGGATATAGGTCAGTAAGTTAACTGGAAAACTGTGAGGTTGCACACAATGTGTATGTGCAGTTAGTGGTTTTCTGTTTTTAATTCTGAACACAGTACTTGAAGTATAAAGCAACTTCTGGAGCATACAAGGACTGGTAGTTACTACAAAGCTAGTGTTGGGAAGAGGAAACCCAAATTAACTGTAACTTACATTTTTCCTTACATAAAAGTCTAATAATCTGGGACATGGATAACAGCTCTACAGTCAGGGAGTAGGCTGGGTCCTTACCTCTTGTTGCTTTACCGTTCTCAATTTACTGTTGCTTCTGTGGTCCTAGACTCCTGCTCTGGCTCCCTGATCGTATTAATGTACATTCAACAAGAAGGAGAAAAAGAAGAGTTCAGCATGTTCTTTCCCTTTGAGAAAACTTTTCATAATAAGTTACACATTTTCTTATATCTTGTTGGCTTATGATTTGGAGGCTGGTTAACCATATGCTCAACTTATATTTTGGGGTTCTATTCCTGAAGAAGATTCAGGCAACTGGTAAGCATTCTCTGGTAAGAGAAAAAGATTAATCCTAAGGAAAATGCCTTCTGCTTTTGGATTGCGCACTCTTAGCTCTCTAATTTGAACATAGGCCATCACATCAGAATTAAAGGTAGTAGAGTGTAATTCTCAATATTAAAGCAACAGAGTTGCTAAAGGGACATGTATAAAGCTACAGTTGTAGAAAAGGCACTGGACTAATACTTGGCTGTATCTTTTAACAGGCATGTTATGTTACCCAGAGAACTTTCCAAACAAGTACCTAAAACTCATCTGATGTCTGAAGAGGAGTGGAGGAGACTTGGTGTCCAACAGAGTCTAGGCTGGGTTCATTACATGATTCATGAGCCAGGTGAGCTTTGCTATATTATAGTAGAGCAGTAATTGTTGAAATATTGGTGGTTATGGTTGTCAAAATTTTAAAAATATCATTGACATCAACTGATATCTCAAAGTAACTCTTCTGATAAGTTAGTTTTTTTAAATGACTTATTTGTTGACTCCAGAGATCCAATTTTATGGTAAAATAAAATACCACAGGAGTGAAAGTAACACATTATTCTACTTGGAAAATAATGTAAGAA
Organism: Chlorocebus sabaeus; assembly: GCF_047675955.1. Classification (NCBI taxonomy): domain Eukaryota; kingdom Metazoa; phylum Chordata; class Mammalia; order Primates; family Cercopithecidae; genus Chlorocebus; species Chlorocebus sabaeus. Next base: position 8,724,498 of record NC_132915.1, on the reverse strand, counting down.
CTAAAAAAAGATATTTTAAAATCTGTATCATTAACAGTATCCCAAAGCATTTTACCATAAATATATCCTAAGTGTTCTTTTCTGTGTGTGAAAATTGATTTAATTTAAAGTGATTCACTCTTCAGCCCTCTTAAAGGATAGCTACCACATGAAGTTTAAATGAGGTAATAGCATATGAACTCAAATGTGCTTATGGGTATCTTATGCTATTATGTGGTATTAACAAAAAGTTGTCCAGGTATTAAATAGTAAACTCAAACTTTGTGAGTTTTCTAAACTAAAACAATGGGTTGAATTCTATTTTTGGGTTATCAGTAAATCTAACTACAGCATTTATGTTTTGAACAAAATTTGAAGACATACTATAGAAGCTGAAGTAGGTGGAACTAAAACTATCGTGCTTTCTCTTCTGCTGTTAAAGAAAAACATTGCATTGAAAACTCTGAAAGAACTCATCACTTTCTTGGGATTGAGATACGTAATCCTATTAGAATTCAGTCCAGATAATACAAAAGCAACTGAATAACTTAAGTGTAGATTTCTGTGCCCCACCTATTGAAACAGAATCTGTGGGGATGAGCATTAGTATGAGATCCTGTAGGTGATTTGAAAGAGGTGTTTTTCCCTATAGGGTAATCTTTTTACTTTTAATCTATTTACTGTAGACAGTAACTTTGAAGTAAAATTCATTTTAGATACCTCAACCCAGTTAATAGTGGACTCAGTTTATTTTATTCTGGCTTAGTTGAGAATGCTTTTGAATTTCTGATGAGTATATGAAAACCGTATTAAAATGATTCAAAACATTTTCTTTCTACAGAACCACATATTCTTCTCTTTAGACGACCTCTTCCAAAAGATCAACAAAAATGAAGTTTATCTGGGGATCATCACATCTTTTCCAAATTTAATGTATATGTGTATATAAGGTAGTATTCAGTGAATACTTGAGAAATGTACAAATCTTTCATCCATACCTGTGCATGAGCTGTATTCTTCACAGCAACAGAGCTCAGTTAAATGCAACTGCAAGTAGGTTACTGTAAGATGTTTAAGATAAAAGTTCTTCCAGTTTTTCTCTTAAGTGCCTGTTTGACTTTACCTGTTACTTTTGTTCAATAAAGTTTGTATGTTGCATTTATCACTTTCAAGTTTTTGAGGTATATTTTCTTACAGTTAATTTGTGACTATTGAAATTGATTTCAGTGTTACAGTTTTAGCTCTGAGGAAGTTAACTTACCTTAAAGATCATGTTAAATGAGTTTAAAACAGCGTGGTATGATCTGGATACCATTTAATTCACTTAATGAAGAAATTAAGAACCAGGGATATGTTTAAAGCCAAAGTAGATTTTACCTCTTGAATTCCTAGAGAATTGGCTAGAACAGGAAAGCCCAAATTAATACTATCTGGGCTACTTCACTGTCACTGGCCACTAGTGGTCTTGGGAGAAACCTCTTAACTTTTTTGTCCTCGTCTACATTTCCAAGGTAGGGATAATGTTTCCTATAAAGTAACACCACATTTTTAAAGGTTCAAAAACACTGTAAAACACCTTTGCCTTTTTAGCTTCTAGGAAAGTGTTTTCGGAGTTAGATGCAGACATAGGCTGTTTAATTAATTGCTATGCTATAGAAACAAATCAGCAGCCAGCATACATCAGGTCCCTTGGTTAAGAAAGGGTGTCTTTACACATGAGCGCAATGAATTTTGAAGGTTGTGATTAGCAGCAACCTAGAATCTACTTCCCCCACCTCACTGCCACCACCACAGGATGTGTCCCAGGTAACAACAGAAATGACAAAATTAAACTTCATTACACTTTCAGGTAGACCCAATAGTGCTAAAAGAAAGGTGACAGCTACCCCTCAACTTCCAGCATAAATTCCTGCTGGACCAGACCCTAAGGTTCACTTCTGCTAGAGGTTGTGTAGTGAACTGAGACCTGGACAGAAATCTGAAAAAACTGGAACTGCACCTGTCTCATTTGCTTGAAATACTTGGTATTCAATGGTAGAGTTAATAAAAGTCTGTGCAAGGGACAGAGGAAACCTACAATTTGCCTCAATCCCCATTATTATGGCCTATTTTGCTGACATTTTCTGTCCCTTAAACCCACTTGCACTTTCCTCCAAGCCTTTGAGTGAGGGAAGTTCCTCCTCCATCTATTGAAATCCACTGCATTCTTCCCTGTACTTTCGGTCAACCTGCTATCCCTGCTGCACTTTATACATTTCTGACAGTATTTAACGAATTTGCTCTGTGTAGAACTGTTTTTTTCCTTGTGAAAATTATACTATTCTATCTCTTGACCATGTCTTAGCACTTTTTTTAATTTTCGAAAGAAACCGAGCGGCGATTTAAATTATTTTCTGTGGCTACTTACAAACTTAACGTTTCTGGAAATTTAGGATACCAATAGAGTCTTGTAGGCTTTCCAGGTTTGCAGGACCTACAGGGTATGCAATTCCTGTAAGTCACCAATCTTAAGGAAATTTTAGGGAAATGCAGTGGCGGGGGTGGGAGTAATGTCGGCCTCCTCAGTTTCCTTATTAGTAAATCCTCCTCTTCAGGTGACTGCTCAAAGGTACCTCAGCGAGAGGCCTTTCCGGACTAGCCCATCCCGTCCTAACGCTAGACTCTTGAGGCCCAGGGAACAAGAGTAAATCACGGCCTCTCAGTTTCTAGTCGCTGCTGCCTTGGTGGAGACTATCTCGAATATCCCAGCAATAAAAGGCAGATCTGAGACTCCCGTAAGCTACTATGAGTCCCCAGCCCAGAGCACTCGAGGATCCGCATTTCCCGCAAGCTCCCCATAGCCCTCCACGTGCAGCCCGCGCAGGTCCAGTGCCGCGGCCGCCGCGTACTTCCGGCCGGAAGGAAGGGGAGGCTCTGTCGCTTTTCTGTGACGCACTTCCTGGCGTCGCCTGCGAGGGCGGAAACGCTTTGTCTGTCAGGCCAGCCGACAGCCGGCTGCTGGTCTCCCTAACGCGGCCTCCTCCGCGCCTCGCGCCATGGCGTCGGAGGGGCCGCGGGAGCCCGAAAGCGAGGTAAGGGCCGCCCAGGCCGACGGGGACTCTCTCGGCAGCCTCAGCCTGTCGGCCTGCCTCGCACTGGGGCCTCGGTCGGGCGGTGACTGGGCTGGTCCAACGGGCGTGGGTCGGATGCTGGTGACGGCACGGGAGCGCCCTACCGGGTGGCCACGATCTTCGCGCCCCGCCCAGGGTCCGCCTTGGGGTGGCGGTCAGCGGCCGCAGACCCCGCCCACAGTTAGCGCTGCGTCTACGGTGCGATGTCACCAAGCGCAGTGACTGCGGCCCAGCGCCGCGCCCCCCGCAGTCGGGGCGGGGGGACTCTGGCGAGCTTCCCGCGCTCTTGGGAACGGAGAGATTGTTTTAAAGGACCCTGCGTTTTTCTGAACGTCGTTCTCCGGTCTACGTACTCAGCCTTACCACTAGAAGGCGCCCTGGCGATCGCATGCATTATTTTCAGACCCATAAAATTCTCGGTGAAAGTCAATGTCTTACGAAGTAACTAAAAACTAAAGAAAGAAATCTATTGAATTCAAATTTCAAAGGCTCGTGGTGATAATATTTTCTGGCAAAGCAAGGTTGGGTATTTCAATAAAGCAAGACTTAGGGGTTCATGAGTAAAATGCATATGCTTTTGTGCAACTTTTTCAAGAAAATATAATGGAAATAAACGCCTGCAGTGTGTTTTGGGTGCTGTAGTTAAACATTCCACGTGTATGTTTGACTGCAGTAGTTGTACTGTGTGCCTTCTACAGTTCTGTTATTTCTAAGTGAATCTCTGGTAAAACACCCTTATTCCAAGATTAAAATTGCAGAAACGTTATCAGGTGTGATCTTAACTATATAACCTGGGTTAAATTTTATTTCCACTTGAACTGATTGTCCTTATTTTTCACTCTTAATGTTTGTGGACTACTGCCTTTTCTAAAAAAGCATTGGGGAGAAATCGTTAGCAAGCAGGTGCTTGTCTTTACGAGGCAGAAGTGTTTAAACAACATCGGGAACACTTCTGGGGCTATTAGGAACACCTCTTGGGTTTTTTGTTTGTTTACATTTGCTTGATCTCTGAATGTTTGTAGCCAAAACCTCATTTTTTTCCTCAGGGCATCAAGTTATCAGCAGATGTCAAACCATTTGTCCCCAGATTTGCCGGGCTCAATGTGGCATGGTTAGAGTCCTCAGAAGCATGTGTCTTCCCCAGCTCTGCAGCCACATACTATCCGTTTGTTCAGGAACCACCAGTGACCGAGTATGTATCTTTCTAAATGTCTTGCCTGGGACTTGCTTTTTCGATTTAATGGTGATTAGACTTTCAAGTACTCGGCAGTTACTGCACGAAAGTTCTGCAGATGGCAGAGAATGCTCTTCAGTCAAGAAGAGTCTGAGCCAGTAGCACAACTTAACTGTGAACTGTGCCAAAAAACAGAAGCTTTAATTCCCCTTTTTTTCCTTCATACTCATTGTTATTTTCAGCAAAGAAGTGATAGAGACTGCATTGCATTTGTTAGTAAGAAATGCAGTTTCAGGCCAGGCGCTGTGACTCACGCCTGTAATCCTAGCACTTTGGGAGGCCGAGGTGGGTGGATCGATCACCTGAGGTCAGGAGTTCAAGACCAGCCTGGCCAATATGGTGAAACCCTGTCTCCACAAAAATACAAAAATTAACCAGGTGTGGTGGCAGACACCTGTAATGCCAGCTGTGGTGGTGGACACCTGTAATGCCAGCTATTCTGGAGACTGGGGCAGGAGTATCCCTTGAACGCGGGAGGCGGATATTGCAGTGGGCCGAGATTGTACCACTACACTCAAACCTTGTTGACAGAGCAAGGCTCTGTCTAAAAAAAAAAAAAAAAAAAAAAAAAATCCCGTTTCAGTGTTCATTTGTTCATATGGTTTAAAAATATATCATGTATCTAATGGGAGATGAAATGTGGAAGGAAGGGCAAAGGAAGGACCAGATAAACATACTCCTCATTTTTAAGGTTAACATTTTAAAATCTTGTTCAGGGAAGGGGAGGGGACTAGCAACCATAGTTGCCTCTGTGTGGATAATTTTTTGGAAATTGTTGACTTTTGCTTTCCACCGTTTTACTTTATATCTGTTATATGGAGATGAATTTTACACATTTCAGGTTTAAGTTCATCTAAATTTGAGTTGAAAGAAGGCTTACATTTTTCCTTACATTTTCTTTTTCATTCTCAAGATTCATTCTCTAGGTGTTTACAAAATGGCTTCCTCTTGTAGCTGAATTTAGACAAAAAACATATATTAATCTTTCACATAATTGTGTAGATTTATTTGTAGACCTATTTTTAAGATTTGCATCAGGTGTAGTTCTAATCTAAGAATCCTTGTGCTTTGTTCTTCTTTGATATGATTCAAACTTGTTTCCTTTTATTTGTGCCTGCATGGTGTGATTGAAAATAGTTTGTACTGTATATAAATTCTAGAATTATATTTGCAAGAATGAGAATTATAATGAATAAGAAAATCATTGAGCTGTCTGGTGTATTTAGGAAATACTGAAAGTTGTGTTTTTTTGACAAAAGTTGAAACACTACCTTTATGTGCTGGAATTTGGTCTTTGGTAGGAATACCCTATTTTTCCACTGCATTTCATCCATTAGAAAGGGGAGTTTGGCATGGGTCTCACCTGAGTTGTTCCCTACCTTGAGTGTCTCACATAACAAAATACAAAAATATATGTCAGTGATAAGAGCTCAAAGCCATCTGCTAGGTGGTATTCCAGTTACTCAAAATGGTAGTGGAAAACATTCACATGGCTGAAGCAACATTTTGGCAGTAACATGAGTGGAGACTAATCAGAGACTCAAGAATGGGCAGTGCTGAATTTAAAAATTAGTTTTTTTGGCCGGGTGTGGTGGCTCACGCCAGTAATCCCAGCGCTTTGGGAGGCTGAGGCGGGTGGATCGCGAGGTCAGGAGTTCAAGACCAGCCTGGCCAAGATGGTGAAGCACCATCTCTACTACAAAAATACAAAAATTAGCCAGTTGTGGTGGCAGGCGCCTGTAATCCCAGTTACTCAGAAGGCTGAGGCAGAGAATTGCTTGAACCTGAGAGATGGAGGTTGCAGTGAACTGAGACTACGCCACTGCACTCCAGCTTGGGAAACAGAGCATGACTCTGTCTCAAAAAAAAAAAAAAAAAAAAAAAGTTTTCTTAACTCTTTTTTTTTTTTTAGCTTTGATTTGTGACCAAGGAAAAGTATTCATGCCTGGCAAGAACACAAGGATAAGGAAGGCATTAAGTTGAAGAGGAAGAGTTAGAAAGGAAAAGAGCCTTTAAAGTGGGGATGAAATAATGAGACTTCACATAGTTGAGAATTGGTTATCTGGGCAATTCTAATATAGATTAAAAATTGCATTGCTATAGTCAAGATTACATGTAAATGTAATCTTGCTGCTGTGACAAAAGGAATAGAAGTTTCTGAAACAACTATTTCCTTTTTTTTTTTTTTACTTATTCAACTACATAGCATCCTAAGTCATCTTTGTATGTCCCCTTCCCTCATCTTTTCTTAAAGAAAGTATAGTAACCTTTTCCAGAATCTGTCCTCCAGTACCTTTCACAGTGCACTCAAGGATACTTATTTATTCGTTTGGAATTAATTATTGAAAGTCTTCCATAGTTTTGAAGTGATGGAGATGAAAATGAACATACCAGACTCTTCCATATTTATGTTATAGGGCAAGACAAAGAAATTAGAAGTAGTCTGACAGATAACATTTGCCATGTTTGGAAAATACTGAGTATTTACTGATAATCAAATTTGCCTATGCAAACAAGTTTGTTCCAAGTAATGTCCGTTGTCATCGTATATCCTTTGTGACAAGTCCTGTGTAACCCATGTATGAGGATGTGTGCCTTTTGTTTGGGTATTATTGTATACTTTCACTTCTTTCATGGTTACCACAATCCGTGAGGTGGCAGGCAGATGTAATGTTATTTTTGCACATGGGAAACTGAAGCTAGAAATGTTTGTTCATACTAATTCAAATAGATGGCACCAGAACCAGAATTAACATGCTGTTCTCCAAAACTGCTACTGCTGTTGACAAGAGGTAGTTGAGCATTTTCACCATCTGTCAATATACTGTGAAAATTTTAGCACCAAATGATGTTTTTGAGTTAAAGCAGATCAGCTATGAGAAGAACTAGTGGTATACAACATCTGTGGGTGTTGTAAGCAGAAAGATAAGAGGTTCTGACTCAGAATGTGTCTGATGGGTGACATAAGAAGGGTGCAGAGGAGACTGCACCAGGGAAGAAGACAGCGATAGAGCCTTGGAGGGCAGGTGAGAGCCAGGCAAGCAAAGTCCAGGCCAGGGAGCTTTTCAAGTCATGTGATGGTCAAGCCAGACCCAACGGGTGCCTGGAGGAAGAGGCAAGAAGGAGGTCCTGGGAGACCTGGAAGCCATTGGTAGGAAAGGGGCAAAGGGAAGTGGAGCCAGGAGACCAGCAGATATTACACAGGTACTCAGACATTTTGATTTTAGTGCAGATGGGGCAGCGTAGGACAGTGAATGAGAAACAGGTGTGTTACTGTGGGTTTAGGGTCATCTGGACCACTCCTGGCATCTGGAATTTCCCACATGTGCCATTTGAAGCCACACCAGATGCTGTGAGTTACTGCTTTGATATTCTGTATTTTGTGTTGTTTTCTGCATGTAATTGTGTTTGCACTGGATGGAAATGGAAAATACCAACTTTCCAGAGGAGGAAGGACCAGTGAGGGGACAGAAACCCAGATGACTTATCCAGAATGGAAAACTGGATTGTGATTGAGCTAGGACCCCAACCAAGGTCTGCTGACTCCTGGCTGAAAATTTCCTGGATGGCAGCAGTCGTCAAAACCAATGGACCCTGTCCCTGCTTTCCTTTTTAGCTACATTTCATTTATCTGTTCATGTATCTATTTGTTGGACTCGGGAATAGTCTTTTTCACATTTCTTTTTTCTGTCAACCCATCTTCTTTTATGAAGAACAGATTATCCACCTTCCCTGACACTTGCACCCCACTATTTTTCTGAACTACAAACAAAATACAGCACAGAATTCACAGGAACATGTAGGCAGTGGGATGAGGCTTTGAGCCTCTTTTCTACAAAGAGCTAGTCCTCAGTGCTGTATGTTTGGAGCGGTGCTAGGCCAGTTGTTTTGTGGGACAGACAAAGGTCAGTAAAAAGGGTTTTATTTGATTTTTAATTGGGAATATTTCATGTTAAAGTTACTTACTTGTAAGTAAAAGATCTTAGAAAATCTAAGTTAACATATCATGAAATAGTACACAGTGAGATGAGGTAATACATGATTAAGTTCTGGATAGAAGTGAAAGCAGTAAACATTATTACATTATAGGTAGAGCCTGTAGTCTTCCTTTCTTAGTATAGTCTCTTACTTGCAGCGCATTAGAAATATGATTTCTAGTAAGCAGTGCTTATGTTCGTAGCTCCTGACCGCGTAACAGTTTGAAGGTCTTACAGGGTGTATCATGATTAGGTTTGGATTTTTCTGCCTTTCAGTGTACTGGTACATTTTGGAATCGCTCTGGAAATTAACAGAAACATTTGCTGGAATGAGGAGGTCACTATTTGTATTTTAAATCAGTTGCTTAGCATTTTGTCATTGTATTAGCTTTCATGGGAAAAAGGTTGAAACCTGTAGCCTTGTATCAAATTGGCTAAAAAAGAAAAATTAGTGTTAAATTATATTTTGGTTCAGTCTAGCAGCTTGGGATAAATTGAGGCAATAGCAACTTTCAAAGCTGGCATCCATCTTGTTAGTAAAATGTGTAGTTTCCATCCACGGTGCCATGCAGTGTCTCCTTTGCACTCTGGCCCTGACAGTCAGCAAAGCGCAGGATGTCATGGTGGGTTTGGAGCAGGGAAAGTCTGGAGAAAACCATTTGCAGGAGGCCTGATGGAGATATTGCAGGCTATTGCGTCCTCCCTCAGCGAGAGAATGGTCTTTTGGGGCATTTTGGCCAGGGTTGCTGGAAGGGCTTCCCCAAATACTTGGTAGCAGCTGAGCAAAAAGCTGCTGGAGCATCTTCTGGCCCTGTTGATGTTTCTTACGGACTTCCAGCTCATTAGTGAAAAAAATAGAGTCAACATCTTTCTTTGTAGGAAAGAAACACTCAGAGATTTTATTTGTCTTTTAATTCAGGATATTTCAACGCTAGAGTGAATGGTCTCAAAAATATTAAATGTTAAGTTTGAATTAGTTTATTACAGAAAAGCTTGTTGGTTTGCAGTATGAAATCTGCAACTAAAGTTTACACTTTTTACTTAGGCAGAAAATATATACTGAAGACATGGCCTTTGGAGCTTCAACTTTTCCACCTCAGTATTTATCTTCTGAGGTAACTCTTCATCCATATGCCTATTCTCCTTATACCCTTGACTCCACACAGAATGTTTACTCAGTGCCTGGCTCCCAGTATCATTATAACCAACCCAGTTGTTACCGAAGTTTTCAGACAGTGAAGCATCGAAATGAGAACGTGTGCCCTCTCCCACAAGAAATGAAAGCTCTGTTTAAGGTGAGTAATGATGTCATTTTGTTGTGTCCTTTAGTTGGTTGCTTTAATGTTTAAAATGTAAAGAAATGGTAAATTTATACATCATATTTAAGCACTGTGTATTTTTTTGTATTTAACCTTTTAAAAATGGTTGAATTATGAATACTTAAGATTTTGGTACTTTAAACTTTTTATAGTGGTGGTTTTATTTCATGTTGCTTTTTAATCTTTCCTGCAGAAAAAAACCTATGATGAGAAAAAAACGTATGATCAGCAAAAGTTTGACAGTGAAAGAACTGACGGAACTATATCATCCGAGATAAAATCAGCTGGAGGTTCACATCATTTGTCCATTTATGCTGAGAGTAGTTTGAAATCAGGTAAAAATAACCAACTATGTAGTATAATGCCAGCCTACCCTATGTGCCCCAGAGACATTCCTGCTGTGTATACAGCTGTTTCTGTGGGCTTGTTCATTATGACTACTCCAAGAAATGAGAACTGGGCCTGACACAGCTTAGGGCGTCCGACTTCCTAAGCAATTCTAGAGGTCTTTCTTCCCAGGGATGGGATTATTATTTGGTACCTGTTGCATTGTGGGATCTTAAGTGCCTATAATTTGTATTATTTGGTATATACATTTTTCTCTTTTCATTGACTTCACTCATAAACCATCTGGTACAAGGGATGTTTTAACTGTAATAACTCTGGTCTTATAGTTAAATGAGGGGCTTCATGAAGCTGCAGCCTACCTTATCCATTGCATTTCAGGAGAAAGATGGGAAAGAGGTTATGCGTTTTATGCTACCTGCTTCCCTCTAGTTTATTCTAGCAAACTGAAAGATGGAAAGTTTACTAGCAAAGAAAATTCGTTAGAGTCCCTTTAAATATGCAATACTCTAAAATGTATATTAAGAAAAATTAAAATGCCCAGCTGCACAGTCAGGTTAAGGTAACTATTTCATCAGCCTTAGCATTACAGTTATGCCTCACTTACTGATGGGGACACGTTCTGAGAAGTGTGCCCTTAGGTGATTTCGTCATTGTGGGAGCATTTAGAATGTACTTACACAGACCTAGATGGTATAGCTGACTACCTAGCTAGGCTATATGATATAGCCTATTGTTCCTAGGTTGTAAACCTTTATACCATATTACTGTACTGAATACTGTAGGCAACGGTAACATAGTGGTAAGTATTTGTGTATCAAAATATAGAAAAAGTATAGTAAAAATATAGTAAAAAGATACAAAATATTTTACCTGTATAGGGCACTTACTGTGAATGGAGCTGGCAGAACTGGAAGTTGCTCTGGGTGATTCAGTGAGTGAGTGGTGTGTGAATGTGAAGGCCTAGGGCATTACTGTACACTATTGTAGACTTTCTAAACATTGTACACTTAGGCTACATGAAATTTATGAAAGTATTTTTTTTCACTAATTAATCTTAGCTTATTGTAACTTTTTTACTTTATGAATTTTTAATTTTTTTAACTTTCTGACTCTTGTAATGATACTTACCTTTTGTAATAAAACACAAACATGCAGAAAAACCAAAAATATTTGACTTGGACAAAAAATTCTTTCTTTACATCCTTATTCTATAATTTTCTATTGAATTTTTTTTTTTTAACTTTCTACACTTTTTAATTAAAAACGAAGACATAACCACACACATTAGCCTCGGCCTGTACAGGGTCAGGATCATGTGTATCACCACTGTCTTCCACCTCCACATCTCGTCCCACTGGAAGGTCTTCAGGGACAGTAACATGCATGGAGCTGTCATGTCCTGTGATAACAATGCCTTGTTCTGGAATCCCTCCTGAGGCACCTGCTTGAAGCTGCTTTATACTTAACTTTTTCTTTTGTCATTTTGGTTTTTTTTTTGAGACATAGTCTCGCTGTGTTACACAGGCTGGAGTGCAGTGGCGCTATCTTGGCTTGCTCACTCCAACCTCTGCCTCCCAAGTTCAAGCAATTCTTGTGCCTCAGCCTCCCAAGTAGCTAGGGGGCATGTGCCCCCACACCCAGCTAATTTTTGTATTTTCTTTTTTTTTTTTTTTTTTTTTTTTTTTGAGACGGAGTCTCACTCTGTCGCCCAGGCTCAAGTGCAGTGGTGCGATCTCTGCAAGATCGGCTCACGCCATTCTCCTGCCTCAGCCTCCCGAGTAGCTGGGACTACAGGCGCCCGCCATCTTGCCCGGCTAGTTTTTTTTGTGTTTTTTTTGGTAGAGATGGGGGTTTCACCGTGTTAGCCAGGATGGTCTCAATCTCCTGACCTCGTAATCTGCCTGTCTCGGCCTCCCAAAGTGCTAGGATTATAGGCTTGAGCCACCGCGCCCGGCATGTGTTTTCAATAGAGTTGGGGTTTTACCATCTTGGCCAGGCTGGTCTCGAGCTCGTGGCTGCAAGTGATCTGCCTGCCTCAGCCTTCTGAAGTGCTGGGATTAAGGCATGAGCCACCTTGCCCTGGCCAAATTTTTCTTTTGTAAGTAGAGGGAATGTATACTCCAAAGATAGAAAGTATAATACATACATAAACAGGTGACATAGTTGTTTATTATCATTATCGAGTATTATGTACTGTATATCATCCTATGTACTATTCTTTTGTATGCCTGTTAGCTCAGTAGGTTTGTTTACACCAGCATCACCACAAACATGTGAGTAATGCATTGCACCATGACATTACCAGTAGGTAATAGGAATTTTTCAGCTTCATTACAATCTTATGGGGCTGTTGTATACGTAATCCATTGTTGACCAGACCATCACTATGTGGCACGTGACTATACATACTCCTAAAATGTGCAGTGCATTTTGGTTTTTCTGCACAATGGCCCAACCAGAGTGACTGATATTTATAACCTTTATACTTTTACAAAGGAAGGTGAACAACACTGGTAAGAATTACAGTGTTTTGACAACAACCTGTTGCATCGATAGCAATAGTCTTTCTAACAATTTTTGCTTGAGTACTGGTCATCAAACAGTAACTAAATTTTTATTCTTAATTTTGTAATTACAGATGGTTACCATAAGCGAACAGACAGGAAATCCAGAATCATTGCAAAAAATGTATCTACCTCCAAACCTGAGTTTGAATTTACCACACTGGACTTTCCAGAACTGCAAGGTGCAGAGAACAATATGTCAGAGATACAGAAACAACCCAAGTGGGGACCTGTCCACTCTGCCTCTACCGACATTTCTCTTCTAAGAGAAGTAGTAAAACCAGCTGCAGTGTTATCAAAGGTGAGGTGAGGGTTTCTCTCTTACTTTTTCTTTTTCCTTGGTACACACTTCTTAAATTGTCTCACTTCAAACATTACACATTAAATCCTGCTGTGGGCTTTGATGTCCATGGAGCTGGGGAGGATACATTGGGAGAAACCTTTCATTGTGCACTTAGATGACCTTTGTTAGAACAATTTACAATGAGGCTGTAACATCTAGTGCAGCTATTGTTTTATTTTTGTTTGTTTGTTTGTTTGTTTGTTTGTTTTGGAAACGGAGTCTCGCTCTGTCACCAGGCTGGAATGCAGTGGCACGATCTCGGCTCACTGCAACCTCCACCTCCCGGGTTCAAGCAGTTCTCCTGCCTCAGCCTCTGGAGTAGCTGGGACTACAGGTACACGCTTCAGGTGCACGCTGCCACGGCCGGCTAATTTTTTTTTTGTATTTTAGTAGAGACGGGGTTTCATCATGTTGCCCAGGCTGGTCTTGAACGCCTGAGCTATGACAATCTGCCCGCCATGGCCTCCCAAAGTGCTGGGATTACAGGCGTGAGCCACCGTGCCCGGTTGCAGCTAGTGTTCTAAAAGAATCACCTAGTATACCTTTTTTTTTTTGCGGGGAGGGAGTCTCACTCTGTCGCCTAGGCTGGAGTGCAGTGGTGCGATCTTGGCTTCTTGGCTCACTACAATCCCTGCCTTCCAGGTTCAAGCAATTCTCCTGCCTCAGCCTCCTGAGTAGCTGGGACTACAGGTACACGCCACCACATCTGGCTAATTTTTTTGTATTTTTAGGAGGGATGGGGTTTCACCATATTGGTCAGGCTGGTCTCGAACTCCTAACCTCAGGTTATCCACCTGCCTCGGCCTCCCAAAGTGCAGGGATTACACGATTGAGCCACCATACCCAACCTAGTATACTCCTTTTTATGTGGTAGCTGAAAGGTGTTGTAGTGCCTCAGAAGGAAAAGATTCTAGCGGAGTTTAGCTGCTTTGACACCCATTTTCAACACACTATTTCTAGCATTCTGGTGGTACTTTTTCCAATACAGAAGAAAAAGGCTTTTTTAAAAATTGAAATACATTAAGTCCTCACATAATGTTGTCAATAGGTTCTTGGAAACTGCAACTTTAAATGAAAGGCCGTATAGTAGGTCCTCCAGTAACATTTTCTTCACTGTCATTTTGATGGTGATGAAAAAAAGGAATTGGTTTTGTTTTATGTTGTTGTTGTTTAAAGTCACAGTTTCCAAGAACCTGTCCATGGTGCTAAGTGAGGACTTAACTGTAGTAATATTTAAAACTGCGTAGTGTAACTTCTGAATTTTCCAGGCTTTTATCTACATCTTTGTCTTGTTAATGATGCAGCAAATTCAGGAAAACTTATTACAGCAGGTAATTAATTCACTTTGTTAAACATTTGATCTCAAAGTTTTAGTCCACCAAGTTGAGGCATTTCTCGCAAATGGATTGATTTGAGACTTCCAGGAAGAAATGGTGTCTAGTTAGTAGTTCCTAAAATGGCTTCTGATGAATTTCTACTGAAGGAGCAGTGGAGTACATGCCAGTACCAAGGCAAGCAGAAAGAAGAAAGATAAAGAAAACAGGTCTCACCTGTTCACTTTACCTCTTGAGTTGAGAAAGGATTTGTTTCCTGCCCTTGGACTTCTGTTAGGTGCCTGGACACTAAGGCCTGAAGGCTTGGTGACAGTTGCTGGTAATGTGTAGAAGATACGCCATTGTGTAGCAGTTTGCGTGCAGGACCCTCACACTGTTGAACCTCACACTGTTGTAGCATGGTGCTTTACTGTCAAAGAGCTGGGAGAAGTCAGGCCAACTGATGGCTATCTAAAAATCATAGTTCCATCTGACCTGCTCCACGGGCTCCAGGCTGGGTTTGTGCAGTGACTGAATAGCCACAGGGCTCCTGGTCTTCATCACATACAGCTCTCATGAGTACCCTACAGAAGTAGTCCAGGATGCTGTGTAAGCCTCAGGGTCGGCTCGTGGAGTGAGCAGGAGTATGACTGGTACTTTATATCAAGGCCACTTGTTACATGTGACTGTTAATGTATTTGAACATATGAAGTAAGATAGAAGATACACATACTGATTGCTCTATTAATAGTCACTTGCACTCTTGAATTACGTTTGGGCTTTTTAAAAATTTATTTTCCTTCTAAAAGAAACTTTTTCCTGATGATATTAGTAATGTCTGTAAATGACAAAAAATATATATATTTGTCTGAAGTTGTACAACCAAAAGAAAAGCATTCTTGACACATAGTCTTTTAAAAATGGTCTGTTGTGGGAATTTCCTTCACTGTACGATTATAAATATGTACAGTCTTACATTTGAATTTTTTAAAACTTTGTTGGTATTTTTTCCATGTCATTAAGTATTTTTTAAAAACAGCTGTTGCATTGGATCTCTCATACTGATATGTATAATGTATTTACCATTCTTGAACAGGTAGGCTATTTCTAATTTTTTACTGGCCTTGGTGAGCATAAAAGTTATGTTTACTAAAAGAACAGGCTGTGTTTTAATATTATTTTTTATTCCTGGACTCATGTTGTGAATTGGCAAATGGGTAAATTTGTGAAGCATATGAATTTTAAAAATTATTTTAAATCCATTATCTACTTAATGAATTCAACTTTGAATCTTTTAATTTACTTTTACCTCTGGTATTAGTCACTTGGAGGAGCCTTTTAATATACTCGATCCCCCCATACACATAGTGTCATTGTATATCTTATGTTTAATATGTGAGACAGCTTTCTGTCTTCATAAAACAGGGCATACATTGCAGGCTCACATTTGTTGTCATAAAACAGGGCGTACATTGCAGGCTTACATTTGTTGTCAAAAAACAGGGCATACATTGCAGGTTCACATTTGTTGTCAAAAAACAGGGCATACATTGCAGGTTCACATTTGTTGTCATAAAACAGGGCGTACATTGCAGGTTCACATTTGTTGTCATAAAACAGGGCATACATTGCAGGTTCACATTTGTTGTCATAAAACGGCATACATTGCAGGTTCACATTTGTTGTCAAAAAACAGGGCATACATTGCAGGCTTACATTTGTTATCTTTGTAGATATTTTGATGGACTATTGGACTTCGGTGTGTGGGCCTAGTGAATGATGGCTTTTGCATTTACATGGGATCATTGCAGCTTTAAGAGTTGTGTGGTGCATCTGTGCCAACTTGGAAAGTTTGTCAGTGGTATGGTAAAGTTTCTTTAAAAGTTGCCACAATATTATGTGTGGTGTGATTCCATTATGGGAATTCATATAAAAATATGATACACAAATGTTTATATCATAGGCAAAGAAATAGAAGGATACTAATGAAGCTATAGATGTGGGTGGTGTTTTCCTCTAGGGAGTGAGATTTAGTTGAAGGAAGTAATTTAACTTCACTTTGTGTACTTATATATTTGGAAATTTTAATTAGCATATATTTTGCAGATTTTAAGAATGGCAAGGGAAGCTATATTTTAAAATTAAATGATTACTTGGAATTTGAAATGGAAAGTAACTGCTTTGGCTTTTTTAAAAAAATAGATTTTATTTTTGAGAGCAGTTTTAGGTTCATAGCAAAGTTGAAAAGAAAGTACAGAGATTTCCCATATGCGCCTTGCCTGCACACACACACACACACACACACACACACAGAGCTTCCTTCATTATCAACATCTTGTACTAGAGTGATGCATTTGTTACAATTGGTGACCTGCATTGACATCATCATCACCCAAAGCCCATCGTTTGCATTAGGGTTCACAGTTGATGATGTGTCTTCTAAGAGTTTGGGGAAATACATAATGATGTGTGTCTACCGTAGTAGTATGGTACAGAGTGGTTTCACTGCCTTAAAAATCTTCTGTGCTCCACCTGTTTATCCTTCCCTCCCCTCAACCCCTGCTAACTACTATCTTTTTATGGTCTCCACAGTTTTGTCTTTTCTAGAATGTCATATAGCTGGAATCATGTAGTATGTAGCCCTTTTAGATTGGCTTCTTTCGCTTAGAAATGTGCATTTAAGTTTCTTCCATGTTTTTTCATGGCTTTGATAGTTCATTGCGTTTAGGGGTCCATAATAGTTCATCATCTGGATATACCACAGTTTACACATTCACCTACTCAAGGACATCTTGGCTGCTTCCAAGTTGTGGCAGTTACGAGTAAAGCTGCTATAAACATCCATGTGCAGGTTTTTGTGTGGACATAAGTTTTCACCTCCTTTGGATAATTACCAAGGAGTGCAGTGGCTAGATGATACGGTAACAGTATGGTTAGTTTTGTAAGAAATTGCTGAACTATTAAATATCTCCCAAAGTGACTGTATCATTTTTCATTCTTACCAGCAATGAATAAGAATTTCTGTTGTCAAAGTGTTCTGGATTTTGATATGTAGTGTTATCTCCTTGTTTTAATTTGCATTTCTCTGATGACATCTAATGTGTTTGCTTTTTAGGGTGAAATAGTGGTGAAAAATAATAACCCAAATGAATCTGTAACTGCTAATGCTGCTACCAATTCTTCTTCATGTACAAGAGGTAAAAGTGGCTACAAAAATACTAATTTTTTAAATGTCATATATTTTCTAAGTTCATTTTTAACTCTAGTGCAATTGAAATGGTTTTTGTTGTAAAACCTTAAGACAGCTAATGACTTGTGAGTAACCTAACATCAATGTTAGTTTAGAAAGTTAAAGTAAGTAAATGAGATCCCACATCCACACACAAGGAGTATAAAATAAGAGACAGGAATTCTAAATGAAGTATACATCCAATTCGGTGAGAAATTTTATGAACTCAGCAGTGACTACTTCCTTTAGTATTGCCTATTCTCAAAAGTTTTTGAGACTGTTAAAAATTGAGAACCCCAAAGAGCTGTTGTTTATTTGGGTGATACCTGTCAACATTTGCCCTATTCAAAGTTCAAACAAATTTGCTTAAAATAAACAATAAGCATATTGCATTTTAAGATAGCATATTTTTATGAAAACCATTTTTCAAAATTAAAAAGCTGTAGTGCAGAGAGCAGCCTTGCTTTCCACTTGTGCAGCTCTGCCATCTGGCTCTGTAGATTTGCCATGGCATTCACCTGCCTCACAGTCCTGCCTCATACAGCATTTGGAAGACTCCCAGGTGGTCTCATGAGAGAGGGAGAGTAGGGAAGGCAACTAACGCATTTGTACTCCAGAAGAACGGTTTTGAATCCATAGACACCTGCAGGGGTCATGGGAGCCTCCTGTCACACTGTAAGGACTGCTCATCTGTCCTGTCCTGGCCAAGAAGTAATATACTCAGAGAGAGTTCCAAGTACCCTGCTTTGAAATTTTTACAGTAGCTTGTCCTAACAGACACTTTTACAAAATGATTCCAAATTTATTCATAGGGTGTTTTCTTCTGTGTTCTCATGTTTGATATGTATGTGGTTGAGTGATGGTCTGTACTTCACAGGCTGCTGTGAGGATGTGTAGTTCTGTAGTGAGGAGAACAGTCTGTCTTACCCTTGGGGGTAGCCACAGGCTGCTGACAGGTGTTCACCTGCCTGTGTCCTGATAGATGTCTTTTTGTTTTGTCTGTATATAGAGTTTCATGGGCACCTAAAGGAGTAGTGTTGCTGTACTTATGCCTCTGTTCTAAAAGAAATAAATTACCAGTTATTGTGATAGCTGAAGTCTAGTGATCTTTGACTTCTGATGTTAAAGGTACACTTCAAGGTTAGTAGGGACAAAATTTGATCTTTAGTTCGTTAATTTTGTGTGCTTGCCACGTGGACATTTATTGTGGATTGTTGTTTTTTGACTAAAACTACTGTTTGTCTACCCATCTCCAACCCCCAGGTTAAAAAACCAGTTTCCAGGAAAATTAACCTTACAAGTTAAAAGGGAAAAAATGCAGCATGCATGCCCCAAGAAGAAAAACAAGTTTAGTGACTACTATAGTTTCCAAGAGGATGTTTTCAATGATAGCCTACATTTAATGATGCTCTGAGCAGTTACCTCATGTAATGCATGTTTGAGTAACTAAGGAATTTCTGTTTTACTGTTGAGATTGTTCAACAATTTTGGTTATCTTTGAGCAGAGTTATCTTGGACACCAATGGGTTATGTTGTTCGACAGACATTATCTACAGAACTGTCACCAGCCCCTAAAAATGTTACTTCTATGATAAACTTAAAGACCATTGCTTCATCAGCAGATCCTAAAAATGTTAGTATACCATCTTCTGAAGCTTTATCTTCGGATCGTTCCTACAACAAAGAAAAACACATTGTTCATCCTACCCAAAAGGTACGTGTCACTAGAGACAGAAAGTAGGATGGTGGTTGCCAGGGGCTCAGTTGAGTGGGGAATGAGAAATTATGTATTAATGGGTACAGAGTTTCAGTTTTGCAAGAGGAAATGAGTTTCTGAAGATGGATGGTGATAATGGTTGCACAAAGCGTGAGTGTACTTAATGCCATTGAAATGTTCACTTAAAAATAGTTAAGATGGGCCGCGTGCGGTGGCTCAGGCCTGTAATCCCAGCATTTTGGGAGGCCAAGGCGGGCGGATCACGAGGTCAGGAGATTGAGACCATCCTGTTTAACATGGTGAAACCTCGTCTCTACTAAAAAATACAAAAAAATTAGCTGGGCATGGTGGCAAGTGCCTATAGTCCCAGCTACTTGGGAGGCTGAGGCAGGAGAATGGCATGAACCCGGGAGGCGGAGCTTGCAATGAGCCGAGATCGTGCCACTGCACTGCGGCCTGGGCGACAGAGTGAGACTCCGTCAAAAAAAAAAAGTAAATAAAGTTAAGATGGTGTGTTTTATGTTATATATACATACGTATATATGGTACTATTTAAAAAAAAGATTAGGGAAAAGGAGATGTGCATCACATTTTGATTACTTTGATTTTCTGTGCTACTGCATAGTCTTTGTTTTTGAGATGGAGTCTCACTCTGTTGCCCAGGCTGGAGTGCAGTGGCATGATCTTGACTCATTGCAACCTCCGCCTCCCAGGCTCAAGCGATTCTCCTGCCTCTGCCTCCTGAATAGCTGAGATTACAGGTGCTTGCCACCATGCCTGGCTCATTTTTGTATTTTTCATAGAGATGGGGCTTCACCATGTTGGCCAGGCTAATCTCACTCCTGACCTCAGGTGATCCGTGAACCTCGACCTCCCAAAGTGCTGGGATTACAGGCATGAGCCACTGTGCCTGGCCAGGATAGTCTTTTTTTTTTTTTTTTTAATCCCTCCAAATCCTAACTGTAAGGGGGTTTCATTCTATACTGTAGTCACTAGTCTGAGTTTGTCATACTTGCATGTTGAATAAAGAATAGGTTGTGAGTCAAGGAATACAAGTGATAGCTTTTCTTTATGAGTGAGAATGTACATTTTGGACCTATCGACTTAAAATATCTGTGAGCCATTTTGAATTCTTTAAAAAAGAAATGTTGGCATAAGTTTATGCTCTGGTGTGTAAAGTTTCTGCTTCTTTTTCCCTCAGTCTTTGTTGAATTTAAATGACTTTTACCAGCATAAGAGTACTAGAAGCAAAATAATTGAATTCCACATTTTATGATCATGTGGTACATGTTACTGATTTTTGGTTAGTGGAATTTATTTACTTGTTATATGATAGCATTCAGGATAGATTTTTTTTTCCCTTAAGTAATTTTAGTGCTTTTTTTTTTTTTTTTTTTTTTTTTTCACTGCAGCTGTGACCTCCCTGGCTCAAGCAATCCTTCCACCTCAGCCTCTCTAACAACTGGGACTATAGGCATGCACCAACACGTCCAGCTAGTATTTGTATTTTTTATAGAGGCAGGGTTTTGCCATGTTTCCCAGGCTGGTCTTGAACTCCTGGGCTCAAGCAGTCCTGCCTCAGCCTCCTAAAGTGCTGAGATTACAGGCATGAGCCACCACACCAACTTTAAGTTACATTTTTATTGTTTCCTAGAACTGTTTCTTCAAGAGCCTTTTTTTTATTGGTCTAGATACGGTTCTTCATTTTCATTGTGTATGGATACATTATTTTGGGTTGAAATGTGGTCTTGTTTAGCATAACGGTTTCCTTTCTTTTTGAGTATGGGGATACTTTTTGATTTCCAAAAATGTAATTAGCCCATTCCACATAAATGGTAGCTGTGTATTTACAGTGGTGACAATTAGAGTGAAGGTAGATGTATGCTTGTTCCTTGTTGCTCTGTGCATGTATTTGAGAGAAAGCAGTATATGTAAGGGAGAGACCCTTCCTTTTGTGTGCACACTGAACTTGACTCTCAGTGAAGCCTCCCGCCTGTCTCCATGGCTCCTCTGGGTGGCCAGGCGCAAGCTGGACAACAGCCCACTGGCTAATTTTTTTTTTTTTCTCTTTGAGATGGAGTCTTGCTCTGTCACCCAGGCTGGAGTGCAATGGCATGATCTCGGCTCACTGCAGCCTCCGCCTCCCGGGTTCAAGGGATTCTCCTGTCTTAGCCTCCCAAGTAGCTGGGATTACAGGTGCCCGCTACCATGCCTGGCTAATTTTTGTATTGTTTTAGTAGAGATGGAGTTTCACCATGTTGGTCAGGCTGGCCCGAACTCCTGACCTCAGGTGATCCACCCACCTCAGCCTCCCAAAGTGCTGGCATTACAGGCGTGAGCCACCACACGTGGCCCTCCGACCGTCTAATTCTTCGTTGCAACTGCCAAGTCACTCTCAGAGCCAGTTTTCCTAATATGCAGTTAGCATTCTGAGAGTTAACAGATTTTGTTTTATTTTCCCAAGATCTTTTTTAAAAATTTTCTTAATTATAGGTCTAAGAAAAGCTTATTTTAGAAAAATTCTAAAAGATAAGAAGAAAACATCTCCTGTTATCTTCTAACCCAAGTAACTTTGCATTTTACATAGCTGGAGTGATAGTGATCAAAATGGTTTTTTAAGAAACTTTCTGTATTGTGAAATTTTATTACAGAAATGATAAATGTAACACTTCAAGGATCTACTTATGGAAAAGGTCATCTCTCAGGTCATCTCTCCCATACTTTTGATGCCTACCTTCAGAGAAACCTGCATTAGCAATCTGGCATATGTCCTGCCTCAGGCTCATGAAAATATGAACAAAGAGGGAGGAGTTTCTCTGTTTCATTTTGTTTTGTTTTGTTTTTCTTAAAATGTGATCATTTTATACACATTACCCCTAAACCTGTCTTTTTCACTTGGAAAAATATCATGGACAGCTCCTGTGGGTCAGTAGATAAATACACTCTTTTTAGTAGCTGCTGAGACTTTTACTTCTGAAGTCTAAATTCCCACTGGGTGTAGCAGGGCCTAAAACAAAAAGTTCCCTGCCCTTTTAGAGCCTCCATTCTGATGGAGGGAGGCTGACAACATGCAGACAGATGTAGGACACGTCAGAGAGTGATCAGTGCTCTGAAGAGAAAACCATGGAAATTCCAAGGGTAGAAAGCAACGGCTAGATAGAGATGAGGAGCGGCCCCAGCCTAGCCAAATTCTAGTGAAGGGGCTTCAGTGCGAAGGCCCTATGGCCAAAGCGCATTTGACCTTGGATAAGGAGAGGCCCGGGGGGTTAGGGGCCTGTAGTAATGATGAGGTCACATTTAGCAGTCCTTGGATGGTCCCAGGTGTTTGTCTGATTTGAAGGTTCCATGGGTGGATTCTGCTGTGCAGACAGGTGTGATGTGCAAATGAGGAACCACTGGGCTGTGCTGATGGAAATGGCCTGCCTAGAATTACATGGAGAGCTTAGACTGGGATCAGGAAGGTCATGAACACCATGATCTCCTCAGGCTGAAAACTGGGTTCTGTCCAAATCCACCAGTTTTCAAAAGGAATTGGGCATTACAACTATTTGAACAAACTTTTTTTTCCTTCAGAACTATTCTAGTGAATGCTGTCTTTTTAAAAAACAGGGATGAGGAACCTAACTCTGAATAAAATTGCCATGTGATTATAGGACTTGATATCTTAATTTTGCTGATACATAGTATTAAACATTCTATTGACCGCCCTAAAAACTGAGGATTTTTGCTTTGATTTTTTTGTTTTAGTCTAAAGCATCACAAGGTAGCGACCTTGAACAAAATGAAGCCTCAAGAAAGAGTAAGAAAAAGAAAGAAAAATCTATATCAAAATATGAAGTCCTGACAGTTCAAGAGCCTCCAAGGATTGAAGTACATTTATATTTATTACTCACATTGTGTGATATAATAAGTGGGTATTTCTTAAGAGAAACTTGGGTTCATATTGGTTTCCTAAGTGAAAATCTCCAGGGCTTTTTAATGATCATTTTCTTAGTGCTAAAGAAAAGAGTAACCAGCCACTCTTCTCACCTCTTCATTTTGGCTTCCCAGTTTTCTCAGAGCAGCCACTCAGTGAACACCTGAATGAATGAATGAATGAATGAATGAATGAATGGTCTGGAGACAAAACTACTTGTATCAGAGTTGAATAGTTTGTGTGCCATATTACTAATATTTCCCCTCAGTTATCTGCTTTACCTGTTTTTGTTTTTTTAGTTTTTTTTTTTTTTTTTTCTTGCTTTAGAATGCTGGCTTTTGCAGGGCCTCCTTTTCTATCCAGAAGTCTTATTATAATAAGTGCTTCATTATAGAGAGAAATGTAGAATACTATAGAACCATTGAGGGCCCAAGTCAGGAAGATTTCAGGAACTTCCAAAAGCATGCTTTAATTGTCTCGATACTCCAAGTATTTCATGTACTCTAAGGAGCCAGCCTGGGTTCTGACTTAATTTCTCGTGTGCCTGGTTGTTTTCTTTATATTGCTGTACCAGACCCAGGTGGCCTGGCTGCTTGTGCAGGCTGAAGGCTCTCTCAGAGGTGCTGCCCCGGTGCCCAGCTTAGGGTCAAGCCCAGGGCATTCCCACAGACTTGGGGTGGGGGTTCCCAAGGCTCTTAGAACATCATTTAAGAGTAGCGGGGTTACATGTTTGAAAACCTACCATGGCAGAGCATTATGGTTTAGGCAAGTGAATAATTTATATTTCTGCCCCATGTTTCCCATCTTTTTCCAAGGCACCTAAAATATTGACAAAATGACATAGGCATTTTTAAGTGATTAAAAAATTGTTTTTTAGCAGGCCTGTTGCCTTTGACTCCATTTATTAGCCTGGGTTCAGCAGAGATAACATGTAAATCTACTGAATCTAGATGGTTTCTCTAATGAAAATCCTTTGAAGAACAGGTAGTTGAATACTCTCATGCCAAGGTGGTCCAAGGTCAGTTCTGTAGACCCCTTGGTGTACCAAGATCATTGGTGGCACTCTCTTTGTTGGGTCTGGGGGTATTAGAACGGTGGCCTCTAAATTTGCTGTATGTTAAATAAAGCAGAAGCTCTTATGTGAGAGTTTTGCAGCTTTTCTTTTTTTTAATCACTTTTAAGAACTTTTGTGGGACCTTACTGAAGAATGAAAATATAAGCAAGGGAAAGGTTGCACTTGGCATGTTTGCATTAACAAAGAGCTAAAGGGGTGTGTGGTTTACTTAGGATGCCGAGGAATTTCCCAACCTGGCAGTTGCATCTGAAAGAAGAGACAGAATAGAAACACCGAAATTTCAGTCTAAACAGCAACCACAGGTAATTTTTAGATTGAAACCACAATTGCTTTAGGCTTGACTTTTCTGGCTCAACTAAGTGCTTGAGAAAAACTGCTTTCCAGACATCTCTGTATAGAGACAGGTGGTTTTGTTTTGATTCATTCCTTCATGAGAGAACTGCACCCAGCATGTTGAAATAGAATTGCTCCTAAATAACATTTTATTATTTTATAATGACTATTATTTTATAAGATTGTGATTTTATAATAAGATTGTTAGTAACTGTAGTTGCTAGGTCAGAAAGGAGGGGGATCATACTGCCTTATGAAACTTTAAAGGGAAAAAGTTGATTTAGTTTATTTGGGAAACAGAAGAATGTTTTTGCAAGTCAGTAATGTCTGACAGAAGAAAAGGTCAGGAGATTGAGACCATCCTGGCTAACACGGTGAAACCCTGTCTCTACTAAAAAATACAAAAAAAATAGCCGGGCGAGGTGGCGGGCGCCTGTAGTCCCAGCTACTCGGGAGGCTGAGGCAGGAGAATGGCGTAAACCCGGGAGGCGGAGCTTGCAGTGAGCTGAGATCCGGCCACTGCACTCCAGCCTGGGCGACAGAGCGAGACTCCGTCTCAAAAAAAAAAAAAAAAAAAAAAAAAGAAAAAAAAAAAAAAAAGAAAAATAAGAGAGGCACCACAATTTTACTCTATGCAGTCAAAACAGACGCTAAAGTGGTTACTCTATGCAGTCAAAACAGACGCTAAAGTGGAGGTGATTCCCCTTTCATACTCCGCCATCTATCCCACAGATTCAGGAGGGAGCTTGTGAGTCATAATTTAGATGGGGAACTTGTGTACTTGTAGACATGTATTCGCTAGGATATTCATTGTCATTTTGCCTTTTAAAGGGAGACTTGTTTTCGCATTCATGAAAAATAAAATTCTAAGCCTTTGTGTGAGTTAACTTTCAATTCAATGTTATAATTTGCTCATCTTCCTTCCATGCAGTAGGCCTCCTTGCCTGTCCTTTGTTGCACTTGGTACATTCCCCTGATGGGAGCCCTCAGCCAGTAGGGTTTTTGGTGTCCGGGAAGAGAACAGTTGGCAGGAGAGCGGAGCAGAGGCACTAAAGCAAATGGGACACCATGCCTTAGAACGTATCACTGGGCTTCCTTGTACAACTTTTTATATAGTCTCAAAACCCAAATCACAACAGTTTCAAAAATAACACTTGTTTTAAGCATATCAGACTTTGAGCCTGCATTTAATATTATTTGCTGAGTTTGATTTGGGCTTATGTAGAGTTTGTATCACTATAATTTCATGCCATTTTGTTGGTTTATAGAGGCATTTGGAGAGAGAATGGGCTAATGAGGCAATAGCACTAACCAAGTAGCCTCACACACAGACTTTGTGGCCAAAGACTTTATACAAGTGCTAGTGTCTTGTCTGTAGACGTGTATTGTTGACTACTCACAGTGGAGATATAGATAAAGACAGTCGCGTAGGTGATTTAATATAAACCCAATGTTCTGAAAGAAGGAAGATATTTATAAACAACCATGGTAATACTGGCAGATAATGTGGGATTGATTGTTTTTCCTTTCATTACTTGAATTTTTGAAAATTCTTTTTTATAGTCTCTAAATCTATTTCATTTTATCTTTATATCAATTTTTTGTAAAATGAAAAGCACAGTTTGTATAGTTTTATAAATAAACTGACGAATTTTGAACTTTCAGGATAATTTTAGAAACAATGTAAAGAAGAGCCAGCTTCCAGTGCAGCTGGATTTGGGGGGCGTGCTGACAGCCCTGGAGAAGAAGCAGCACTCTCAGCATGCAAAGCAGTCCTCCAAACCAGTGGTAGTCTCAGGTAAGATAGTCTTTCCATCTTAGGCAAGTGGTTGAAGTCTTTTTCAGCTAGATTATTGTGTTAACATTTTCTCTTGTTATCAAAAGTTATTTATAGGTAAAACAGTGTGATGCTGGAATAAGCATAGATACGGAACTGTGGAATAGAATTAAAGAGTCCAGAAATAAATTCATGTATCTGTAACTAATTGATTTTTCATGAGTATGCCAACTCCATGAAAAGAACAAAGAACAGTCTCTTTGAAATGGTACTAGAACATCTGGATTTCCACATCCTAAAGAATAATCATACCTCTTACCTCACAGCGTAGATCCAAATGAACTCAGAATGGATCAATGAGCTAAATATAAGAGCTAAAACTGTAAAACTCTTAAAAGAAAACGGGTAAATGTTTATGACCTTTTATTAGACATTGGATTTTTAGATAAGGCACCAAAAAGATGAGCAACAAAAGAAAAATAAACTTTGGACTTCATTAAAATTAAAAATTTTTGCATACCGAAGGACGTTATCAAGAAAGCAAAAAGACAACTTACAGAATGGGAGAAAATATTTTCAAATCATATATCTGATAGGTGATTAATATACAAATATTTAGGAACTCCAGCTGTATAGCAAACAATCCAATTTAAAAATGGGCAAAGGAGTGACCTGAGATCGTGCCACTGCACTCCAGCCAGGGTGACAGAGCAAGACTCCGTCTCAAAAAAAACAACAGGAAAAAAAAAAAAACGGGCAAAGACATTTCTCCAAAAAAGGTACACAAGTGGTCAATAAGTGCATGAAAAGATACTCGACATCATTAGTCATCAGGGAAATACATATTAATCAAAAGTACAGTGAAATACTACTTCCCACCTAGTGGGATGATTATAATCCAAAAGTAGAAAATAACAAGTGTCGGTGAAGATGTGGAAACATTGGAACCCCGTACACTGCCGGTGGGAATGTAAAATGGTGCAGCCACTGTGAAAGACAATCTGGTGGCTTCTTAAAATGCTCAATGCAGTTACTACATGACTCAGCGATTTCACTCCTCAGTATTTACCCAAAAGAAAATAGACTTAGACACTTTTACACTGGGGTTTGTTATGGCATTATTCACAATAAACAAAAGGTAGAAACAGTGCAAATGTTCGTTACCACTTGACGGTGTAAACAAATGTGGTATACCTACACAATGTAATATGCAACCTTAAAAAGAGAATGAATTCCTATACGTGATGCAACATGAATGAAACCTGAAAACGTTATACCATATAAAATTAGCCAGACACAGAAACACAACTACTTTGTGATTCCACTTAAAAGAAATATGTGGAATAGGCAAATTCATAACAGCATAGATTAGAGGATACCTGGGGCTGAGGGGAAAAGGAATAGTGAGTTGTTATTAACGGGGACAGAGTATTCATTGGAGCATGAAAAAGTCTTGAAAATGGATAATAGTGATGGTTGCACAACATTGTGAATCTAATTTATGCCACTGAATTGTGCACTTAAAAACAGTTAAAAATGGTACATTTTATGTCATATATTACCACAATTAAAACATTTTTAAGTTATTAAAATAGGATGATTTTTAAAAATTGATCTGATTGGCCGGGCGCGGTGGCTCAAGCCTGTAATCCCAGCACTTTGGGAGGCCGAGACGGGCGGATCACGAGGCCAGGAGATCGAGACCATCCTGGCGAACACGGTGAAACCCCGTCTCTACTAAAAATACAAAAAAATTAGCCGGGCGAGGTGGCGGGTGCCTGTAGTCTCAGCTACTCGGGAGGCTGAGGCAGGAGAATGGCGTAAACCCGGGAGGCGGAGCTTGCAGTGAGCTGAGATCCGGCCACTGCACTCCAGCCTGGGAGATAGAGCGAGACTCCGTCTCAAAAAAAAAAAAAAAAATTGATCTGATTAAAAGATGAGCTTTCCACTTGATATGATGACATTGTATAGCTGAAAATCTTATCTGTAGAAGTGCCCTGAGTTCCTGAAGATCTTTACCGCCTGGGTGAGGAAGCTGCATTCCATGGAAATGGTTTACTACCTGTGCATGGGGCACCACTGGAAACAGTGTCGAGTAGTGCTGATGGCTGCCTGTTTCCTCTGACACATCTTCTCTTAAGAGCCAAGACAGTTAAAACACACAATATGTCAAAAAGCAACTTGAAAATTTTCCACCATAGGCTTTTAGATATGTTTCTTCCTTTTGAAGTAGTTTATTATTTCAAAAAACACTACTTTTTTTTTTTTTTTTTTAATCTGTGGATCTTCCTTTTTTTAAAACTTTTATTTTAGGTTCAGGGGTACACATGCAGGTTTGTTATACAGGTAAACTTGTGTCATGGGAGTTTGTTGTACAGATTATTTTATCACTAAGGTACTAAGCCTAGTAACCAATAGTTATTTTTTCTGATCTTTTCCCTCCTCACACCCTCAAGTAGGCCACAGTGTCTGTTGTTCCCCCTCTGTGTCCATGTGTTCTCATTTAGCTCCCACTTGTAAGTGAGAACGTGTGGTATTTGGTTTTCTGTTCCTGCACTGGTTTGCTAAGGATGATGGCCTCCAGCTCCATCCATGTTCCTACAAAGGATGTGATCTCATTCTCTTTTATGACTGCTTAGTATTCCATGGTGTATATGTATGACATTTTCTTTATCCAGTCTACCGTTGCTGGGCATTTAGGTTGATTTCATGTCTCTGCTATTGTGAATAGTACTGCAGTGAACATTCACGTGCATGTGTCTTTATAGTAGAATGATTTATATTCCTTTGGATATGTACCCAGTAATGGGATTGCTGGGTCAAATGATATTTCTGTTTTTAGATCTGAGGAATCACCATACTGCTTTCCACAGTGGTTGAACTAATTTACACTCCCAGCAACAGTGTATAAGCATTTCTTTTTCTCCGCAACCTTGCCAGCATGTTATAGCCATTCTGACTGATGTGAGATGGTATCTCATTGTGGTTTTGATTTGCATTTCTCTAATGATTCAGGGATGTTGAGCTTTTTCTCATATGCTTGTTGGCCACGTGTATGTCTCTTGAAAAGTGTCTGTTCATGTCCTTTGCCCACTTTTTAATGGGGTTTTTTTTTCTTGTAAATTTGTTTAAGTTCCTTATAGATGTTGGATATTAGACCTTTGTCAGACGGATAGATTGCAAAAATTTCTCCCATTCTGTAGGTTGTCTGTTCACTCTGATGATTGTTTTGCAATGCAGAAGCTCTTTAGTTTAATTAGATCCCATTTGTCAACTTTTGCTTTTGTTGCAATTGCTTTTGATGTCTTTGTCATGAAATCTTTGCCAGTTCCTGTGTCCATAATGGTATTGCCTGGGTTGTCTTTCAGTGTTTTTATAGTTCTGGCTGTTACATTTAAGTCTTAAATCCATCTTGAGTTGATTTTTGTATACAGTGTAAGGAAGGGGTCCAGTTTCAATTTTCTGCATATGGCTAGCCAGTTATCCCAGCACCGTTTATTGAATAGGAAGTCCTTTCCCCATTGCTTGTTTTTGCCAACTTTGTCATTTGTTCCTCGCTTCCTCCTTTACTGCCTTTGGTGTTAAATGTTTTTAGAGTACACTTTTGATTTCTTTGTTGATCTTTTCTAACTCTAGTTTGAAAAACTACTTTGTTAGTGGTTGCTATAGGGATTACAATATACATGTTAGTTTATATACTGGAGAAACTTTACTCCAATATGTCTCCATTTTCTTCCTCCCCCTTTATGCTACTGTCATATGGTACATCTAAATAGATTATAAACCAAACACTACAGTGTTGGAACTACTACTTTATACAGCCATATCTTTTAAAGAAGAGAAGGAATAAGGAAAAAAATGTGTATTTCCCAGTTTCATATTTATGATTTTAGGTGTTATTCCTCTGGACTCAGTTGCCATCTTGTATCCCTTCTGGTACTATTTCTTCTGGAGGACTTACTTTAGTATTAGTGGCACAAGCCATACTGGCAACAAATTCTCACGGTCTTTGTTTGTCTAGGAATGTCTTTATTTTGCATCCACTTTTAGTTTTACTGGATGTAGAATTCTTGGTTGACCACCCCATAGCTCATCTCTGTAGCGAGTCTTCCCCTGGACTCCGTGTAAGTCCCTGCTGGCCTGTTCATGTCTGTTGCTTGACTATACAAAACGGCAGCCTCAGACTGGCCATGCTGCCTTGCCTTCCCCATTTGCTGAAATCACTAATTTAAATGATCACACTCTCAATTCAGCAAGCCCCTTATGGCACTGACAGGGAAGCTGCTGGTTTTCATAGCCTTGGCACCTATTGAATGAGCCAAAGCAGAGCAGGGAGAGACTGGGAAATGTCTCAGACAGGAATGTCCAGACTCATACTGTTCTCACCTGAAGGCTAGTCATCTAAGGAGTAAGTACTCTTTGGTTTGTTGGAACCTTTTGGTCACTTTCTAGAGGACTGATATGATTGTGTTTGGCAGTTCTGTTGAACTTCGTGGTTGTTTTTGTGGGAGGGAATGGTTGATCTTCCTCTGTTGTAGGAAGGACCCTCCTCAGGCCTATTGTCAGTGCTTTGTGAAGAATTGCCTGGCAGTGGGGTGCAGGAGGTGTGTGTAGAGCTAGAGGGCTTGTGGCAGGTTTTTCAGGAGCCCAAGTGAGATGCTGAACTTGGTGTCATTGGGGACTGGGTGAGTGAGCACCTTTGAGCCATACAGGGTTTTCCAAGTAGAGCTGAGAAAAAGAATTGAACCAGTCACATAGTCACGTGTATGTTTTAAACACCATGTGGAAACAAGGCTCCAAAGATGCAAGCAGCTGTGGTCACTAAGGCCAGAGCAGCCTGGGAGGCAGGTATAGTTGTCTTGGTTGACCTGTGCAGGTTACGTTCTGTGTTGCAGCAGTGAATCAGACAGGTGAGACTTAACTGGGACTGCCTGATTGACAAGCACCAATTACTTTAAAAACGTGTTCCAAAATTAAAGGAGGGCAGGTAAAATACATTTGGAAAAATACTGATGATTGTTAAAGCTGGACAGTGGGCACAGGGAACCATTCTTTTTTCTTTGGCGTATGGAAATTTTCCAGATCAAAAGGTGAGAATAAAACTATATAGAAATTAACTGTTTACTTGAAATAATTACTGAGATGGGAAATAGAACAGAAAAGGAGAATAAAATTGAACTGTTCAGTAGTAATCACAATAATTTATTGACTATATGGAGGGATTACCAGCTGCCCATGATGGGATTTCAGAAAACATGTCTGGAAAACTCAGGAGAATTAACTAGAAATATTACTAGAATCTTATAGTGGCCTTATAAGGTAGCTAGATACAAGCTACACATACAGAAACCAATAGGGCCAGCTTCCACAAAGGCAGTGTCAACTAGAAAAGGTGGTGGAGAGGGACGTGTTCACAGTAGCAACAGTGAGTGCAGACCACCTAGAACTGTCCTGAGTCAAAAAATGGGATCCATGTAGTATTAGACTGTACTGAGAAACATGGGAGATCTGATTACATGGATAGGAAGGTAGGTGTTCCTGAATTACTTGATACTTTTTGGGAATCTCATCCAAAAGATACTAAATTTCATTTGGAATTACTGCCAACGAAAAGAATGTGTAAGAGATTGTTTGACAAAGATGAGAAGGGTTGTGGGGACAGGCTGGGGGTGACTTGGCAAGCTCTGTCAGATACCCTGAGGCAGCCTCTGGGCGAGCTGTGGTCCAAGAGCTGGGTGGAGCATCTGGGAGGTGACCTCGAGGCCTTTGTTCCACTGTGTTTCAGTTGGAGCAGTGCCAGTCCTTTCCAAAGAATGTGCGTCAGGGGAGAGAGGCCGCCGTGTGAGTCAAATGAAGACCCCACACAATCCCTTGGACTCCAGCGCCCCGCTGATGAAGAAAGGGAAGCAGAGGGAGATCCCCAAGGCCAAGAAGCCAACCTCACTGAAGAAGGTGTGTGGGGTGTTTCAGCCGAAGCGAGGCACCAGAAAACTTAGTTTCACATTTCCATAGTTATTCTCCCAGCTCTTAGATTTTTAGATTTTACGACTTACATTATTTGAATATGTTGTAGTAAAACATGTTAATGATACTTTTAACAAATGATCCCTCAGCCTCCCAGCCTGACACGTGAGGGAAATGTGATGTGGGAAATGCTTTAGCTACCTGAGAAGAAAGAAACATCTTTTATTTTTTTAACTTTGCAGTGGATGGATAGAAAACCAGAAATGGGAGGAGCTGCATTTTTCTTCTTATGATCCGCTTTCATCCTACCCTAGCTGTCTGAACATCTCTCTGATGTTCAGAGTCAGTAAATAATGCACACTTCCTTGCAGACCTTCCAGGAGGACAGTCACAGGCTCCTCCGGTGAATTCTTTTTTTTTTTTTTTTTTTTTTTTTTGAGACGGAGTTTTGCTGTTGTCGCCCAGGCTGGAATGCAGTGATGGCGCGATCTCAGCTCACTGCAACCTCCGCCTCCCAGGTTCAAACAACTCTCCTGCCTCAGCCTCCCGAGTAGCTGGGATTACAGGTGCATGCTATCATGCCCGACTAATTTTTGTATTTTTAGTAGAGATGAGGTCTCACCATGTTGACCAGGCTAGTCTCAAACTCCTGACCTCAGGTGATCCACCTGCCTTGGCCTCCCAAAGTGCTGGGATTATAGGCATGAGCCATCTCGCCCAGCCTCCTTCCAGTGAATTCTCACAGCAGCCCTGTGGTGTGGGTGCTCAGGCGAGTGCTGAGCTACAGAATTGTCTTCAGAGCTCAGGGCTGTCCTGTGTGGCTGCTCTGCATACCTCAGGAGGAACGTGCCACTCCAAAACCAGCGGGGAGGGTTGGGTCAGCTCCCTGGAGTCTGGGGGGCACTTGGCTGCTCTCAGGGCACAAATAGGTATATTGCCAACAAGTTGAACTTAGGCAGTTTAATTTGCAGAAGAGCTTATCTTTTAAGTACAAGTATTTAGGCATTTTAATTTGTTTATTGAATTTTTAAGATTATTTTGAAAGAACGGCAAGAGAGAAAGCAGCAGCGTCTCCAAGAAAATGCTGTGAGTCCAGCTTTTACCAGTGATGACACACAAGATGGAGAGAGTGGTGGTGATGACCAGGTTCCCGAGCAGGCAGAGGCCTCAGGTACCAACTTTTGTTTGTGCCTTAAGAATAATTTAAATGGGAGCAACTATGAAAAGGATGAGCTGTGCTGAGCAAACTCTCCAGGACTTGGCTGACGACTCTTGCTTTTGTGGGGAAAGTGGGTCAGCACTGAGCTTCCAACTTTACAGGGAAGGGAGGTCCCCATGGATGGGGGCATGTTTCTAGTCCCTCTGGTTCCGGGGTCTGTGAGGGACAGAGGTGAGGATCCTCCCTTCCCACCAAGTTTGATCTGTGTGACGCTGGAAGGTCCTCTAACTTGAAGTGGTCATGAGAATTAACACCACTAGCTGCACAGCTGCTTACCAGCAGGTATAGGAGACATGGGGGCATGAACACAATTGTGTGTTTTTAAGTAAACTTCTTACTCAGTTATACATTCAGAAAAGTGCACAAATCATCAGTGTACAGCTTGAGGACTTTTCACAGTGACCACCGCATTCAGATCAAGAAGCAAAACGGAGCCCAGCAATTGCCTGTGCCCTCTTGTCAGAGGCCTCCCTAGGAGATGGTGCCCCATGGCAGCCCCACCAAGGGCTGTCCATGTGGCTCTGGTGCAGCTGTGTATTGTGTGCTGCTCTCTTTGTCCCCTCTCCTTCAGCCTTGTTGGCAACATGGAGATGTTGTTTATTTTCATTACTGTGTAAAATTCAGTTGGACGAATGTACAGGGTTGCAGATGGGCATTCAGTCATTTTCCAGTTTGGGTAATTAGAAATAGGGTTGCTGTGGACAGTGTTGTATGTGTCTTAAAGGACACAAGCACTCATTCCTGTGGGGCATAACCTGGGAGTAGAATTACTTGAGTAGCTCCTGCCCAATGGGTTTCTGAGTGTTCTACCAGTTAAGGCTGGGGGAGGCTGAGAGTTGCAGGTGCTCCCCATCTCCACCAGACCACAGGGCACTATCTTTTTCAACCTTGCCATTCTTGTGGGTGTGGTATATGTTTTTTCATTCCTTCATTTGGTAATCTGTTACTGCAATTGCATTTTGATAGTCGAAGTAACTAGTTGGGGACAGCAGGCTATTGCTGCATCAGATCTGGTGTGTTTAAACACACACCTCTTGAGTTTGTCATAGTTTAGATGTTGGAGTTCAACTCTTTCTAAAGGATTATTTCAAAAAGAAATGGCCTCAAGCATTTGAGAAAAAACTTAGAACTAAAAGCCTGTTTTTTAAAACTCCCTGATAAGAGATTCTTCAGGTTAAATTTCAAAGTCAAAAAATAAATTTGGCCACTTAACTGCACACTTAAAAGTGGTTAGAATGGTAATATTAATGTATATTTTACCCTAATAAAAGTGAATGTGTAAGTAAATTGCAGGGAGGCACACCTCCAGGTTTTCTGGTTTCCCCAGGCATCCTCGTCTGTTTTTGCTGCCTTCTGTAAACCTGTCTGCATGTTGTCTGTGGATGTGGTGGTTGTGCGGGGACGGTCTGGTTGCATCGGTGAGACTGTATTGGGCCAGCCCCTCAGTGTGTGCAGTGGGCCTCACAGATGCTTATGATGAGTTTTTCCTCCATGAAGGGCCAGAGGGGATGGACGAACCGATCTCCACTTCTGCGATTGTGGGCAAGTCTGAAGAGCCACCAGGCACAGAACTCCAGAGGGACACAGAGGCCTCCCACCTTGCTCCCAATCACGCCACCTTCCCTAAGATCCACAGCCGCAGATTCAGGGAGTGAGTGAGCCCCTGCCTGCCAGGGACTGGGGGAAGATGGAAGTGCTTCGGTTCAGTGTGGCATTGATACCTCCCATAAATGCTTGTTGCTGGACCACACTGTGCTTTAACCCTCATGGTTGAAATAAGCCGGGTACCTGATTACACACATTCAGGGAGAGCCTAACCGTTGTGTCTGATTCTGCTTCTACTGAGTTTCTTGGGGTATTAATGATGGAAGAGGGGCCCTCAGTCCAGGTTTGAAGTCGGGGGAATGGATAGTGAAGTGACCACGCATCATCTTTGGGCCCTTTTTCATGGTTTAATCTCTGTGTAATTTCTTAGGCGGCAGGATTCCTTTAACCTTGTGTGCTCACTCTGCCTTCTCCCCTGCCCACTTTTCTTCCAGGGTAGTCTCCCAGTATTTGTCTTTATGACAGGTTGATGCACAGGGTAGTGGCTGAGATGGGGACCTGTGGCAAACTATGGTTGGGGGTCAGGGACCAGATAAATTTGTCCCTTGTAGTTGGGAATGGGGGAAGATGCCCCAGTATTTACCTTCCGTGAAGTTAAATCGTCAGTAATTCCACAGTTCTGGTTCGTAGTACTTGTCGAAACGTGACTTCTTGTCTGATGCAGTCTACATCTCTTCTCCTTGGGGTGGGGTGGGAGCAGTGCTGCAGTGTCACAGCCAGTGGCACAATTCCTGATGTCTCTTTCTTTCAGTTACTGCAGCCAGATGCTTAGTAAAGAAGTGGATGCTTGTGTTACCGACCTACTCAAAGAACTGGTCCGTTTCCAAGACCGTATGTACCAGAAAGATCCAGTCAAGGCCAAGACTAAACGTCGACTTGTGTTGGGGTTGAGGGAAGTTCTCAAACACCTGAAGCTCAAAAAACTGAAATGTGTCATTATTTCTCCCAACTGTGAGAAGATACAGTCAAAAGGTAAAGGCACCGTGGGGTCCTGTGACATGTGAGCCCCTGTGCGAGTGCCTAGCGTGCCCTCCTGGGTGGCCCATGCCACAGGCCTAGACAACTCGTTTTCTTTGTGGTTTTTGTTTTTATTGAGTAACTGTTTCCCAATTACATTGACCATTACTAAGTACCTCTGTAGGGCAGGTGGGTCCTGTGGACCTACACGCCAGGGGGCCAGCCAGCCCACACAGGCCTCTGGCGTCAGGGAAAGACATGCCTCTGTTGTGCAGGCCACTACCCTGGGGCTGGGCTTGTCACTGGTGACTTGCACCACAGAGATGCTGTGCCTGGCAGCCAGGTAGTACCTACCTAGGGCTTTCGTGTACTTGACATTTAGTTGTTCAGTCTGGGGTTGACTCATCTGTTTGCTTGTTACAGATGTGGCTTTGTCTAAATACTTTGCCATTTTACTTAAACTGGAATGTGTGTTTTTGTTTTGTTGGATGTGATATGCTGGGTCAGGTAACAGTGAACCCTCACCTGTGACATCTCATGACCCCCTGCTTATGCTCTCTTGGCTTCTGGAGGACTTGCCTGTCTGTGTTGTGTCCTTCTTGAATTGAGCAATAGGAGAACTGATAAGAGCAGAGTGGCATCGCTCATGGACGCCTGTCCTTCATCTCCGTCTAGGCTAGGGAACACTCACAAGCCCCTCCCTGACCCCATTCCTTTCTCCTGCAGCGTCAAATTCAGCTTTATAGAGTCCCACTTTGAGATAATGCATCCACATCCTGGGGCTGAACCCTCAGAGATGATGTTTTCCAGTTACCATTTCATATCTAAAGCCTGGAAGTTTTGTGACATGTCTGAGGCCCCCAGCCAGCAGCTTGTCCCTGTCCTAACTCAGTATGGGTCCAGCATCACCACTGACCAGAATATGACAGAAGGGATCTCAGTGACCCACCCATCTGATTGTGTGCCCAGAGGCCTTTCCTGGTCATTGGAGAGGACAGGCCACATGCTTCCCTGTCTGTTTTTGTCAGTGTTGTACATGTCCACAGCTAAAGGTTCAAGTAGTCCTATAGGGTTTGTTAAGGGAGAGGCAGGTTTGGGCTCTCTCCCTTTCCTAGCAACTCCACCTATCAGCTCTTGGCCACATTGTGGGATATTTCCTCCATGTCTCCATATAACAGGCTTGTGAGCTACAGCTTCACATGTTTTCAGTTTTAAGTATTTGTCATCTTCCCAATAGAGCAAAAAGGCTTCGCTGTTACTTACCCCAATGTGTAGTTTGAGTTATTGTTCTTGTTTTGTGGTGGTTGCTTAATTGTCTATATACTTAGTATTAATGAAACCTCATGCCCTCAGCCAGATGCCTCAGTCTCCTCTAAGACAGTTGGTTACACCAGGCATTCTGCAGATTCATCTGCTGAAGAAACCTTCATTCCCAGCTCGCTGCACCTCATGCAGTTGCCACCCAGGGATACCCTTGGCTCCCACCCTGCTCTTGATAAGGTGTTGTTTATGGACTCCTTCTTGGGCTGCACTCTTGTTTTGTTGGAGTGCATCCTCCAGTGGTTTAGGAGAAAAGGATTCATGGGAGGCATATTTTGAAGCTCTTGCTTGAAATCTAGAGTCTCTGATTCTTGATCCTTTTTGATCATTTTGCACCCCCCGCTCTCTGGGGGTTCACTGGAAGTGCCTTGTTCCTGGGGTTACAGGATGTGAGACAGTTTGCATCCAGTGTCTTTGGCTCTGGGACATGTTGAATTTTTGCTTTGAATCCTCTCCTCCAGTCCCTGCCAGCTTTTCTTGGAACTATGTCAGGGTTGGGACTCCTGGACTGGTGTCCTCACATTATTTGTTTCCTGCTTCTTTTCATCTCTTTCTTTTGGTTTCATTTTCTGTTAGGATTTCTCAACCATATCTTGTAAACTTTCTGTATAATTTTTTACTTCTGATATTATTTTTATTTTTTGGGAGCTGTTTTTGTCCTCTGAAGATTCCTTTTTTTAGTCACATTGCTGTTGCCTCATGGTCGCCTCTCTGGGAATTTTAATGGTGTCGAGTTCCTCTCCCTCCAGTGCCTCTGTTTCCTCCAAGTAATTCAGTCTGTTTGTTTTGACCTCTCATGGTGGAGGTTTCCACAGATGTCCTCTGTGTCCTGGTTTTCTGCGCCTAGTTAAGAGCCACTAAATAGCCGACTAGAAATCCAGGTGTGTGGCTGGTGTTCAAGGCTGTGAGCAGTATTGAGGGTTATGATTCTCAAAACTGTAGCCAGCATCAGAATCACCCAGAGAGCTGGGGGAAACACAGATTCCAGAGTTTCTGCTTCAAAAGGTCCAGTGGGCCCAAGAATTTGTACTTCCTGCAAGTTCCCAAGTGCTGCTTCTGTTTCTCCAGGGAGTGCACTGAGAACTTCTGCTGTAGGATGATGTGGTTGGGCTGCTTCCATGTTGGAAGTGCCCCCAGGTGTCTCTGTCTCCCCTAGGGCTGGTCACATCCCCAAGGAAGACTTCTCACTGCCTACCTGGAGGGATAGGCGAACTTCACCTTGTGAACTCATCCTCTCACCACCATTAGATGTGTGGTTTGTCATGTCCTGCTACCTGTGCTGTGCCTCACCAGAGGGCTGCAGCTGAGGGACTGGACGCCGACTTGCCTCTTTGCGAGTGTTCAACCAGCCCTCTTCACCTGTGCCTCACCCTGTGCTGCCTATTCCCGACCTTTGGGGGATTCTGGGGTCCAGGCTGTTCTAGGCTTTTCTCACTGTTGGCTTAGGTTGGCTAGCCTAGTTGCCCATTTGCATTTCAGCTTCTGAAACTTTTCACTGTTGTCTCTCACGTTCTCCCGTGGATTTGTGTCTTTAAAAAACAAAAAGGTGGAAATGTATGTACTCAGCCTGCAGTCACCCCACTTTCTTGGAAGACGTCATTCCCCTTCTCTGCCTTTGCCAGATCATGGGGCTAGGTTTTTACTTGGTCAGCATCATAAGGATTTGTTGTGTACTTAAAATGCATTTGTTTTGTGGTTCCAACACGTGCTTGCTTTGAGGCATAAGGGACTTGATGGTATATTTTATAAATACTTGCCAGATAAGATAGCCAATGGCTTGCAATCATCTTAAAGATAAAAATTGATGTTATAGCCTTGAATTACGTTGAAGTACTGTATTTGCTCTGAGTGGCATTTTGCCTAATAATTCTGAACTTAAACTTTGAAATGGAAATGATCTGAGCCAAGCATCTTGCTTGACATAGGCTTTCTTGTGGAACTTCAGTAGTTGGCCCTTGCCACGCGTGCTTTCAGCTCACTAATAACAGGTTAGAGGTTGTTTGAGCAAAACAGTCTGGACTTTGCTGCTTGCATTGGGTGTTCCCAAGGCTACCACCAGGCTCAGTGATGTGCCAGGAGGACTCACACGACTCAACATAGAGTGGTACTTTCAGCTGTGACTTACTACAGTGAAAAGGCACAAAGCAAAAGTAGCAAAGAGGCACATGGGGTTAAATGTGGGTGAAACCAGGCTCCAGCTTCCAAAAGTCACTTTTAGTGACATCACATAGGAGACTCGTACTATCCCAGAAATGAGTTAAGAGCCCGTGGGAAGTGTTGTCTACCTGGGATGTACATTAGAGACTCAGTGCCTAGGGTTCTGTTGGGGGCCAGTCACACAGGCATCCTCTGCATAGCACATACAAAGTTCCAGACTCCAGAAGGAAAGCAGAACCACAGTGTTTGCACACCATGGAGACGCAGTGAGTTACTCTTACCAGTTAGGGTGGTGGGAACCCTCCCAAAATCCAAGTTCACAGACCACAGCCAAGGGCCAACCTGGCAGGCAGTCTTGAGAGGATAATAGCCAGGCCTGCTCTGTTAGGGTGTTTCTGCACACTGCTCAAATAAATTTTCAGATCCACTCCCAGAAGCTGGGGTGGACACCAGGCAGAGACCCTCCAGTGGAGACGTGCATCTGATGTTAGGGGGACTTCATATGTCTTCCCTGACAAACTGAATATAGATTTCACTGTAAGTATATCTAAGGAACACAAAACACTCCACCCCACCTCTGCCCCATCTCCGCTTTTCCCAACCCATCCGG
This sequence comes from Chlorocebus sabaeus, assembly GCF_047675955.1. Lineage (NCBI taxonomy): Eukaryota > Metazoa > Chordata > Mammalia > Primates > Cercopithecidae > Chlorocebus > Chlorocebus sabaeus. Next base: position 8,684,432 of record NC_132915.1, on the reverse strand, counting down.
AACTGGTCTATTTCTTCAGAGTTTCTATCCCAGGCAGCTACCTCCTCATCACTTTGCAAATGCTTTGGGTAGATCAGGGGCAGGGGGTGGGCAGAATAAGGGCTGTGGGCTTAGAAATTAATCTCCCATCCAACTAGATGCAGAATGAGTTCCCAGTTTCCACAGTATGGTAGGACGTGCATTGGAGAAGTTTCTCTGTTGAAATGAGAGGATGGATATGTAATTAGGTTCCAGGTGATACTATGCTAATTGTAAACAGTTGTTGTTTCTTACAGTTGCTCTGTAAGGACTGGGTGAGTATCCTGTAGGCCAGGTGCCTGGCCTACAATGCTGTGTGCATTGGTAACTCGAAGGCATATGCTGTGCCTTCCTCCAGAGACCACTGTATTCCCTCCCAGGGCGGTATGGGCATCCTCTCCAGGAGTTTTTATTAGCAGTTTTCTTATGAGGGAGGGTCAGCATGAGGAGCTTGACATTTTCTGTGAATTGTTCTTATTTGTTGCCCATTTGCTTTTGGGATGTTGACCTCTTTTAGATTGATTCGTACCTTTTTTAAAGAGTCCTTTGGGTAAGAGTTGCAAGTGTTTTTTCTGGTTTGTCAGTTTTGCCACACACACACAAAAAAAGTGGCCATGCAGAGACTTTAGATGTTATATATTTTGGTATTGAATTTTTTAATTGCATCTAGGTATTGTGTTATTTCTCAGCCTTCCCACTCCAGTGTTTAAAAAGTTTGCTTTTAAAAATCTGTATGTCTCCTGGTTCTTTCATTTGTATATGTTTAGGTAGGATTTATCGTGGTCTGAGATGAACAGGATGGGCCCACCCAGTCCTCTAGCATTTTCTCCCTGACTTACCCGAAATGCTGTTCCCATTAAACTCCGGTTGTTTCTGGCATCCATTCTGTTCATCTGCATCACCTTGTTTACACTATGGTACCTTTATAGTAAACTTTAATACCTGACCATGTTAGCCTGACATCTTTTTATATTTTTTCTGTATTTTTTATTTCTCAATGAAATCCTGTCTATAGTAACTTACAGTGTTTTAAAGCAGGGGTCCCCAACACCTGGGCTGCGGACCAGTATTGTCTGGGGCCTGTTGGGAACCGGGCAGCACAGCAGGAGGTGAGCATTACTGCCTGAGCTCTGCCTTCTGTCAGAGCAGCAGCAGCAGCGTTGGATTCTCATAGAAGCACAAACTCTGTTGTAAACTGCGCATGTGAGGGATCTAGGTTCCGTGCTCCTTATGAGAATCTAATGCCTGATGATCTGAGGTAGAACGGTTTCATCCCAAAACCATCTTCCCCTGTCCGTGGAAAAATTGTCCTCCACGAAACCAGTCCCTGGTGCCAAAAAGGTTGGGGACCACTGTTTTAAAGTATTAGATTAATGTGGAGTTGACACTTCATCATTTTGGATCATTCTATCCAGGATCATAGGTGCCTTTTCATTTGTTGAGATTTTCTGTTGTGGGGGTGGTTTAAAAGACAGGGTCTTGCTCTGTTGCCCAGGCTGGAGTGCAGTGGCATGATCATGGCTCATTACAGCCTTGAACTCCTGGGCTCAAGTTACTGAGCTTGCCTCAGCTTCCTGGACTACAGGCACATACCACCACATTGGGCACTTTTTTTTTTTTTTTTAAGAGATGGGATCTTACTATGTTGCCCAGGCCAGTATTGTGTTAATAGCGTATTGAAGTTGCCTGTAAATCTTTTCATGTTTCTTGAAAAATTCATTCCTACTGACTATAATCTTGTGCTGCTGTTGTAAATGGAGTCATCTCTTTGATATATGCCAGCTGGCTGCTGAGTGAGTGTGTATAGAGACTTGTGCCACACCCCCTTCTGTACTTCTCATGCTGTTAGGAGTACTTCTCAGGTGCTGTTGCGTTTTCCAGGTGCATCACCTGCACATGGTACTCATTTCACCTCCTTCCTCTCTCTGATGCAACAGCCTTGGCTGTTCCCTGGCCCAGAAGCAGGGTCAGGGAGTAGAGGGTGGTGAGCCCTCAGGAGCCAGACCTGTGCCTTGACCAGGGGTACAATGTGGGATAAGGAACTTAACCTTTCTGTGCCTCTGGTTCTCCATCTGTCGGTGAGGACACAGCATCTGTCTGCCTTTTGGGATTTGGGGGAGGACACAGGAGCTAATAGGTGTGAAGCAGTTGATGAGTAGTCTGGCATGTGGTAAGTTTCAGTAATACTAATAGTTAACTTTTCCTGTTAAGACAATACCAGCTGTGTGTTTTCTTTCCCATTTTTTCCCCATATTTTTGGAGAGTTGATTCTGCAACTTGCTTTCTCTTCATATTTTCAGGGACCTCTGCCTTGGGTATAAAATCATAGATGGGTGTGTTGCTAAGAAAAAGCTCTTGGCAACCAGTATTAATACCACACTCCATGTGACGTGTCTTCCTGTCATTTTTTATTGTCCTTTGACCAGGTGGGCTGGATGACACTTTGCACACAATTATTGATTATGCCTGTGAGCAGAACATTCCCTTTGTGTTTGCTCTCAACCGCAAAGCTCTGGGGCGCAGTTTGAATAAGGCAGTTCCTGTCAGCGTGGTAGGGATCTTCAGCTACGATGGGGCCCAGGTGAGCGCACAGGGCACAGGCCTCTTCAGTCACTACCCGTGGGAGGAAGTGGGGGCAGGTGGTCAGTGTGGGCTTGCCCACAGAGCAGCTCCAGAACCTCCAGTAGGCTGTCATTGAGGAGAAGCCACCACTTAGGCAGAACCTTCTTATAAAAAGATAGCCTTTGTCTCCTTGACAGCATGGGGTGTCTGGTTCTGAATTGAGCTCTGTTCTGGGCTTGCTGCTGACATAGTGGCACCTCAGGCAGGCCCAAGAAATCGGCCTAGCCCACTCTTCCCTCTGGGGCAGCATCCCTGGTAGCCATCCATAAGCATAAGGTCCACATGACCCCGTGTCAGCCCTGCTTCTCTGTGGAGGGTGCCATTGCTGAGTTGGAGGGACCCGTGTCCTCTGTCGCTGGGCTGTTACCTGTGTGCTCTCACTTGTGCCTAAGGATCAGTTCCACAAGATGGTTGAGCTGACAATGGCGGCCCGACAGGCGTACAAGACCATGCTGGAGAATGTGCAGCAGGAGCTGGCGGGAGAACCCAGGCCTCAGGCACCTCCCAGCCCGCCCACACAGGGCCCCAGCTGCCCTGCAGAAGATGGCCCCCCAGCCCTGACAGAAAAAGAAGAGCCACACTACAGTGAGTGCTTAAGGGAGAGTCGTGTCAGGTCGAGTGTCCTCTACGTTATTTATCGACTTTAATTAGAGTCCCCAGGAGAGCAGCTTGATAATGCTGCAAGACCAGCTGAGTAGCAGGACCCAGTAAGTCCACCTGAGACTGGCTGTAATAAGGCCAGTCCATTGCCTAAGAGGTATTATCAGACTTTTGCTTGTCAGTGACTGTCTCAGACTTCAAGTCAGATGTCTCTTGACAATGGGTGGCCTTAAGGATAGCTATACCCAAGACAGGCTTGGAAGGCCAAGTAAAGGTTCAGTCCTCTCCTAGCCCACCCACACAAGGCCCCAGCTGCCCTGTAGAAGATGGCCCCCTAGCTTCTGTTCACTAAGGGGCAGCCTGGCCCAGCAGGCTGAGAACAGTGAGTGAATGCCTGCTAGGACACCTCTGAGCACCGTGAGCTGCTGGGCAGTGGCCACAGGCTCCCTTGTCCATGCTGCTGGTTTTCTGACAGGAGTCTTCCTACTGGTTGATGCCTCTTCCTCACTCGTGCTGTTTTCTCATTTTAGTTGAAATCTGGAAAAAACATCTGGAAGCATACAGTCCATGTGCCCTGGAGCTAGAGGAATCCTTGGAGGCTTCAACCTCTCAAATGATGAATTTGAATTTATGAGAGTTCTTGCCTGTGTATCTGTATTTTGGGTAAGGAGGGGAGGTCTGAAAAAGACTTTGGGGCTTTTTCTTCTCAGTTTTTCATGACAATGTAATTTGTGTAACTGTTGAATCTGGAAATTGATCAGCATTAAAGGGCACATGAAGCAGTGTCTGCAGGCATTCAGTGCTGCGGAGCCTGTTAAAGGTCACTCAGATGTGATGTGCAGGTGTTAATCTCTTCTAAAAGCCTGGTGACACAGCTCTGGCTTTCCGAGCATACTGTGGATCTGGAAAGTACTGGAAAATGTGATACTTAGAATACTTCGGCTGCTAAGGAAACTTCTTCTCCATTGCAGAATAGCTGAGCCAAGTGAGTGAGTTTGCAGATAGCAGGTGGTGAGCTCCTGCTTGCTGGAGGTGGCCGTGGAGGGCCATTCCCGCCTGGCAACAGCACCGTCCTGCAGGGAGCCACTTGGCAGAAGGATGCAGGGCTGCTGGTGTCAGAGCAAGAGGGCTACCGGGCAAGGGCCCTTTCTCAGGGGATGTAGCTTTTTTAAAAGGTTTGGTAACACTTGGAGGATTTGCTAAAATGAGCCTCAGAAGGGAAATCGGTTTTCTAACCTGTGACTTTTTGAAATGAATTATTCCTTTCAGTCTTTATTTTTCAAAGAAACAATGTGTATTGAAGTACCTAGATTTGTTTGATAATCAACAAATCTTTCCTTTTTAAATGAACATATTCTGAATGTGGTTTCTGTCTTAGGCCAGGAGGACAGAGTTTACTTTCATATTTTCCCTGTAAGTAAGAGGGCTTATTTATTTTAAATAAAGAGTAATTATTAAATTTTGTTTCAGACTCTGGTGATTTTAGGCTTATCAGTGGTCTCTGTCTTACTTGATCATTCGTATGTCTTAATTTATCCCCTTTGGACAGTCTAGGCCCTAAAATAAAAGGGGGCTGCGTAATGGGGATTCGGCTATCCCCAGCACTCCTAGGTCTGGAAGTAGTGATTGTCAAAAGCCTCCAACACCGCACAGACCTGCCGGGGCCAGATCCTGGCTCATCCCAACCTACGCTTGCGTTCTTCTCACCACAGCCAATGGCAGGAAAGAGTCTTCACTGCTTTTTGCTTGTCAGGTAAGCAGGGTATTGTTTTGGCTTTGAAAGTGCTCTTAATTGAATTCAGTCATGCCAATATTGTACCTCTGAGAAGTGGCCTGTGATGAGCAAATAAAATTGGAATAATGAGTCAGAAATGGCATGCTATGGGTAGGGCTGGAAATGTGACCAGAGGTTGGTGTATGAAGGCACTGTCGGCCCTGTCATCTGTGGAGCTCACAGTGACCAGTGTGAGCCTTGCTGTTCTTCACACATTCTGAGCTGTTTAGACATGGGAAGTAGATGTGGTCAGTCAGGCCATCAGTAGTCCGAAAGCAGCGAGTCATCTCCACCCATTTATCTTTCAGGGCAGTCAGCGGGGCCGGCAGGAAAGGAGAGGGCTTTCCTGCTTCCTCCTCCCCTCATCAGTAGGTAGCAAGTCAGTTGTGGTAAGTTTGAAAATAGGAGATTATTTGAGAATGAAAGTTCCAAAATTAATTTGTGGGGAAAAAGACAAAATCGCTATCAGCTGTACTCAACAGCTAGAATTTTAAAATTTGATAAATCAAAAAGTTAAAGATCTCTACAGAGATGAATTCCTCTGCTCAGAGCCCCTTTTTAGAGCTCTCTAGGTCTGTGATGTTATGTTTTGCTAATCTTAAGATAAAAGCAGCTTAAACAGAGTAGGTAGGCTTTTCAACATTTCATGCAGCTGCTGAGAGCTTTCCTTCTGGGACTGACCAAACTCTCACCACGTGGTTGCCTGGTGATGCTGTCATTTTCTTGGCAGTGAAGGACTCCAGCTGAAGCCACTGCTGCAGGTGACTTCAGCTCCCGCAATGTGCAGATGGTGCCGCATGAAGCACACAGCTCTGGGCCAGGGGCGCCAAGTACAGTCATTTAACTGAACAATGTACAACTCTGTTTTTACTTTTCCAGCAGAGCAAAGACTCAAAAATTCATCCTCATAACTACATTTCCCAATAGAACACTCCACATTATGAAAACTTCAAGTATATAATTATTTTGTTAAGAGTGAAAGTGCTCGAAATCCAGACTTTAGGAGAAGATACAGAGAACAGCACCAAGAATGTAAGTCCAAAGCCCATAGCATTTCATTCATCAGTTTGTAGTGGTTGAAGCCACACCCAAAGCAAGAACCACAGTGAGCTGATGGATATTTTACAGGAAAACTTCAGGTTATGAGTGTGATAGTTCTGTGAGCAAGACTGGCATCCTTGGCTGGATGGGCAAGCACACGCCTCACAGGCGGCTAGGCCTCTTGACTCGGGGTGTGGAGGGGGGACGTGTGGAGACAACCAGGGTGTCTCCGGCGTGTTCAGGACACCTCTGTCGTGATGGATCCTGAAGGAATTAGCAGGCGATGTATGCTGATCCCACACAAAGGCTGTTAGAGAACTCGTCCAGCCCCAGAAAGAGGGGATGCAAAACAGGTCATTGTCATACTGCTGGGAAGACACTCAGCATTTGCTAGGATCACCAGAGGGGTGCGGCTTGCTTTTAACAGAGGCTTTGGTTTTATGAGAGACATGAAAACTGTCATTCCACAGACAAGAAGAGACATGTGTATAAGATTAAAGGCTGAGCAGGTTTAGGACAAGTTCACACACACAGTGACAGTCTTCAGAGATACAGCTTTAATAATTAGAGACTTGAAAGCAGGTAGAACAAAACACTCATGACACTCATTCCATTGTCAAGAAATTTAATATGGCACCAGGAGATTTGCATAATTGACCTGTTTGGCTTTCTGCGACAAGCTCGGTGTCCTGTTGCAGAAGCTGAGCATTGACAGGGGACAGAGGCATAAACTGCAGCGCTTGATAAAACAGAGCCCAGTATTCTGAGGTGAGTGAAGAAAACACAAAGACTTGACAGATGCACTCCCAGATCGCATCTCACAGTCATTCAGGGTTTAAGGCAAGGCATTTTCATGTGGAGTCTCACCTTTTCTTGTCCCAGTTATGCATCTTAGAGTTCCTTGGCTAAGTCTGCAGGTGGGAGAAGCGGCAGGCTTGATTTGCATCAATAAAAGCAGCGATCTGTGCTGGCCATGCTAACCCTGTTGGCTGTTGGGGGTAGGGGCACTCTGTAAAGGGGAGTCACTGGGACAGTGTAGGATCAGCCTTCAGAGCCTGCTGCCTGACCCTAGAGGAGGAGCCTGCACACATACTGCTGTTTTAGTTCACGAGCAGCTGTCGAACCTGTTAGCCATCCTGGTTACCTGCTTGTGCCAGACAGAACTTCCTGTCCCAGGTAAGCACCTAATTTTTTAAGTCTTAGTTCCTGTCACAGGCCCACTTGGGTTCAGGGCTTCTCCACTGCCCCTGGGCTTCTCCTCCCTCTGGGAGGTACGCATCAGGTGGTAGCCCAGTGGCTGTGTTTAGAACAGGTTTGGGCAAGACAGCTCACAGTTGCGGGGGACCAGGCCTTCTCCGGGGGTGGCTGTGGTCAGTGGCAGCAGGGTCTGGTTGGGGTTGAGGTTGGTGTCAGGGACTCCTTCCTGATGGCTACAGGGTGTCCTTGCTACAGCTTTCCTGAAAGAACAATGTGGTCTTTGAATCCTCGGCGGAACGGATGGGCCTTTCCTGCTCTGCAGCCCAGTCTGTCTCATAGCCCATCCCAGGCAGAGCACTCAAGGCCTCGTCCCCATGTTGTGGTTCCCCTCCTTGGGGTCTGAAGACCCAAATGCCAGGAGTGGTTCTCCCATACGTGACGGGAAGACAGAGCAGCAGCGCATTCACTCAACTCCCAGGTTGTGCTGAGAGGGAGGAGGGCTGGAGAGAGAGAGGCTGTGTGTGCTGAAGTACAGAGGATCAGCTGTAAATGCCCAGGCTTTGGTGGCAACAGTTCGGGGGTCTGCTGGCAGCCACGTAACCCACACACTTTGACACACACATTTGAGTGCTGCAGACCCCACCCTGGGTGGTAGCACACACAGTAATGAATCCCTGCCTTTGCCTTCTGTATCAGCTATTTGGGAGCCAGGGCTGGACAACTCTGTCTCCATGGGGAGACAGGGAGCCTAGCCTGTCTAGGGAGCCTCTGCCCTGCTGCCTGCAACTTCCATGCCATAGCCCAGTCCCTGCCAGGGTTTAGCTCAGTAAGCCACTCCCCTGGGCCCCTCCAGCAGGTGCTGCAGGTGAGGCATCCAGCCAGGAGCTACCTGGAGGGTTCCCCACCTGTCCAGGTTTCCTGCTCTCCTCAAAGTAGTGACTGGCTGAGTGCTCTGTACAGTGGGTGGGGTGGCTGTGGGGGCCCATCTGACAGACAGCCCCCACCGGTGAGTCCCTCCCGATCTTGCCTCCCTTCTTCAGTCTCCTTTAAGGGCTGGGGCCAGATGCCCCTTCATCTGCAACCTCAGCAACAAGACATCGGATTCCCCTCGCAGGGTTGCAGGTTTCATAAAGGAAACTGCTCCAGGGCTAAGAGGGAGCAAGTGGGGTCCATGCTGAATGGGTCCCTTGAAAGATCCACCGGATGTGGCAGGTGCCCTGCCCCCGGCTCCAGCCCTACTTTCTTTGCCTGGCTGCGGCCACGTACCCACGCCTTCCTCCAGCTCTGCATCATCCGGTCGTGCTCCCCAGCCACAGCCCTCCAGGCGGAAAGCTCTCTGCTCCACTTCTCCTGGTGGGCCACTTCTGGAAGACAAGCAGGGTCCCCAGGCCATAGCTCTGTGGGCCTTTATGGCACCCTTGATGCCCACTGGCCACCTTTCTCAATGGAAAGCCAATAAATCCCAAACCCAAAATGCCACCGTGCAGGCGTGCTTTCCAGCATGTTTTTTTCGACTGCCATTGTAAATAGTGAAAAATCACCTCCTAAGAGGGTTCCAGTGGGCATGGGAATCACTTACCAGGTCTCATCACAGCAACCTGCACCTTCGAAGTCTTGTTCCCTGCTGAGGAGATGACAGAGCAGCGATACTCGGTGCTTTCCCTGATGGCGTCCTGCAGCCAGCTGAGCGCATGGGCCCTGCCATCGGGCAGTGCATGGGTCTGCACAGGGACACAGGTCTCCAGAGCTCGCCCATTCTTCTCCCAGACAACGTGAATGTCTGCAGGACCTAGGGGCACAGACCGTTTCTACCTCTGAGTCCACATTTAGAACCCAAAGAAGCTACCCCACGAGGGGGTAGGGGGGTTACTTCTGTTGTCCCAGCTGGACCTGAAGTGACTTGGGACAACTTCCAATTCAGTCCCTGGGACTCCCCTGGAGGTGGCTTCCCCACGGCCAGTGGGAGCCTTGGCCTTGGCCCCTGTCCTGTGGACTTCCTGCTCTTTGACCTTAATTACCATTTTTCAAAGTACACCTGTGTGGCCACAGCGTTGTGCTGGTTTCCTGCAGAATGCTTCTGGGCTTTGGAACAGCATCCCACCTCACCCTGGCCCTGCTGCCACACACATGTCCTGTGACCACATGGACAGACATCCCAAAGGTTCTGCCATCACCAGGGCCACAGCACAGAGAGGCCCAGAGCTTGGCCAGCTGTGTGTGGAGGGGGCTGGGCCAGAGTGGGGACCACGAGGGCCTGTCTCTCCAATTGAAACACTGGAACCTGTGGCAGGCTTGGAGGGGAGCACATGTCGCAGGCTGGAGGGCTCAGAGCCTGGCGGGGGCGGTGCCCGGCCCTGCAGAATTACACTAGGACCGCCAAGTGCAGCACATCCAGGATGGGCTTCCAGCCTTGAGCATGGACCCTGGGCCTGACACTGGCCACTTCTACCCCAAACCTCTGTTATTTTTCTTTGGGCTTTTGAGCTTAATTACTTACTGAAAAAAGTAGGCCAATTACTTCACACATTCTCAGTCTATTGCACCCTGCCAGAGTGGAGCCTGGCCAGCCTCAGCTTGTCTGTGGGAGACAAGGAGGGTGGGCAAGGCAGGGACGTTCCCCTGTGGCCCAGGCTGCCTTGCCTGGGGAGGCCAGCCTCCTTCCAGGGCAAGAAGGCTACATGGCCGACCCTGAGGGCTAACCCTAGACTCCGTATTTGTTCCAGGTGGCTGGGGTGGGGTTGTGAAAATCAGAGTGTTGGGGGTGGGGCGGGAGGGTGCCCACAAGCAAGGTCTGGTCATCAGGTCACCTCCCGGCCTTCCTTGCTTGTGAAGTCTGTTGGCCCTCCAGGGGCTGCTGGCCATGTTGGGACAGGCTCAACTCCCTGTCCCTTACTGAAGGAAAAACAAGCACATTCACTTTGATCTGCTTCACACACTGGCTTCCATTCAAATGCAGAAAGGGTTGAGGGGGGCCGTGCTCCCACTAAGCTCCAGCCCCAGAGGTGCAGACCCTGGAGCTGAGCTGGGATGGTGGGGAGGGCCAGGCCAGGCCCTGGAGGGCAGGTGAGGGGGTGCAGGTGCTCTTCTGTCTCCGAAGCTCCTGCTTACAGTGGGGCAGGGGAGGCTGGCCAGCCTACGCTGCTGCTTCTGTCTCCCACAGGTGCAGCCTGCATCAGGCCAGGCACCCCAGCAGCATGGACCGGGGTGACACCCTCCCACCTCTTGCCTAGTGACCTGGCTCCCTGATCAGCACCTGCCCTTCCTCAAGGGCCACCAAGGCCCCCAAGTGGGCCATGGGCCACCTAGACCAGCGCCGGGCATGGCCTCTGCTTGACCATGACACCTCATAAGAATCGGTCTTTAGAAGTTAGATTCACCCTAGATGCCCATCAACCTTGGAATGACACAATGAAGTGTGGCTTCGTGGAGAATGTTCAGCAGTGAAAAGGAAGGAGTTCAGAACACTGAGCAGGAAAAACAAATTCCAGAGCCAAAAGAGTCCAAAGTACCTGCACACACAGAAAAGCTGGCCTTGTTCTCAGGTGTGGGGGAGGGGTGCGTCCAGACACAGGTATTAAATGGTGTGGGAGGACCCACGCTTCCCTCCCTGGGCAGGACCGTGATGGCCAGAGATCTGCTCACCTTTGTCCAGTCTCTTGGTCAACAATTCCCCACTGTCCAGGATCATCAGAGAATGCTCCTCCCAAGGACTTGACCAAGCTCAGACTCTTTAGCTGGACAATCCTAGAAATGAGTCCCAAGGCAATGATGGGCCCAGTGAAGCCCTGTTTCTATCAGTGAGGAGTTGGGAAATGTCCAAGAAGGGGGCTGCAAGTCACTCATTCCAAGTGCCATCGAAGAATATTCAGCAACACAGAAAAATACTGTTACGTGAAAGAATAGATATGTGTATATATGTACACACCCGTGTATACATGTGTGAATGCAGATACAGTCTTGACCTAAAAATGGCTGGGATGCTGGTGGTAACTGCCTCTGGATAGTTAAATTTGGGATTGTTTAAATTTTTTCTTTATACTTCCCTGGAGTTTCCAACCTTAAAACAAGCAAGCATTGCTTTTATAATAATAATTTTTTATAAAAGTGTTATTTTGAAGGAAACATTCCATAAACTCAAGGAAATTTGGAAGGTGCTCCACAACTGTTTTGCCTGGCGGCCCATCTGGCCCTCGCCTGGTAGACAAGCCCTTGTGAACAGGTTTGGTTTTTGTGCATAATTAAGACCAAAAAAAATCTTAACACTCTATAATTTGTTTTTTCCCCACTCAAAATGTTTTGGACTCTAACCACAGATAACTCCATATATCTATCTACAAATATAAGTACATATTACATGTCTCTATATACATCTAGGTGCCCATCAACTAGATAGATATTCCCTTCCCCACCTGATGGGCATCCAGGTAAAATCTCATTTTAAGAAACAGATTTTTTTGAGCTGTTATGATCAAGTAACAATACTTTTCTTTGAACAGTGAAGTGAGTTCCATAAAAGCCCAGTCTCCTCCCTCATGTGACCTGTACCAGGAACCACCCAGGGGACTGGAGTCACTGAGTCACAGGAGCCTCTGGAAGGTTCTCATGACCAAGCCCTTGAGACTAAGCATCTGGATGGCCTGAGCTGGATTGGATTCATCACCCAACACCCCATCATGGGACCACTGACAGCAAAACCCTCAAAGCTCTACACTCTGGGGTGTGAGTAGAAACAGACACATGTGCTTACCACCGCTAACATGAGGCATCAGTAAATACTATTTAAATATGTGCTTGATCATCATAAGACATTAAAGATGTTAAAGAAGTACTTACGTTCTGTGTATTCCTTTTTAAACTATCCAACTCTTTCTGAATGCATGAGAGAGAGGGAAAGTGAGAGTTACCATCAGTGTGCAGGACCACCGCATCAGCACCGCACCCTCAGCGGGACAGGGCAGCAGCTGCAAACCCAGGTCTGTCCCATGGAGGCCTGCTGGGGAGCTCCTGGAATCCTGGGCCCCCAGTGGGGAGCTGTCTTCCATCTCCCAGCAGGGCCCCCTGAAAACACCACTGGTTTCTTGTTTGGGCCAGTGTTCCAAGCCCCCTAACCATCCAACCCTGTTACCTCAAGAGAGCAGCCAAGCTGGGGTGCTACTCCCAGATCACCCCCTTGGCCTCTGTGGGTTGGGGACAAGAGGCTGGTCTGATGCTGTGAGGCTGCCACCAACCTGGATGTGCCTTGGCTCTTCCCAGTGGCTAGCCAGGTGACACTGGTCGCACCCTCAAAGAAGGGAAGTTGTCGTGGCTTAGAAGGATCTAGGGTAGAGGTCCTGAGGACGGATGCTCCCCCTGGCCCTGCCTGTTGCTGCAACCCAGTACTTTTAGAGAATTAGCTTAAGTTGGAGGCAAATAAACTAACTGCTGTGGCAGATGCCGTAGGTAACAGTCTTCCTCCTGCAGCTGGGACTGTCGTGAGATGACTGATCACCTTGGTATAAACGAGGGCCAGGTTTATCCACCAGGGCTGGGTTTATTACAGCTACTCAGGAGTCGGGGGAGGCTGCCGGCGATCTGGGCTCCAGCACTCGCCTCAGCCTGTCACTGGGGCACCTCCCATCTGCTCACCCCCACCCCAAGCCTCTAACAGGGCCAGCTGGTGCCAGGACCACCATGGCTTCAGAGCTTTGTGGATGTGATCACAAAATGTGGAGCTCATTCTACTCTGTGACAAACCAGGTGCCCCTTGAGCAGTGGCCTTGCCCTGAGGAAGGCCTGGAGGGGTAGTGAGGCATCCACCCAGTGACTGAGTTGCCCAGGCCCATCCTGACAAGTGCCCCCACTGCCATCCCCTGCAGCAGTCCTCTGTGTCCTCCCGCCATCCCCATGCTTGTGGCCCACTCCGACCTCAGGACTGGCTGCCTCAGGGCCAGCCCATCTCCCAAACTCACATCCAGGTGGCCTTCCTGCAGCTAATGGGGCAGCCGGGCACCTCCCCAGAGGGGCCATTCTCTGCACACGGTGCTGGCTGCTGGCCATCATGTCTTTCATGACGGGACTCCTGGCTTGTCCCTGCCCGTTCCTGCTGCCCAGGGAGTCACCCTGACTCCCGCTCCCAGCCTCTTTTCCTGAGGATCCCACTGCTTCCCTGGCCCATCTCTGTGCTCTCTCTTTGGGGCAGGGTCTTTTCTAATCCTGGCCTTGGCCCCTCCTTCCTCCCAGACTCTGGGGGCCCTTCTGGGGACAAAGACAGTGCAGCTGGGGTATGCCCTCAGGCCCTGTTGGTCATCCTTTCTGTCCTCTGTTGAAGTTAGAGAGTAGCCAGGGGTCCCAAGAGGAGGGAGGAGGGAGTGAGACCCCTGCCACACAGGTAGCAATTCTGACAGCTCCCTTCTCTGAGTCCTCATCTCCCTGACAGTCACCAGGCTGACGCAGCCTAACGTTTCACTCAGGTACGCTCTGATCACTCAGGGCACTGGACCAGCCCCAGTGCTTCTGGAAAGCACTAGTTTATGCCTGCCACTTACTGGCCAAGTCGCCTTATCAATGTGGGCAGGAATTCTGAACTTCTCTGCAAAGGCATCTGAGCAAGTACCACTGAGGCACCTGCAGGCATTGCCTGGCTCCATGGGGGGCCTGTGGGAAGGCACTACTAGGCACCGAGGGCATTTCCAGACCCCAGGTAACCAGACAGCTGTGCTGTAAAGGCACGTGGAATTATCACAGATAACAGAAGAGACGTGGACAGCTTCTGGTGAAGCTGCCTCATCTAACATGCTAAGGACCTCAGATCACAGGGAGTTGATAGCACTGCCTTGTCCTGTCCAGCAAGGGTGGCCCAACACACAAGGTCAACTAATTCCCAAGACGGCCGTGGCCTTTCAGGAGAGTCTGAAACAAAGTGAAATGTCACAGAGCAGCTGGAACACACACTTGCGTGCCAACAGGCCACTGTGGCCGCTAGGAACGGGGGCCCTCTCTGGATCCCTGAGCCTCTCAGAGAGGCCCAAGGGCACCTTCTGCTGCTGCCCTCTGATCCCAGTGCTTCCAAGGGCTCTGATTTCTAACACTGTAGTTAAAACATAAAAGGCCATCCCAAATCCAAATATCCAAATGCTGCCCAAAGTATGGGGGAACCATTGTTAGCTTTGAAAATGACACGGGTCTAAACTTGACATGGAAGATAGTCCTGGCAGGGGTGAAGGCAAGGCCCTGACAGGGTAAAGACTACACTTTGGTTAAAAAATTATATCGATCTATTTCTGTGTGTGCACACTAATGTACAAGTGCATGATTTGTATCTGCATGTATTCACAACCCATCCACCATTCATCTCTATCGATCCTTATGTTTGTATGCCAGATGCACTATGTGCTGGCACACGGGTGGTGGGGTTATTTTTTCACCCATCTGTATTCCCAGTGATCCATGAGGAACTTGGGTTCATCAGTTGAGAGGCGCAGAGCTTGGCCACATGCTAACTTTATTCCCCCAGCTCCAGAACGCTTTCCTCTCCTTGTCAATACACATGCTCCTCCACTTTCCACGGGGTTGCATCCCAGTAAACCCACTGTGAGTTGAAACGATCCTAAGTCGACAATGTGTGTGTGTGTGTGTGTGTATGGTTGTGTATGTGTGAACGTGATGGTGTGTGTGGTGTGGTGTGGGTAACATGCATGTGTCCGGTGTGTATGTGCTTTGGTGTGTGCAGTATGTGTGGTGGTGTGTGCGTGTCAACAGTGGTAGGACTGGTGTTTGTGTGATGTGTGTGGTATGCTGTGCTGTGTGTGGCGCATGTGTGAGTGGCTGTGTTTGGTATGGTGTGTATGGGGGTGGCTGTGTTTTAGGTATAGTGTACAGTGTGTGTGTGTGTGTGTTGGTATGTGTGCACATGTGCAATGAGTGTGCATGGTCTGTGTGTATGGTGTTTGATGTGTGTGTGGTATGATTTGGTGTATGTGATGTTTTGTGCTGTGCATTTATTGTGTGCATGCACATGGTACGTGTTTGTTGTGTGGTGGACATGATTGTGTTTGTGGTGTGGTGTGCATGTCTGTTATGTGGTGTGTGTGTTATGGTACATGTATCATGTGGTGCATATTGTGATGTATCTGTATGTATGTGGTGTATCTGATATGTGTGTGTGTGGCATGTGTGGTTGGTGTGTGGTGTGTGTGGTATGTAGGTGTGTGGTGTGTGGTTGTGTGTGTGTGGTGTGTATGGAGGGGGTATGGTGTGTGTGTGATGCTGGTGTGTGGTGTGTGGTTGTGTGTGTGTGGTGTGTATGGAGGGGGTATGGTGTAGTGTGTGTGATGGTGTGTGGTGTGTGGTTGTGTGTGGTGTGTATGGAGGGGGTATGGTGTGTGTGTGATGCTGGTGTGTGGTGTGTGGTTGTGTGTGTGTGGTGTGTATGGGGGGGTATGGTGTAGTGTGTGTGATGGTGTGTGGTGTGTGGTTGTGTGTGGTGTGTATGGAGGGGGTATGGTGTGTGTGTGATGCTGGTGTGTGGTGTGTGGTTGTGTGTGTGTGGTGTGTATGGAGGGGGTATGGTGTAGTGTGTGTGATGGTGTGATGGTGTGTGGTGTGTGGTTGTGTGTGGTGTGTATGGAGGGGGTATGGTGTGTGTGTGATGCTGGTGTGTGGTGTGTGGTTGTGTGTGTGTGGTGTGTATGGGGGGGTATGGTGTAGTGTGTGTGATGGTGTGTGGTGTGTGGTTGTGTGTGTGTGGTGTGTATGGAGGGGGTATGGTGTAGTGTGTGTGATGGTGTGTGGTGTGTGGTTGTGTGTGTGTGGTGTGTATGGAGGGGGTATGGTGTAGTGTGTGTGATGGTGTGTGGTGTGTGGTTGTGTGTGGTGTGTATGGAGGGGGTATGGTGTAGTATGTGTGATGCTGGTGTGTGGTGTGTGGTTGTGTGTGGTGTGTATGGAGGGGGTATGGTGTAGTGTGTGTGATGGTGTGTGGTGTGTGGTTGTGTGTGGTGTGTATGGAGGGGGTATGGTGTAGTATGTGTGATGCTGGTGTGTGGTGTGTGGTTGTGTGTGTGTGGTGTGTATGGAGGGGGTATGGTGTGTGTGTGATGCTGGTGTGTGGTGTGTGGTTGTGTGTGTGTGGTGTGTATGGGGGGGTATGGTGTAGTGTGTGTGATGGTGTGTGGTGTGTGGTTGTGTGTGTGTGGTGTGTATGGAGGGGGTATGGTGTAGTGTGTGT
Source organism: Chlorocebus sabaeus (assembly GCF_047675955.1). Lineage (NCBI taxonomy): Eukaryota > Metazoa > Chordata > Mammalia > Primates > Cercopithecidae > Chlorocebus > Chlorocebus sabaeus. The sequence goes on along the minus strand of NC_132915.1, from coordinate 8,667,975 downwards.
GATGGTGTGTGGTGTGTGGTTGTGTGTGTGTGGTGTGTATGGAGGGGGTATGGTGTGTGTGTGATGCTGGTGTGTGGTGTGTGGTGTGTGGTTGTGTGTGGTGTGTATGGAGGGGGTATGGTGTAGTGTGTGTGATGGTGTGTGGTGTGTGGTTGTGTGTGGTGTGTATGGAGGGGGTATGGTGTGTGTGTGATGGTGTGTGGTGTGTGGTTGTGTGTGTGTGGTGTGTATGGGGGGGTATGGTGTAGTGTGTGTGATGGTGTGTGGTGTGTGGTTGTGTGTGGTGTGTATGGAGGGGGTATGGTGTAGTGTGTGTGATGCTGGTGTGTGGTGTGTGGTTGTGTGTGTGTGGTGTGTATGGAGGGGGTATGGTGTGTGTGTGATGCTGGTGTGTGGTGTGTGGTTGTGTGTGTGTGGTGTGTATGGAGGGGGTATGGTGTGTGTGTGATGCTGGTGTGTGGTGTGTGGTTGTGTGTGTGTGGTGTGTATGGGGGGGTATGGTGTAGTGTGTGTGATGGTGTGTGGTGTGTGGTTGTGTGTGGTGTGTATGGAGGGGGTATGGTGTAGTATGTGTGATGCTGGTGTGTGGTGTGTGTGTGGTGTGTGTGGCATGTGGTGTGGGGGGTGTGGTGCTGGTGTGTGGTATGCAGGGTGTGATATGTCTGCTGTGTGGTCTGTGTAGTGTGTGTGGTGTGTGTGTCTGGGATGTGTGTGCTGGGGGTACAGTGCGTGGCATGTGTGCAGTATGTGTCACGTTCATGTGTGGTGTGTGTGTCTGGTGTGTGGTATGTGGCTGGCATAGTCTGTGGCTAGTGTGTGTGTGGGGTGTGGTGTGTCTGTGGGGTGTGGTTGTGGGGGGTGTGATGTGTGTGTGGGGTGGGGTGTGTATGAGGGGTGGTGTCTGGGGTGGGGTGTGGCACGTGTGGGGTGTGGTGTGTCGGGTGTTTGGGGTGTGGCATGTGGGGTGTGTGGTGTGTGACTGGGATTGTGTGTGGGGGTGTATCTGGGGTGTGGTGTGTATCGGGTGGTGTGTGGTGTGTGTCTGGGGTATGGTGTGTATCTGGGGTGCAGTGTGGTGTGTGTTGGAGCTATGTGTATGTCTGGGGTGTGGTGTGTGTCGGGGGTGTATGCGGGGGGTGTGGGGTGTGTCGGGGGTGTGTGTGCGGTGTGTGGGGTGTGTGTGGAGGTGTGTGTGTCAGGGGTTTGGCGTGTGTCAGGGGTGTGTGTGGGGTGTGTGGTGTGTGTGGGGTGTGTGGTGTGTGTGGGGTGTGTGGGGTGTGTGGTGTGTGTGGGGTGTGTGGGGTGTGTGGGGTGTGTGGGGTGTGGTGTGTGTCTAGGGTGTGGTGTGTGGGGTGATTGTGTGTGTCTGGGGTGTGGTGTGTGTCAGGGGTGTGGTATGTGGTGTGAGTGTGTGTGTAGGGGGTGTGGTGTGTGTCGGGGGGGTGTGTCTGGGGTGTGGTGTGTGGGGTGGGTGTGTGTGTCTGGGGTGTGGTGTGTTGGGGGTGTGGTGTGTGGTGTGTGTCTGGGGTGTGGTGTGTTGGGGGTGTGGTGTGTGGTGTGTGTCTGGGGTGTGGTGTGTGTCGGGGGGTGTGTCTGGGGTGTGGTGTGTGGGGTGGGTGTGTGTGTCTGGGGTGTGGTGTGTCGGGGGTGTGGTGTGTGGTGTGTGTCTGGGGTGTGGTGTGTCGGGGGTGTGGTGTGTGGTGTGTGTCTGGGGTGTGGTGTGTGTCGGGGGATGTGTCTGGGGTGTGGTGTGTGGGGTGGGTGTGTGTGTCTGGGGTGACGTGTGTGGGGTGTGTGTCGGGGGTGTAATGTGTGTGTGTCCCTGCCCGTCCTTCACAGCTGGTACCAGGGTGACTGGCGACAGTAAACGTGCATTGCTAGTCGCATGACAAAGCTTAGACAGCGGTCCATCCCAGGGCCAGTGTGGGGCAGGATGGCTGTGCAACAGCTGTGAACGCTCTCAAGGCTGCTGTCCCTCCCATGCGACCACGGTGCACACTGAGGCAGTCGGCTGCTCCCAGCTGCTCCAGGCCCTGCCAGTGCACTCAGTCCCCCAGGACTCAGGATCATAGGACGAGCGGCTCCCAGGGCATGGGCCCCAAGGAAGTGCAGTCCTGACCTGTGACCCCTCTTGTCACTGAGCCCAGGGTACCACGCTTGGGGTGACACCCTGTGCTGTCTCAGCTGGGCACTGCAAAGGCATGACACCCTAGGTGTGTCATAACCTCCCTTCTCAGGACCGTCCCATCCTGTCCCAGGGACAGGGCTGGCCTGTGGCAGGGCCATCAGATCTTTCCATATCATCTTCCACTGATAATTCCACTTCCCAGAGGCGAGAACTGTGGTGGTGAAGGGACGAAATGTGTCTAGGTGGAGAGGGGCACTGGCCGCCAATCTCCCACCCCAGCTCCTGACACGGGCTCACAGGTGTGGCCCTGTCCCTCCCTTGGATGGGCAGCGAGGCCCCTGGGTGCAGGACAAGGGTGGGCCTCCACCCCACCACCAGGCCTCAAGCTCTCCCATCCCCAGGACACGCCTCTCCGCCCTACTCTGCCCACATGGCCACATCAACTCCACCGCACCCCACGTTGGGCCCTTGTGCCCTGGCAGCCTCTACACACACCACGGGCTGTGTTTTCCTCTGTGCAGACCCACCCTGATCCCCTGTCAGGAAGTGCTTCGGCCTCAGAGGGCCTTCACCTCTCCTGGACGGCCGAGTCCCTGGGGTCACTTTCTGAGCACTGGCCAAGAGTGTGTTGGGGCAGGCAGACACACGAGTCTCCACCAGCTCTGGGGCAGACCCAGTCCCCAAGTGCGACCCTGACCAACTGACCTTCCATCGGTCAGCCGTCTCTGGGGGGTGAGACGCTCCCCAACACACAGGGTCACCCAGCAGAGCTACAGGCACCAGGACGCAGCATGGTGAACTGAAGATGCCACCAATGTCTTCTAAGCTTCATATTCCAAAGACACTTTGCTGGCCCTTTAATCAGACAGCCCCCAAACCACTGTGACAGCTACCACGAAAACAGCCATTACAGGAAAGAAAAACCCAGCCAAGTTCCAAAGCTGCCCTGCCCTGGGTGGCTGGGAGAGGACACAGGAGGAAGCGGTAGGCCTGTGCCCTGAGTATACTGTATCGCAATCTCCAGGCCCTGGGCCTCACCTGCAATGGCTCATTCCTGGCCCACAAGGCAGAAAACGGCACTCACTCTCCTCAGGAAAGGATCTCTGGACTTACAAGCCACACTGTGACCTCTGCCGCAGGAAGCATCCACAGACCCCAACAGAACCCCGGAGCCTACTCGGGAAATTCACAACCACGGCCCCTCTGAGTTCCCGGCATGCCCAGGACGCCCTGGCTTTGGCCCACCCTTGAAAAGGCCGAAGCCACTCTCTCCTAAGCTGGTCCTCCCTGGGGAGGTCTCACAGCCCTTGCAGGCTGTGGCCTCAGTGGAACAAGGGAATGGGAATGTCCCAGATGGGGCCAAATGCCTCTGCAGAGAATGTGAAAAGGGGGTGGGGTCCATCCTGAGCGCTGGAAAAATACTGCGCTCCTCTCTCAGCTCCCCTACCCTCCACACACTGCTCCTGGCCACGCTGCTGCGAGCCCACGGCTACATTCCCATATCCATCTGTGGCCGCCAGCTTTGTTAGGTCCGGCCATGGGAGGCATTGACAGGAGACAGGAAGGTGGAAGGAGAAACGTTTTTGTGGCTTCTCGTAGGGCCTCCAGCAGTGGTGAAGGCAGTGTGACGGGCAGGGCGCGGCTGCAGATTGCACGGCCACAGCCGGCGAGACTGAGTAAGTGTTTGACACTTCACTCCTCCTGCCCATGGCTGGTAATGGAAACCTCACCTTCCCACTTTGTTCTCAGCCCTTCTATCACCTTTGTAACCAATTCCCTGTGGTTGAAATACCTGGGTGGTTTCTGCTGCTGTAACAGTGACATCCCTTCTCCCTGGGCACCCATCTTTCATTCCCTGCTGACCCCAGGGGCTTGTGTATATGCCCGCCTAGCTACAGGGACACACCTGGAGCCTCACATTTAAAATTGTAAAAGCAGCCGGGCGTGGTGGCTCACGCCTGTAATCCCAGCACTTTGGGAGGCCGAGGCCGGTGGATCCCCTGAGGTCAGGAGTTAGAGACCAGCCTGGCCAAGATGGCGAAACCCTGTCTCTACTAAAAATACAAAAATTAGCCAGGCATGGTGAGGTGTGCCTGTAATCCCAGCTCCTGGGGGGCTGAGGCAGGAGGATCGCTTGATCCTGGGAGGTGGAAGTTGCAGTGAGCCAAGATCATGCCACTGCACTCCAGCCTGGGCAGCAGAGCAAGACTCCGCCTCAATGATAAATAAATAAACAAATAACATCTCCTGACCATATGGCCTGCCTGCATCTGCTGGCAAAGGAGCCCTGGGTCCACGGCCAGTTCATAGAGACCCACTGCCCGCTTCCCAGCCTCCCCACCAAGGAGGAGCTTCCTGGGTCTGCCTGAAGGACTCCAGTGCTGCCACAGGACACAGGCTCCATGGAGACAGGGAGTCCTCCGGGATGCCTGCACCAAGGTAAACCACCTGGCCGAGGAGCACCATTCAGCTGTGAGAGCAGCCACAGGCGGCTGGGCACAGGCTTGGTCCATGGCACCCAGTGGAGGGGCGGAACCACACCAGCCAGCCCACCAAAGCTCCGTCTCCACAGCGCTCCACGCTCACTGGCAGCTTCTCCTGTCCAGTGCTGGCTGCCAAGAGACATTCCGGGCTCAGCAGACACGGGCCACCTGGGGCTCTCAGAGCTTGTTTAACAGGAGAGGGCAGCACCTTAAAACTCTCAGGAGCTACTGACAGTGTGTTTAACATGTTTTAAAAGAGAGCAATTGGGTTTGCTTTTCCTCTTCATTAACTTCATTCCTCCCCGCGGGCAGGCTCTAGCACGCCACTTCCTTTCTGTATCTACTGATCAGTCAGACGACAACACAGGGGCCACCAGGGTGACCATGCACTGCCTGAAGCACAGGATACATCTCTGAAGTGTGGTTCTGGACATTCTATTATCTTTCAAGAGCAGACATCCCATCCGAATATTTTCCAATCCAGGGCAAATGGCTCCAGTGACCCAGAGGAGTACACTAGACTCTCAGTCTTTTCTGTTTTTATTTTATGATGATGATTATTTTTGAGACAGGGTCTCGCTCTGTGGCCCAGGCTAGAGTGCAGTGGCACCATCATACCTCACTGTAACCTCAAACTCCCGGGCTCAAACAATCCTCAAGGCACGTGCCACCAAGCCTGGTTAGTTTTTTTCACATTTTTTGGTAGAGATCAGGTCTCGCTATGTTGCTCAAGTTGGTGTGAAACTCCTGGCTTCAAGCGATCCTCCTGCCCTGGCTTCCCAAAGCAGGCGGATTATGCCCACCCATCCTTTCTGCTTTTAAAAACCATGAAGCAAGTCATTAAAGCAACTCCCATTCTGGAAGCTCTTAATTTTTAAAAATGTCCAAATACCACATATATCAACCTCCAAATTGTTAGCAGAAACAGAAGCACTCCGGCTCTGGAGGCTGAGGCAGGAGGACGGCTTAAGCCCAGGAGGCAGGGGCTGCAGTGAGCTATGACTGTGTCACTGCACACCAGCCTGGGTGACAGAGGGAGACCCTGTCTCTTGGGGAAAAAATATATATATATATTTTTTTTTAAGGGATAAGCAATCCTATATATCATGGGTTGGGAAACTGGGGCCTTTGGGGCAAATCTGGCCCACCATGGATTTTTATAAATAAAGTTTTATTGGCACACAGCCCTGTCCACTCATTGTGTATTGACTGGCTGCTTTTACAATACAACAGCAGAGCAGAGTGGCTGTGACAGAGCCTGCGGCCCACAAAGCCTAAATATCTAGCCCTTTACAGAAAACACTGGTTGGCCCCTGTATACTAGAAGTGGTTTCACACTGACTGTCTACACTTCCCCTCGGGATGGACCCACAATGAAAGCGTGAAATGGCTCAAACCAAGGGACGCAGCCAGGACAGATAAAGAAGGCAAAGGAACACACGTGGAGGGATGTGGAGGATGCCCCCGCCTGCCCCCCACCTGTGGGAGGAGACAGATGGACAGGGCACAGGGGACAGAGAGGGCCCAACTCACCTGTCGCCTGGCAGAAGAGGTGGAAGGTCCCCAGGGCGTGCACGTGCTGTGCCTGGTCACTCAGGAAGGGCGGCAGCAAGGAGACCTTCGAGCTGCTGTCGGGCCCCGAACCCGAGGCTGGCCAGGGGGTCCAGGGGGAGGAAGGCCTCCTGTCCCCCGCATGGCCCAGACAGGACAGGGAGGAGGAGCCAGGAGGAGGGAGGGGCTTAGGAGACGAGGCTGTGAGACAGAGAGGACAGAAAAGAGAGGGCACTGAGGAAGAAGTCACCAAGAGCACGTCACAGGCCAGAGAGGGCAAAACACAGCAGGAAACGGACAGAAAAGAGTGACCCCAGCTTGTGCCACCTGGGCCATGCAGGGGCGGGAGGCTGCACGGCCTCCGCTAAGGAATGTCTTCCCCAAATCAAGGATAGAAGCTTCTCATTTATTTGGGTACTTTCCAAATGTATACAATTCAAAGTAGAAAAATAAAAACAAGGTAAATCTTATAAAACACAAATGTTTACACCAAAATGGTCAAATCCTATCATGCTGGAAGACGAGACTGTCCACACACGCACACAAACATCCAGAGTTTATTGCTCTTCGCCATGGAAAAAGAAGTCTCTTCCCGATGGGTATTTACAAAGCGGGGAGATGGAGTGTGAAATTCACCAGTGTTGAAGTCGTACCACCCATTCACATCTTCAGGACAGTGGCAGGAACAGCGCCTGCGCTTGAGGGTGCTGTGGTCGCAGCTCGCGGCCCCGGCCACGGAGGCCCAGTTCCGTTCCAGTGGCGGGCAGCTCAGTGAGGCTGGATGGAAAGTCCGGGCAGGCAGTGGGTATGAAATTGAAGCAAGAAGAGAAAGGAGATGTTCAGAGAACCAAAGGCGCCCTTGTGAAGGTTCCAGCTGTCTCACAGGAGGTTCTGACCGACAGCTGTGGGCTCCAGATTGTACCGCGCTCCCATCTCAGCTCGGGGCTAGCCTGGCTCCACTCAGCTCACCCAGCCACCTTCCCTTGCTCAAAACCCACCTCGCGGACGTGGGAAGGTCCTCCTCTTCAAGAGAGTAAAAGTTAAAAAAAAGAAAAAGTAAAACAAAGTACAGAAAGAAAATCTCTCCAAAAACGACGCTTCCCTCAAGGAATAAAGTAAAAAAAAGAAAAAAGAAAAAGGTGAGTGGGTTCCGGGGAGTGTTCATGTCTACATTTCTAAAAGCAGAAAGAATCCATTTAGCAAAAGGAAGTTTATCCCTGAGAATCTTAAGCAACGTAAGCCATATTTTATGCCAAATATATAACAAAATCTGGAAGATATACATCTTCTTCTAAATATTAAAACATCTGCTTCTATAATTAAAAAAAAAAATGACCCAAGACATCAACACAATCAAAGCAAAATCCTAAAAAAATAATTAAGTGGAAGAAAAGGTTCGTGCCAATCTGGACAACAGGCGATAAGTTACCAATCTGATAAACTAAAACGTCATTTCCAATCTGGAATTAAATTATCTTTTAGTGGCTGCTACAGGGAGGGGAAGCTGAAGGGATGCTCTTCTCAGCCAACAGAGGTCCAGCCATGTTTCCCCCACTACAGAAAGGGCTCAGGAACTCTGTGCCGCCCGCAGGCCTTCTTCAAGTACTCCAAATGACTGCAGAACATGAGACCGGGATGCAATGCTTGTCATTTTTCCAAAAGGACAAAGAGAAACCAAGTCACAGGCTCAACCCAAGAGAAAATAGACAAGAGGACTGAGGTTGTCTGCACGATGCGGGCTAACCTACGCAGCACTGCACGAGACTCGGATACTGAACAGGAGAAACACAAAACACTCCAGGCCTGGACACGTCGCAGCCGAGGCGCCGGCGGGGACGCACAGCCGGCCTCAGTCTCCATCTGCGTCTGAGTCCGCGAACTTCAGCTCACACTTGACGTCGAAGGGCTTGTCCCTGGCGGAAAGGTCGTCGATCCTCTGTGAGTCCTCCCTGTCTGTGGGGACTTTGCTGGTGATGGTGTCTTGCTCGGTCTCATAGCCAGTGTCCAGGGCTGGCTTGGGGTGCTCCCCATTCTGCTGGGAGAAGCTCCCTGGCTCCACTAACGTCTCCTTCAGGCTCTGCTCACGGTCACAAAAATCTGACTTGGGCTGCTTCTTCCCGATCAGCAGGGCCGAGCGGAATTTCAAGCACTGTCTGGGCAGGTATCCCTTATAGCAGTTGTACAAAAAGAGGCAAAGGAAGAGAACAAAGAAGAAGAGGAAGAGGGACATGAGGAGGCGGTTATCGCTGGACTTAAGATACATGGTTTTCTCCGAGTGGAGCTGGGGGACCGTGTTGATGACAATCTTTGGTTCACAGGATGTGCTGGTGGGCACAGGCTTGGGAGGAAGGGTGATGGCCCCGGAGGAGGTGGCCTGCACGGCTGGGGTCGGGGGAGAAGACCCTTGGGTGGATGCCACCAACACTTTGGTGACAATCCTACTACCTTCTGTCTGAACAACTGACAAGGTGGGGGCCACCACGGGCTTTGGAACCACCTTCACTTCCAGGACGTGCTTGGCGACTACTTGGAAGACCGTCTTGTTCTTAACCCTCTCCTCTGACAGGCACTGGTACACCCCACTGTCTCCTTCTGATAAGTTGAAGATGAGCAAGTTTTTTCTGCCCATAAGACCGTACTTGGGGCTCTCGGCCTTCAACACGCCATTCTGGAACTTCCAAAACACCCGGGCCAGGTTGGACTTTTGGGAGCATTTCAGTTCCGCTGTGCCACCATGCTTGAAAAAATGCTGCCGGTAACTTCCTTTACTTTTATCTGGAACATCAAAATAAATGTGCACAGCGTCAACAATCCCCATTTGCTATTTAACAACTTCTTTAAAATACCCACAAGATGATGCAAGAGTTTCACCCACTGGAGCAACATGGAATCTTCCAGAACAACTAAGGAGATAAAGACATGCGTGACCAAAAAGCAAAGATGAGCCCTGGATGACACCCCATAGGGACAAAGAAATCAGAGGCAGCTCTGAGCAGTAGAAATCGCATTTCTCACCCGTGTCCCAGAAGAAAACGCGCCAGGCTGGGGAGGCTGAGCAGAGGCCAGTTCTGCGCCTAGTGGCGCTCTCTGAATCAGACACGAGATGCTTCTGCTAGTGGCTACAAGGAAGGCTGACCTTTCAGGGTATCTCAGCACTCTCCTCCTGCCTAAACTTTTTTCTTTTTTTTTTTTTTTCTTGAAACAGGGTCTGGTTCTGTTGCCCAGCCTGGAGTGCAGTGGTGCAATCACAGCTCACTGCAGCCTCAACCTCCCCAGTTCAAGGGATCTTCCCACCTCAGTCTCCAGAGTAGCTGGGACTACAGGTGTCTACCTCCAGGTCTGGCTAATTTTTGTATTTTTTGTAGAGACAGGGTCTCACCACATTGCCCAGGGTGGTCCTGAACTCATGAGCTCAAGTGATCCTCCTGCTTCAGACTCCCAAAATGCTGGGATTCCAGGCATGAGCCACTGTGCCTGGTCAGCTTTTCTTTTCTTTTTAGAGTCTGGGTCTCACTTAGTCACGCAGCCTGGAGTGCAGTGGCATGATAAGCTCACCGCAGCCTTGAACCCCTGGGCTCAAGCAATCCTTCTGCCTCAGCCTCCCTAGTAGCTGGGACTACAGGCGTGTACCGCCATGCCCAGCTGTCTAAACTTTTCTTAGTCTGATGACAGCTGTCTTGTCAGGGACAGGAGGACACAGAACCGAGGGTCAAGTCTGCCTTTAGCACCCTGGAAGGTGGCTGCTGGGGAAGGGGAGTCCTGGCCTGATGCCACCCCTCCCTCTGGGCGAGGCACTATTTCAGACATCCACAGGCGGGTGAATCTCAGGTGGGAGCCCCAGGGGAAACACCACCCCAGCCCTTCCACTGCCTGAGGATTAATCACTCACGGGCTCCTTTCTCCCCATTTATAACAGACTTAGGTTTTGTTTAATGAGCCCCAAGCTAAGCAGAAAGAAAACAGGACGGTTTTGGAAGGAGACTGCTTCCCAGTAAACAGACACACTCTAAGTGGCTTCAAATACTCTTTTGGCAAGAAAAAAAGACAGAGAAGACCATGAGTCTGCTACAGGACACCTGACCTCTGTTCCAAGTGGAGAAAGAAAAACAAAACACACACAAATACCACAGAACTGAAGCACCGTGAAATGGCTACAAGACCTCACCACTCCCACAGGAAACAGGACGTCGAGGAGTCACTCACCCGGGCACACAGAAGCATCGCCGCTCATCTCCTGAATCAAACCCCTGCAAAACAACCGGCACGTGTTACTCACCCGCACACACAGGGACATCCCCCGGCGGCGCGTCCTGCCCCGTACCTGCTGGGGCTCTCAGTCTGGTGCAGAGCCACACACGTCGCTGTGGGTGGGCTCCAGGCGCAGTAGGGGTCCCGAGCCAGCACACAGTCCTCGCAGGTACCGTGCTTCCCACAGAAGGCCAGAGGCGCCTGGACCACGCCCGAGTTAGAGCCAGCATAGACGAACCTCCTGCCCTGCGTGTGTGAGACACAGGAGAACTAGCATCAGGCAAGCAGGCACCAGTGTGTGGGAAGCAGCCAGAGTGCACCACCAGGGCACGCTGCAGTAAGCGGGAGAGGTACTCAGAACCAGAGGCGAACAACGCAGGCCTGTGACCTTCCGGCAGAATACACGTGCTATGTCAGGGCTCACTGGGCCTTAGATCCAAATCCCTCTCTCCCCTGTCTGGGCATCCACTGCCTGGGTCCTGCCCTCCAGCAGAGCGCTTCTCTGCATGTGTTTCTCTTAGCCAGTGGAGAGGCTGTTCAGTCCCCACCTCCAGACCGCCTCCATGCAGAGGGGGATGCATGAGCCGGGCACTCCTGGTCATCTTCCCGGCCTCACTACAGGGGAGAAGGGGCTACAGCCAGAGGCTGAAACACACCACCTCGAAGCCCAACCTTATCCCTCGAGCCAGAATGTGAGCACCTATGGGCGGGGAGCCTCCTGTGAGGGTCTGGATCCAGCAGGGACCTAACATAACGGGGATGCCAAATGGACGACGTGCAAAGGATGAGCAGATCGCGATACATAACATAAAAGAAGGAACAATGCCTTTTGCTTTTCACATGTCTATATGTAAAAGGGAAGAGCTCCAGAGCAGCCACACCCACAGCAGAGGCAGGTGAGACTCTCCACCTTCTGGGACACTTGGCTCCCAGGGACACCAGCTTCAGGCCAATCCCATCAGCCCACCTGGCACCAGCAGTGCCCAGCACACAGGCATCCAGGGCTGCTGACTGCTTTTGAACGGAACTCAGCTGGAAGGAGGGTGCCCCACATTGCACCCACCTGAAGCTCAGGGGTGTGCAACAGACCTGGAGGTGGTCCGTGGAGTGTGCTGTCTAGCCTCTGCCCAGGGCATCTGCCTTGACAGCCTGGGAACACCTTTTGGTTAACAATACAAGATTCTCAAATTTACACAGGACTTAGTGGTTTACAGTCAGATGAAACACGACCTTCATCCTCAGAGGATACGCTGGGAGTCAACTTCAGAGAATGGCTGGAAGATCACAGGCCCTGATGCCAACACAGAAGGCCCCAGGCCACACACCCGGCTGTGCGGGCACAGACCCACCAGAGAAAGGGAAGGCCTCCAAGGATGGAAACTGTGACAATACACAGCAGAGGGAACCTGGCCCGGCACCGGCCTCACAGCAGCAGCAGCAGCAGCAGCAGCAGAGACCTGGGCAGATGAGGCCATGTGCGCACCACGTTTGTGGGCAGGATTGAGGATAATATCCCGGATCACAGTTCGGGCACCACGAAGCTTGTGGAGCGGCGGAAACGTTCTCTGGCAGCAAAGCCAAGCTGGGTAACTTCCAAGGGACAGCTGGTCCTGCTGGGTCCCGAAGGGGACACCTGCGAGGCGGCGTGGACCCCATGCAGTGCAGAGCAGGGTGCCCTGGATGGCCAGGCAGGGCATCGAGGGTGGCTGTGGAGGGTGGGGTGGGCTGTGGGAGCAAGGCCCGTCCCAAGGGGATCCAGACCACCTCGTGCATCCTGCAGGAGACTCAGCCCCAACTTCCGCTTCTCCCAGATCGGGCTGGGCTGGAGCCCACATGAAACTAGACGACGCCACATGGAGACCAAGGGATGATCGTGGAAGGGAAGAGGGGACAGGGAAGGAGGAAGCGGCCATCAGGACAGCCAGCTATAACTGCCGCAGGCATGACCCGCTGGTGGATGTGGATGCCAGTGGGCGGGAGGAGAACAGGGCATTTCTGTAGCCTCCAAGTCTATCCCTGCAAATAAGCATGAATGACTATGGGGGTTTCCCGCATGCCTACCCAGGGGGTGGGGCTCACTCTCCCCGACCCCTCAGTGTGGACTACATGCCCTGACACACTTGGCATGGAAAAAGATGGTGGTGACTTGGACCGAATGACCGAGGTCATCGCGCTGGTGTGAGTCATACAGATGCCACCTCCCCAGAAAGCGCCTTCTTTGGTGCTCCCCGTAAAACCACTACCCCAAGATAATCACAAGAAAACACCAGACCCGCCACAAAACACTGGACCACTCCTCTCCAGGAGTGCTGAGGTCAGGGAGGCAGGAACAGAGTAGAAGCCGAGGAGATGCAGTGTCCAGTGCAACCCGGGGTACTGAGCCAGGAAGGTGGGGGGTGGAAGGTGAGAGGGTCCAGGGTCTGGGGTTCAGGTAACGCACTGCACCATGACAGCACCTTGGCTCAGATAAATGCACACTGGTTATGTGAGACATCGCACATGCGGAGCTGGGTGGGGGCGCTCAAGATCCTTCTGTGCAGTCATCAAAACTCATGCGTAAATTTAAAATTATTTCAAGACAAAACGTTTTTTAAAGGCAAAGAAAAAAACCTGACCGGGCACCTGGCAGCATGAGTGAGGGACACTGAGAGCAAGCCTGTCCTGTGTACTCCTGCCCGTCGACGCCCCCTGCCTCCCACTTCCCTAGGCCTGAGGATTGTCCCCGTGCAGGCAGCTCTCATGCTCCCATCTCGGTCCCTGCTGCTGTGTGTGCACATCGGACCCTGAGGGCAGGTTGGAGTGATGGTGGACGTGATCAGAAGCAACCAAGCTGTCCAAGTGCCTTCCTTGCCCTCTGCCACACTAGCAGCTCAGCATCTCAAGGAGTCCTGGTGAAAATACAGACACAGCCAACTCAGTGGGCTCAGAGAGGGTGAAGCAAACTGAGTCCGCTATGTGCACCCAAGGAGCGGAAAGCAAGGACTTGAGGTATCCGCACACCCACGTTCACAGCAGCACTGCTCACAGGAGCCAGAAGGTGGGAGCAACCGTGTCCATCAAGGGATGAACGCGTACACAAAATGTGGTCTTCACATACGACAGAGGAGTACACAGCCTTGGAACACCCTGACCCCTGAGACAGCAGGGAGGAACCTCGAGGACAGTATGTTAAGTGAAATAAGCCAGTCACAAAAGGATAAATACGGTGTGATTCCACTTATATAAGGTACCCAGACAGAAACAGAAAGCAAAATGGCGGCTGCCCAGGGCTGGAGCAGGGGAGAATGAAGAGTTTGTATTTCATGGGTAAAAAGCTCTCTTTGGGAAGATGAAAAGCGCCGTGCAGACAGACAGTGGTGATGGCTGCAAAACGACGTGAATGTTCTTAATGCCAATGACGTGCACAATGAAAAATGGTTACGACGGCAAGTTTCATCTGAAGTGTATTTACCAAAATGAAAAGCAAAACCCCATGCTTGTCATCGGGGAGAGGAGGTGAGGGTGGAGGAACAGCGCGCCGCCCCAGCCATAGGACAGGGGGAGGGCGTGGTACTGGCCGTTTCTCTGTTTGCTGATCACCCTGAGAAAGCCTGATGGGGAGGGGGGCACAGTCTTCTTACCACTGAACAGCCGCTTCCTGCTGCCATGGCCATGGAGCTGGGCCTTGCACCCCCACCTGGAGGCTACTGGGGCCCAAGGAGAAGGCACAGGACCCCACGGCAGGCAGGATGCATTTCTGCCTGTCCAGGCAACTAAGCCACATCCCCACCAATGGACGCTCCTACAGAGAGAGGCGGGTCGGGTGGTCCAGCAGGACCAGCAAGCGCTTCCCCAAATCCACTGGCTCCTCCTCCTGGGCGCGAGGCTCCCTGTGGCCAACTGCCCTGGTGTGGCCACGTGACCGAGTTCTGGGAGATGGCAGGTGGCCACTGACCCGTAACCGCCTCTATGCAGTCCTCCTCTCCCTACCCCCTTCTGCCTTTGAGGATCAGTGCCCATGTGCTCTGGAAGCCTCCACCAGCCCAGGTCCCTAAGTGACCCTTGGAATAGCAAGTCATTCTCACAAATGTCCACACCAGGGGCCCAATCTTTATTCTAACAAGAAGTCCACATTTTAGAGGCGTTATAGGTGCCTGCCCAGTCTGGCTGAGGCCACTAAACAGCACGATGGCCCCACAACAGCTTCTGGGTCCCCTCCTTTCAACAATGAGGCTGGGGTGAGGCCCTGGGGGTGGCCCGTGGCTAAAGCATCAACTCTTCCAATCTCCAGGGCTCCCTGTGTGTGCTGGAGACCGAGAGGCTGGTGAACAGATGCCAGAACCCGGTGGCTTCTAACTCCCTCAGGCTACTTCATTCTCTTTTCCTTTCAGATTTGAGGGAGAACTCTCCATTAGCAGAGAAGGGAAGTCAAAGGGCCCAGGCTCCCAAGCTTTGTGGACACAGGGGAGGGAAGAGGACGAAGACCTGGAGGGGCGTTTGCAAGTATGCACCTGCTGAGGGTAGGTATCTTACCTGGCCAGACAGGGGCCCCCTTCCTCTGCCTGTTGCTCCTGGCTGAGGGAGGAGGGGCCTGACTGGGCCTGGACCCCACAAGGTGGGTGGAGGTCCCGGGAGGAGCCAGGGCCAGGGAGGCAGCCCCCTAAAGGCCAGCGTAGATGCCCACCCAACCCTGCCAAGGGCTGCTTGGGAGTATTGCAGGCCGGACCGGAGAGTCTCAGCCACAGGTGGACACAGCTTTACAGATGAGATGAACCACTTCTCTTGTGGATTTTCCACGCTGACGAGTCAGCTGTATCACTATCATATCCCACAGATGCCGTCTGCACACCCCCCAAGCTCAGGTCACAAAAAAGTGTCTTCATGGAGCACTGCCCACCTCTCCACAGCCTGTAAACCTGCACCAACAACTCAATGACAGTCCAGCAACTTCGAAGAGAAAGTCCCGACTCCCCAGGTCTGCCTTCCTGCCTCCCCCAATTCAGATCCCACAGCTCACGGAATGGCTTTGTGTCAAAGTCTGAAGGTTGGCTCATCCAGGGCAGACTGACAGAGGGGCCTGCCTAGGAGCCCGACCCCAGCTTGGCAACTCTCCTGTCACCTAGAATCAAAGTCACCAAGCCGGGAAGCCCCCCGTCCGGCTGCCTGCGTCACTTTACCTTCTTTGAAGACAGCAGCAGGGTCTGGACCGGCTCAAAGTCCTGGAAGAGCTGGGTCTCCTCGATGATGTGAACAGCATGCTCGAGGCTGATGGCTTTGTGCAGAGCTCCCCGGTCTGCAGGGTCAAAGCTACAGGTCAGTGACACTAACCCAGACACAGAAACCAAGGACAGTGACCACAGCGGCAAACTTCACACTCTTCACTCTCAAGTCATTCCCTCCACAAGATACTTAGGAAACAATGATGATTTCACATTAGAAACAAAAAAAGGAAAAGCCTTTGGCAAAATAAACACCCGGAAACCCAAGTGTTACGGGTGATTCTGGTTTTTTTCCAAGGAAAATAAACTGTTCCATTGTTGACCCCAATAATCCTCATCGGCTGGGTGCCCCATGAGGCAGCTCCCACGCTCCACCAGCCCGTGGGGTGTCACTGGTGAGGGCCCTAGGCAGGCGGTGAGGGCAGGGGGCATGTGAGGTCGGCTGGGAGGCTCCGAGGGCAAGCCACAATATACTGCCAGCCACTGTGGCTCCTGGCCCCTGTCCCTGTTCCAAAAGTGCTTATTTCAGAGTCCACATGCCAGGGCACATCGAAAATCTGGCTCCTCAGCCAGGAAGCAGGGATGTGGTCTTCTGCCAGCAGTTAGGAAACGCCAGGCTGACGCCTCCTCCCAGGTGGCTCACACCTGCCCCCTGCACGGGCATTGCCCCAACTCCTCAGCGGCCAGTACTCCTCTGCACCAGCCCAGCCCCGCCGCAGGCCAGGACTTGCATTTTTATTTCGAACGAGTATCCCCAGCAGCCTGGTGGTCCCAGATCTGAAAGCCACCTGGTGTGGTGACTTCTCAGGAATCTTTTTACGTTCCCACAAACCTCCCGGGTTACCTCGAGGGAGGCAACAGAGCTACTCCCAAAAGAATAATTGGATTTGCCAGCTTTCCCACCAAAGGACACAGATGTGCTGTCACTGTCAAGCCTGCCAAGCCCTTGGAACCCACCTGTGCTGACAAACATGACATCATAGACAGTCCCATCCAGGGCCTGGGTCCGGTCCACCACGATCTGGGTGTAGTTTACATCTTTCTTGATTAACCTGGGCCTGTTGTCTATGGGGGTTACCGAGTCATCCATCAAAGGGTGGTCTTTGACGAACTGCAGCGTCTTGTCCGGCAAATTCAAGGAGCTGGTGTAGTTGGCTGCCCGTGCCTCGCTGTCGATGCACTGCAGGGAGGAAATCCCCTACTGTTAACGTGCTCGTGCTCCCACCACCCAACGGGTGCTTCCACACAAGCAGCCAACGCAGGCAGGCTGCAAAACCTGGAAACCACACAATGCATTCCTTGAAATGAGGGTAGCAGTGAATAACTTTACTATGCGGAAAGGTGGCCTCTCCCCAGCCGGCAGAGGATACAGTTATAAAACCCATCTGCGAGAGAGAACTGCACTCACGATACATACTCAGGAAAGGAATTTTCATCTATTTGTAAGTGAAAAACACTGATTGAGCTTTTGAAATTGAAAAACAGAACACTGATTTGCAGCTTTCTCATGAAAAGAATGCTAAACATGGCTAAAACCAGGCCAATCTTAAATGGTATAAGACCCCAAGGGATTATTTTTTCCTGTTCTAGCTCCCTGATGTGTGTAAATCAAAATTTGTGACCACGAGTGAACACATTTTACTAAGCTATGCACAGAAGGAGCCACGATGGTGTCAGGGACAGCGGCCCTTGGGAGGGAGCTGGTGCTGCAGTGAGCTCTGAGGGCCAGGTCACAGCCCCCCAGAGGGCTGCTCACACGTCTGCCACACCCATTTCACCATGTGAGGGAGGGAATCGGCCTGGAAATTCCCAATGTCTACATAAAGTTCACTGTATTTAGGAGAAAAAAAATGTGACTCCTGTTGACTAGTGGATGGTGCATAGGCCTTTTCCAAGGAATCACGTGTTTCTCTGTAGGAAACTGAAAATGAAACAGGCCTAATTGTTACGCAACATCAATTGTGCAAAACAGCTGCCCCAGCCTTCTTGTTTGTGCAATAGTGTAGCAACGGCTGCTACATAACACGCAAAAGGGAAGAAGGATATCCAGCTGTGCTCCTCGGCCATCCTAGTCCCAGTGCAGAGAGCCTTGGCGTGGCCAAGTACCCAGTCCATGAGCAGGCCCCACTGCCTGTACCGGATTCCATGCCCTGGGCCTTGAAGGGAAAGCATGGCCCGCCCCCAATGCCCCAGCTCACCGCTCCAGGCCGTGGCTTGGGTACCGGGCCGTTGTAGCGCACCCACTTGGTGTGGGACTGCTCCACCGTGGCGCTCTGCATGTACTTCCCGTGGGAGAAGACCTCCTCGGCTGTGGACAGGTTGTAGGCGCACACTGCCGACAGCCCCACGTTGTTCCTGGGGAGGGGAAAGAGGTGATGGGACCTCCTGGCGGGCATCGAGGCAGCAAGGAGGGAGACTCCCCCCAGAGCACTTACAGCTGTGGGGTGAAGAGTGCGTAGAACACAGGCACCTTCAGGCCCGGGGACCTGAGCACGAAGACGTCCCGCAGCACATTGAAGACCAAGCTGCTGTCTGGCCGGGAGCAGATGAGTCGGGCTTTCAGGAAGGAGGTCCATTTCTTCTGCAAGGTCCTCAGGCCGCCCTGGTCCCCCTAAAACCCCAACAACAAGACGTGGTGGGCCGAGAGCAGATCCCCTGTGGGCAGGCACTGAGGTCAGAGGTGCACCCTCCATGGCCCAGCGCAATGCAGCCGTGCCTGACGGAAACAAAGCTCAGGCCACAGGGCACAGAGGCCGCAGTGATGCGTGTGGCCCGCAGCACCGCACCCAGGTTCCAGCTTGGATCCCAGAATGCTCCCGGGTTAACACACAAAACAAAAAGGACAGAAGCCCTCTCACCGAAAGCTCCTTTGACCGTCCGTGCCTACCTGTGCCCAGCGCTCAGTCCTGCAACCGCAGAGGCGCCGCCACGCCCACACACTTCCAACTGCCAAGGCCCCTGGCATTGTGTGGCTTTCCTGACACAGGACCCATCAATGAACACGCTCTGGGTGGGGCAGGTGGCAGCAGCCTCCTTCCAGGGGACAGCCACCAGCCCTGCAGCCTGTCTTGGGCAAATGTGTGAACCTTCCTCCATTTGAGGGAACAGAGCCTTCACTTCCTTTCTACCCAAAGTATCTGCTAAAGTGCTTTGAGCCTACTAAGTTCTTTATAAACGCTTTTCAGGGATCCAATAACCAAGACACAATTATAAACTACGCATGACTGTGTGTGGTCTGGAGAGAAATACTGAAATCACGAAACCTGAGGCAGAAGAATGTGAGATAGAAGCAGCCTTACTTATTTTGGACACAGGGAAAATGTTCCCTCTTCATCTCTGCTGTGTGACTACAGCAGCCCAAATTCTCTTTTTGATAAAAGGACTTCATTTTCCTCCTTGATGTTTTAGCAAAGAATAATTTCCAGCGCATTTCTCGTCAGGGTTTCATTTGGCTTTCAGGTCATGGGCAGCAGGTGAAGCGTTCATGTGTGCCTGGGCGGTAGGCAGGAGCTATGGGGGCTAAGCTCAAACCACCCCAGTCCAGGAGCTCAAACAATCGTGGGGGAAAATGCGATCAGTGGGGACAACAGCAGTGTGCCTACGACTTGCAGAGGCTTGTGAGGGGTCACGGTGGCTGCACTGTGCATCACTGGATCTGCTCACTGATCCCGCTGCAAACCCTCAGTGCTGGGTAATAAGTCAAGGTCAAGGCAAGTCTGATCCTTGGCTTCCCAATGGCAGGGGAGGGCTCGAGTCCCCTGGCCAGTGCTGCTCTGAGGGCATTCTGAGCACTTCGCACACCTGCCAAGAGCCCTGGAACTGCAGCACCCTCCCCATCTCAAGGGGCACTGGCTTGCCCCCGACACTCACACTGTTGATAGGATGGTTTCCTGGTCTGTGAGACAGGAGCATGGCAGCGATGGTTGGGGGATAGCCGGAAGATATGGTCAGTGAGCCCTGGCTACAGAAGGCCTGGGCAGCTAGCAAAGCAGGAGGTGGATACTCAGGTGTGTGCATCACCCACCTTCTTCCTTATGCAATGGTTGTTAAGGGAACAGTGTCGAAAGCACTCACTTTTGTGCGCCATAAGCATGAAAGGAACCCTGCTTCTCTGATGTCCTGATGGTCATCACTAGATGAAAAAGGGCCATGCAGGAACTGTCTACCAATTTCCACAAGAGATGAATGGCTACCTGCTTCGAGATGAGCGCCCGGCCAGGGACACGGCGGCTGTGTCTCATGTGGTTTCCCCCAGCTCCCGAGACCTGTCAATTCACCTCCCAGAAACTGCCACTGAGCAACCTTGAGATTTCCTAGAATCAAGCCCACAGGCCGCTCTCCTGTGCGGAGCACTGTGCCTACAGTGTGTCATTTTAAAGGCAATCCCCCTCTACTTTTTAGATACTTAAAGATTTGTGTTTTGACAAACTTTGGTATTGGATGTCTCTCCTTAATCTTAAGCCATCGGTTAATGTTTCACTCTTAGGTAGATTAAGAGACAAATGGTGAAATTCCAACAGACTCTGCTGAATACATTCCACAAAGCCTTGCTTTTCATAAGCTGAGGAGGTTTGAAGAGGGTACGTTAAAAGACAGAACCTCCTGAGAACAGGAGGCTAATGAGTCACACATGGGGGCCCTCGGTCCCCATAACTCTCTCACTCCTTCGGTCCCCATAACCACCAGAACTCTCACTCCCTCGGTCCCCATAACCACCAGAAATAAGATCCATTGAGAGCCGCATCTGAGGCCCAAGGGAATAAAGTGCTAGGGAAAGTGACATTTCAGACAAAGGTCAGGAGCCACCCATCATCAAGGCACACTACTGCCATGGCAGGGGCCAAGCGAAGCCAGAGTGCCTGGCACTCACCTTGCACACTCTTGCTATCCGTGGGATCAGCACCCTGAACACAAACTCATACTCCACAGACACCTCTGTGAAGAAGAAGTAGACCCTGTCATCCTCACCGTCGGGGCTGTCTGGGCTTTTTCGAATCACGTCGGCAAACACAAAACTAGGCTCTGCAGAGAGAGGACAGTGATTATCCCGGAACACAGAGCTGGGGGCCTGCCTGTACCCGCGAGGTCACGAGGCCAGCCTGCACTGCCTTGGGGGCCTGAGGGCTTCCCTGCAAGGATGTCTGGAGTGTGCACATGCCACAGCCCAAGCAGAAACTCCAGGGTCCGCGGATGAGGACAGCACTGAGCCCAGAGGGTGCCTTACCCCCACCTCCTCGGCCTCAGAGAGGTGCCCCCAGCGGTGGTTCTGCAGTGCATTCCACCCAGGCCCACCCAAAGAACTGAGGCTGGGCCTCCTGACTGGAAGGCAGGGAGCCAGATCGTACCAGCATCCGAGACCTATGTAAGGTATGCATTTGCTGGTTTAAACAACACATGCTTCAAATCAACAAACTCTAACCACCAGATCCTGCCCCACCCCGAGGAAGAGCCGAGTGTCCCTGAATCTTGGGTCTTGGGATCTGCCCTGAGGTCAAGGGGTTCAAATCCCAGGGCTCTACTGGCTGGCATCCACAAGAAAAGGCTCCATGAACAGCCACCAGCTTCTCCCTGCACATTGAAGACGGACATCAGACACGTGCCACTGGCAGCAACAAGGCACCCAGAGCCCAAATGACCAGGCACTAGAGGCTGGGCCTGGAGGCAGGGCCCACACCAGTGTTGGCACCACACTTTAATACCACTCCGGAAATTACACCATGTCCCCATCTGATTAGTTTGAGTTTGCCATTTACTATCAGATTCTCACTTTTATGACAGTCTCCCAAATCCATTTTTGGGGGGTTGGTGGTGAGCCATCTTAAGACAGTTAGCAGAGAGAACACCAAACAAGGTGTCCTGGGACTCTGGCCATTGCTGGGCAGTTTGGGAAGTGTCCCCCACAAACACGGGCTGACATAAGCTGGGGGGCCCCCAGGGCTCAGAGACAGCAAAAGGAGAGATCAACGGGTGTGTGCTCATGAGGGGACATGCACCTCCCACTACGGTGCACTGCCCCTCCTTACCGTTCAGCCAAGGGATTGCGTATTCCGTCCTCAGAGGACTGTGGGAAGAATTTCGGGAGATGATGGGTTCACTTCCCAAAAAATTATACGACGTCCCTGAATAAAGTTCTCCATCTGCAGGGGCCCAGGAGAAAAGAGGAAAAGGGAACCAACCTCTCAGGCTATGGCACCAGCACTGGGAAAAACATTCAATACAGTGTTTTCCTTTATAACCCAATTAAGTGCCCCCAGGGAAGCGGAAAGACAGTCTACTCAACTTTTGGGGTGTCCTGTGTCTTCTAGTTATTTCTTTTTCGAGATGAGGTTTTTTGTTTTGTTTTGTTTGTTTTGAGACGGAGTCTCACTCTGTCACCCAAGCTGGAGTGCAGTGGTATGATCTCACTGCCACGTCCGCCTCCCAGTTCAAGCGATTCTCCCGCCTCAGTCTCCCAAGTAGCTTGGACTACAGGCACGCACCACCATGTCTGGCTAATTTTTATATTTTTTTGGTAGAGATGGGGTTTCACCCTGTTGGCCAGCTGGTCTCGAACTCTTGACCTCAAGTGATCCAGGCGTGAGCCACCGCACCTGGCTTGAGATGAGTTCTTGCTGTTTCCCAGGCTGGTCTCAAACTCCTATCCTCCTGCCTGAGCCTCCCAAGTAGCTAGGACCACAGGCGTGCTCTCACTTTGATGGGAATAATTTTATGCTCCATGTTTAGCTGCATTTTAAGAGTCATGGGGCAATAAGTCAACATGAGCAAGTAATTCCCGCAGCCAGGAAAATGCTGGCAGATGCAACAGTGGGTGCACACGAGGCTATGACCACTTGCTCAGGGGTGCAAGACCACCGCAGACAGCATGTGGCTCAGTCAAAACCTTACTCTCAAACAGGAGCATTTGCTCAGCATGAGGGGATTATCCAAATGACATGAGCCAGCAATAGATACAAAGTGACATTTACCATGGAGGCTACTATCCTTGCAAACAATGAATTCAAAAGTTAAAGGGTCTATGCAGTCACATGTGCCTTTTGTAAGGATAGCTCCCATTTAAACAAAGCCAAGAAAGACAGCACTTCAGAGAAGATTCAAATATCCCGTTTGGTAATTAACATGCCACTATAATCTTCAGGGTGAAGGAACCGGAGGGGCAGGACTCACCAACCATGACGGATGTGTAGCTGTGCGCTGGATCAAAGGGACATCTTCCTTTGCCATCTTCGTTTTTCCCCAGAAACTTAAAGGATGTTAAGTTCTACAATTGAATAAAAAGAAAGCACATCATCAGATGGCTGAATTTCTGTAGTAATACTGAGTCTTTGTACCATTTCATTTTACAAATTTGCTATTCTCAGAAGACCAACAGGACCAAGAAGATGGGTGTAGAAGCTGTGGCCAAGCTTCTCAAGATCTCAGACCCTCAATTTACTCATCTGCAAAATAGAAATGGCAATGCTGATGGCTCTAGGGCTGGAAAGCCACCAGGACAAACCAAATACAGGACCTGCTCAGTATGTGATCGGAAGCCCATGAGCAGAACTTTAACATCAATAAAGATGGCATTCTAAGCAGCTAGGTGACCCAATAAATAGGAAACAGAAAAACATAAACGGGCAGAATCCCTACCTCACTCCACCCATCAAAACGCATTCTGGATGGATCAACGATCTGAATACTAAAACAGAACCGCACTGTACTAAAACAAAGCAGTGGCTGGCGTTTCCATCTGGGGGTCATCTCTTTACCTGGCCAGAGTGCCCACAGCCACATGAGGAAAAAAATGCACAGAGCAAACCACAGAGAGAACTGGAAAGTTCCACACAGGGAAATAACACAGCAAGGTTAAATAGGTGACGAACTGGGGGGAATGCCAACAGAATGGCAGATGAGGTGTCTCCATCCCTGAACATGTGAGAAGTGTGGACAAATGAGTGAGAAAGGGCATCCAGGACAAAAACAGGCAAAACCCAACAAGTGACAGAAGAAACTCATCTGGACAGCACAGACGAGAGAGGGGCTGAGCCTGCCGGGAACCAGAGAGCACACAGAACACACGTGGGGATGCCACTTGGCAGCCAATAGCCTGGGGATGCTGAAGAAGACAGGTAGGGCCCACCGCAGGGTGAGGGCACCCAGCACCTCTGCCGCAGGAGGCTGGCTGGAAACATGCTCTCGGAAGCAGAGCGGGAAGGCTCAGACCACGTGGAAGGCCACAGCTGACACCTCTGAAAGGCCAGTTAAAGCAGCATACGGTTCTTCACCTGTTAGGTTAGGAAATGTGAACCCCACTGGATATGACCATTTATCATACCTTGAAAGGAGGTTTGGGGGCTGTTGGGAAAATCTGAACAGGGACTGGAGACAGGATGATACTGGGGAATGATTGAACATTTTCTTAGCTATAATGACAAAACTGGAGTTACGTAAGAAAATGTCACTATTCTTAGGAGATGCCTGTGAAGGCATTTGGGAGTCACGGGTCATAGTTCAGCAGGAACACATACGTGCACACACAGACACACATGTAGACACAGACATGCACAGGCACACAGACATGTGCACACACACACTCCCAATTGTGCAATCTAGGTTGCCAGGATACACAAGTGATACATCTTTTCTGCAGCTGTGAAAACTTTTATTAAAAATATTAGGAAAAATTGGTGGGGCATGGTAGCTCACGGCTGTAATCCCCGAAATTTGGGAGGCCAAGGCGGGTGGATCACCTGAGGTCAGGAGTTCGAGACCAGCCTGACCAACATGGAGAAACCCCATCTCTACTAAAAATACAAAATTAGCCAGGCGTGGTGGTACATGCCTGTAATCCCAGCTACTTGGGAGGCTGAGGCAGCAGAATCCCTTGAACCCCGGAGATGGAGGTTGCAGTGAGCCAAGATCGTGCCATTCTACTCTAGCCTGGGCAACAAGAGTGAAACTCTGTCTCAAAAAAAAAAAAATTAGGAAAAATTATAGGTCTAAATTTAAACCAAATACAGTATCCTCTAATCTCAACAACTAACCTGTCCATAGAATGTAAGTTTAAATGACAGAACTTTAAGCTTCTGATTGAGTTTAGCCAGAAAAATCCCTTGTTGTGCAAAATGTTTCTGGTCCAACTGCACTTTGGGCACAAAAGCAAACACAAACGACTGTCTCTGAAGACTGAAGGTCTTACCATCCCCAAAGCACCCCCACCCCCTATCCGCTTTCGTTGCCAGCATCTGTGGTACAGGCAGCTGGGTAGACCCCGACTACGAATCTCACCCCAGACGTCTGTGTGCAAATACCAGGCTTCCTTATCTAGTCTCTAATGAGGCCATACGTTGTCTTGTCATTTATCTCTGACTCAAGATTGGAAAATATTTTAATTCCAATTAATTTAGGGTTCTAGCAAATGATGCTTTTCACTGTGGCATATTTTACATTTATCAGGACTCATTAAAATCCAGGGACACACAGTAGAAAATGTGCTTCATTTTCCATGTATTCCACTTATTTAAAATGCTACTTCTCCCTCTCTGATGATCATCACATTGCTCATCAGATTATCTGGATAGAAAGGACCCTCACACAGCGGGAGGTGCCAGACACCAGGCTGGGCAGTCAAGGATGTGACCCGGTGAGGGACACAGGCCGGTCTTGCTTCTCGAGGAGCTCAGCACACTTGACCTGCTGCCCCTCAGTGGGTGGACCCAGGAGTGGTTCAGTGAGCAGGCTGCACACCACAGTCGACCCGAAGGGGGGCTCCCACAGCCAGAGCACGGGTGCACCAACCAAGAGCACACAAGCCAGGAGAAAGTCCTGACTTTTCCACCTGACCCAGATGCCCAGAGCTGCCAGGCTGTCTGTCCTTCCCAGCACACCCCCCCCATGGCATGTCCAGGCTGTCTGTCCTTCCCAGCACACCCCGCCATGGCACGTTCAGGCTGTCTGTCCTTCCCAGCACGCCCCTTCATGGCATGTTCAGGCTGTCTGTCCTTCCCAGCACACCCCCCCCCCATGGCATGTTCAGGCTGTCTGTCCTTCCCAGCACACCCCGCCATGGCACGTTCAGGCTGTCTGTCCTTCCCAACACGCCCCTTCATGGCATGTTCAGGCTGTCTGTCCTTCCCAGCACACCCCCCCATGGCATGTTCAGGCTGTCTGTCCTTCCCAGCACACCACCCCCCCATGGCATGTCCAGGCTGTCTGTCCTTCCCAGCACACCCCCTCATGGCATGTTCAGGCTGTCTGTCCTTCCCAGCACGCCCCTTCATGGCATGTTCAGGCTGTCTGTCCTTCCCAGCACGCCCCTTCATGGCATGCTCTGCGCTAGCACCAAGGGCTCCCAGCACCTTGAGCTGCACCCCAGGCCTCGCCCTTGGCCATGGACACCGAAACTTAGAGGAGCCAAGTGGGCTGTGTGCCCCTGACAGCAGCCGTACAAGGCTTTCAGAGGGGCCACAAGCTGCCTCCGTTTTCTGCAGCTGGCTCTGAGGAAATCCTATTGTGTTTTAGGGTGGAGACAGTTTTATGCCTGCTTTGAATCCCCTTCTACTTTAACTGTTGACCAGGCTGGCGTGAGCACAGGGAGGTGCCCATCAGCCTTACCAGGTGGTCACAGGCCGGCTGGAATGCGTTGGTCCCACACACGTAAAGGGAAGTGGCGCTGAGCGGCTGCAGCACCCGGATGTAGTTGAGGCACTCTGTCTGCAGGGAAGAGAAATGTACCATTAGCAACCGTCCAGCCCAGACGCCATCCACTATTCAAACTGCTACCTCGTTCATCTCAGGGGCACAGACCCACATTCACCAACACCAGCTCACACGTGGCCCCAGGCCAACGAGACGTGTGTGCATTCTCAGCCTTGTCTTGTCATCTAGACCCTCTGCAGCTCCTCTTCACACACTGGCCTGTTCCCGTACAGTGGGAGGTTCACTGAGACCCCAACCCCACCCCTAGGCAAACCTAAAGCTGAAAGTGGCCTGAGTAATTGTGTCTCTGCAGTGTCCACAGGCTGTTCAGGTGCCAAGCAGGATTTTGTTTCAGTCCCTAATTGATACTCAGCAAAGATGTGGTGACTGAAAAAAAAACTCAATGAATGCTTACCTCAAATCTTACTGGGACACCCACTGTTGAGAGCAATATATTTCACTCTTGCTAAGTACATGGACCACTTGTTCTGTTGCCAGGCCTGGAGCAGTGTCTACCCTACAGAATTTCCTCTTTGTTTCTGGAGACCCCACCCTGCCTCCCACTTGCACAGAACTAGGAACAGTGATTCTAGGTCTACCCAACCCAGGGTCCCATTCCAGCCCCCAGGGGAGAGGCTAAACTAGGAGAGCCTGGAGCCTGGCTTGGCATCAGAAAGGCCCAAGCAGGAAAACAAAGATACCATTTCAGAACTCACTATTTTAAGCTAAAAGTACTTGCATTACATGTGCTATATAGTCTGAAATTATCCCAGATTAGGAGATCTCTTTTTGCTTGACTGTTTTTTAAAGTGGTTGGAAGTAATTCACTATTCACCCCAACGCACCTGCACAGCCCCGGAAACAGGAGCTACACTGCGCTGCCTGCTTTTCCTCTCATTTCCTAAACTAACTTTGGATTTAGAGACAAACACTTCAGTGCAAGTGTTTGGCATTTTGCTAAGAAAGTTTAGCAAAGACTTCCTTGGGTTTTCTTTCTTTTCTTGCCGTTAACTCAGCTTGTCTTGACCGTCACTGGGGAAGACTACCCAGCGCCACGTAGGGACATGACGGCTCAGAGGGTGGCGAGGACAACCTAGAGCTGCAGACGAGAATGAGCACTCGGTCCAGGGCTCCCTGAATGAGCACCACACCGAGAGGCCTGAGGGACCAAAGGGACGGACGTGTGCCAAGAATCCAAAAGTCCCAGTGATAGAGAAAGGAGCCAGAGAAAGTCTAGGCAGACAGGGGCAGGTCCCTGGCAAAACCCCACCTGCGAGTCAAAAGGCCTAAAACCTGCGGCCCAGTGAGAACTTCTATCCCTGTTTTCCCGCTCTCTCCTGATTGATTCTTTCTGAATAATATCTTTTTACAATGAAATGTGGCCTTTTCCAAAACCACCTACAGCCTACCCTGCCCCTCATCCTGTGCCTATAAAGACCCCAGACTCAGCTGGTGGAGAAGAGAAGGTGCTGGACTAGAGAGAGGCGACTTGACTTCAGAGGGATGGCTGGACTTTGGAGAAATGGCTTAACTTTGGAGAAGAG
This sequence comes from Chlorocebus sabaeus, assembly GCF_047675955.1. Classification (NCBI taxonomy): domain Eukaryota; kingdom Metazoa; phylum Chordata; class Mammalia; order Primates; family Cercopithecidae; genus Chlorocebus; species Chlorocebus sabaeus. The sequence goes on along the minus strand of NC_132915.1, from coordinate 8,640,146 downwards.
CTGGCCTGAGCCGGCCAGACTTCAGGGAAGATTATTTGCTCGTTCTGTTCCCTCTCCAGCTCCCCTCTCTGCTGACAGCCACTTCCATCGCTAAACAAAATTATCTGACTCCACCAGCATTCAAGGGTCCATGCGACCTCATTCTTCTTGGATGCTGGACAAGAGCTCAGGACCCTGAGTGTGTGTACCCAGAAAAGGCTGTCATACTGGCCCTTTGCCCTCACTGGCAGAGGGCAACTGTCCCATGCAATGAGGCAAGGGGCCCACTGAGCTTATAACACGCCACTGTCCATGGAGAGCAGAGATAAAAGAGCACTGTAACATGCCCTCTGGGGTTGGCGGGGGTCACAGGCACCCCACCCTGGGTGCCACCAGCAGGGCCCACACAAAGCCTGCTCCTGCTGGCACCCATAACAGCTGGCCAGATCCCACACTCGCTCGCTCACGTGCTCCCTCCTGCAAGAAGTTGAGCACAGCAGGCCGAATAAATGGGGGACCTCTGTCGCAAGTCCAATGAAGGGGTTGAGAAAAACTGCATGACTAGCAACTCCTCCAAACCAAGGCCTCTGGGTGCAGGGAAGCAGAACAAACCCTGAACTGCTACACCATTCACCAGTGGGCTTCAGAAGTCGTGTTCTGTAGTCAAAGTTTCAGGCTATCTGAATACATTCAATTCATATAAACTTTTAAAAAGTATTTCTCAAAGGCCAGCTATGTTTGGCACCTGATTTGAGAAACCCAATCCCGATACTCAGGAATAGAGGGATAAGCTCCAAGATGCATCACAACAAAACCAAGCCCAGGAGAATGAACAGAGCCTGGAGAAAAGGCAGGCCTGCACTGCAGGAATCCTGGCATTCAGTGGATTAAACCAACCAAGAAATACTTGAATGGGATTTTTTGTAGCTTGCAAAAGAAATTACCTGTTTTGATTTCCCCTTTTCTGCACATTTTGCTTTTTTGTCTTCTGAGACCTTCCAATACACCTGTTGGGAGAGAGTCCACTTCAGTGCATATTCTTTTAAAGAGATACTAGTATGAAAATGCACAAATTTAAAAGCACATGATAGAGTTTAGAGCCTAGAGGTTTCTCCTGAGAGGATCAATTCTCAGACTGCAAAGGAAGTTCAGAGAGCAGGGGAGCGGCCTGGGCCCTTCAGAACATCCTCACTGTGATCCTTATCCTGAAACCCGTGGAGTCTGGAAAACCAGCTCCAAAATTTCCATCACTTACCATAAAACAGCAGCAAAAATCAAGCTAGTGAAAGTGGAGAAAATAAAACTGTCAAAAACCTAAACCGTAAGTATTTTCAAACATCAAAGTGGGCTTTTTTTTTTTTTTTTTTTTTTTTTTTGAGACGGAGTCTCGCTCTTTTGCCCAGGCTGGAGTGCAGTAGCGCAATCTTGGCTCACTGCAAGCCCCGCCTCCCAGGTTCACGCCATTCTCCTGCCTCAGCCTCCCAAGTAGCTGGGACTACAGGCGCCCACCGCCACGCCCGGCTAGTTTTTTGTATTTTTAGTAGAGACGGGGTTTCACCGTGTTAGCCAGGATGGTCTCGATCTCCTGACCTCATGATCCGCTCACCTCAGCCTCCCAAAGTACTGGGATTACAGGCATGAGCCACTGCGCCCAGCCCCAAAGTGGGCTTTTTTCCATCCATTCAAAGTGACTCTACAGGCCAGGTGTGGTGGCTCACACCTGTGATCCCAGCACTTTGGGAGGCTGAGGCAGGCGGATCATCTGAGGTCAGGAGTTCGAGACCAGCCTGGCCAACATGGTGAAACTCCGTCTTTACTAAAAATACAAAAATTATTTGGGAGTGGTGGCATGCGCCTGTAATCCCAGCTACTCAGGAGGCTGAGGCAGGAGAATCTCTTGAACTCAGGAGGCAAAGGTTGCAGTGAGCTGAGATCGCACCACTGCACTCCAGCCTTATGTGCCTAGGCAACAGAGTGAGACTCCATCTCAAAAAAAAAAAAAAAGGGGGACTCTACAGTCCATTTAAAAAAAAAAAAAAAGCCTCAATATTCACTGTATCAGTGGAAAGGGAGAATTACAACTCCTTAAACTTGCCTGTCAGCAGCAGGAGGAAGTGATGAACTAACACCACCAGCTCAGCTCAGGCACCGTCTTAGTAAGATCCACTAAGTTTGAAAGAAGAGGATCTTAGTAAGATCCACGGTTTGAAAGAAGAGGTTCCTACCACCTCTTCTTTCAAACCAGGGACAATTCGTGATCACAAACTGCCAGGGGGTGGGGGTCTTAGCCCCTTGCCCTCCAAAGCCCCCACAGGATAGAAAGACAAAAGGAAAAGAACGGAGGCTTCTATATCTATCCCTGCCGCACCTTCCACAAAATGCCCCATCTCTCTGTGTGACGTTCCATAACTAAGACAAAAGAAACCAGTAACCATTCATTTTTCTCCACCAAGAGGCTTGTAGTGGGTGTCAGGACTCAGAGGTTAGGAAGCAGAGGTTAGGGCTTCTAGGAGGGAGAGTATGAGGAGAGGAACCCCACTTTAGGTTTCTAACTAACTCAGTGGCTTCCTGCACAGTACCCAGGCAGCAGACACAGTACTAAGGGAGTGTCATTTCATAGCAGTGGAAGTCCTGATGGGGTACACAAAAGCGGAACAGAGTCCCATTTAAAATAGCAACTTCCTTCAGCATTTAAAGTACACATGATTTCATCAACTCGCAGGAAATGCATAAGGACAAGGGAACGTACACTTCAACAGACCCTTGATCACGTTTGCAGGGATTTTCACTGATGGGGGTCCCTTTATTTTTTCTTTTAAGTATAAGAGGTCCCCAAGACTCTTCCCAACCCTGACGGACCACTATGGTGTCATTCACAGAGCAATGGCTGGCTGTCACTGAACACCTGTGGGGCCAGCACAAACACACTGTCCACATTTCCCCCAAGACTGAGTGTGAGTCTGTGTGGTCAGGAAGGCGCTCAGAGGAAGAGAATTTAACAGACACGCGAAGCGTAAGAGCTGAGTGAGGTGAGACCACCACATCCTTCTGCTCAGAGCGCCTCACAGTGCTAAATACTTTGTTTTTGGTTTTTTGAGACAGGGTCTCGCTCTGTTGCCCAGGCTGGACTGCAGTGGCATGATCTTAGCTCACTGCAGCCTCGACCTCCTGGGCTCAAGTGATCCTCCCACTTCAGACTCCCAAGCACCTCAGACTCCCAAGCAGCAGACTCCCAAGATCTGAGCCACTATGCCTGGCTATTTTTTGTAGTTTTTGTAGAGACGGGTTTCGCCGTGTTGCCCAGGCTGGTCTCGAACTCTTGAGCTCAAGTAATCCGTCTACCTCGGCCTCCCTACAGTGTTAAGATTACAAGGGTGAGTCACAGCACCCAGCCAAATACTTGTTTTCAGAGCATAATGCTCAGAGCTCATTTATGTGTCAGACAGAAATGGAGAAATAAGCTAGACCCTGGAGATGAAAACAAAAAGAGATCTGGGCAGAAAATGTCCAACAAGAACCTGGAACAGATTCCAGAGAGCGAGAAAATGACCCCACACCGCGAGGTCTCAGGAGCCAACCCAAACAGGCTGCTGTTGGCCGTGGATGCGACAATTTGAGCGTGCAGCAGGGATTTCACTGCGATGGGTCAAAGCAGAGCAAATATGTTTAAATCTATGGCTTCACTGTGACACGAAAAATCAATCAAAAAACTCATTCTTGCCCTTCAGAGGGGAAACTGACTCATTAACTCATTGAAAACTGGTAAACAAAGGCAAAGATTCCAAGCATCAATTCTGCATTTCCCAAAGGAACTGGGACCTCTACGGACCGAAAAAGCTGGTGATGGGCACTTCCCCTTTTATCCGATTTCCAGCTAGCAAGTGGAGAAAGAGAGGCAGCATCAGAATATTGCGTTTTGCAATCTTTGATGAGAAGAGGATCTAGATTTCGATGGTGAAAGGCCCCTGAGACTCAGGAGGAGGAACACCTGCCTCCATGGAGAAGCCCGCCTCTCATGGCCCCGAGTGGGGTGAGCCTGGACCTGAAACCCAGCTGGGGATGTGAAGACAGAGGTGCATGCTATAGATACCGTGAGTGGAACTGGGTGTGGTGGCACATACTTATATTCCCAGCAACTCAGGAGGCTGAGGCAAGAGGATCACTTGAGCCCAGGAATTTGAGGCCGCAGTGAGCTACAATCAAATTTTAAATTCAGTTTGATTTAAAAAAAATGTTTAAAGACACTGAGGACTCAGGAGCAATGTGAAGGGTGGGACATGGGATGGGCTGTGCAGAGTAGCCTTCTCAGGAAGGAAACCGAGGCTGGCTCCTAGAAGCGGAGACTGAATGGACAGGGTGACCAGCTGCAATGGATTGGGACAGTCTGGCTGCAACCTGACTCAACCTAAACATTTGAACCAACTAAACAAGCATCACCCACGAGAGAGTCGGTGAAATATGAACACTGGCTGAATGGATGATGACGTAAATTTTGGAGAAGCTATTTTTGGTTATTTGCATGACAAGGGGCCCTTTCTGATAAGAGATACCCAGATGAAGAATGTGGTGTCGGGATCTGCCTCAATGCCCCAGGAGGTGGAGGGCACTGTGGGCAGGACTGAACACCTGGCCTTGCATAAGTTGCAGTGGGTACAGGGTTCATGGAGTAGCTGTCTCTGCTCATAAGTACGTTTGAGATTTCTTCAGAATAAAAAGTTCAAAAACAAAAAAAAACAAGGTGGTCCCTGGGTGAACTGCTGGTGGACACCCAAACATGGGGCTGCATGGTCACAGCTACAGGACACAGGCTCCAGGTAAGTCAGCCCCCAGTCCCACGGTGGGGCCAGGAGGCTGCCCACTCAAGCCAGGCTGTGTGGACATGCAGGGGAGCCCAGGACGTACCTCATGCTGCTTCTCGGAGATGTTGAGTGCGTTCACAGCGAAGACCGCCTCCCGGGCGCCTATGTACAAGGTGTCCTTGTCCTCGCTCAGCAGCAAGGCTGAGTAGTTGTAGATGTCCGGCTCGTGAAACTGCACCAGGCGCACCTCTGGGATGCAAGGGTAGGGTCAGAGCGGGAGGAAGAAAAGAGCGATGGAATCATTTTTAAACCTGGGCACATCCTAGGTCCCTGTCTCAGTGACAATGAGCACATCTGGGTGTAGTCATGTCTCGGAGGCCACGTGTTGCTGCAACAGGCACTGCTGCAGTGGAGGCGGCCTCAGTCAACGGCAGCCATCAAGTGTGCACACAGGAACCACAGCCCGAGCTCGAGCCCGGGGCTTGTGTGCTCACTTTGAGACTACGAGTCGGACATCCCTTCCTACTCCCTCACACCCCACAGAGTCCCAAACCCTGCTCTGCCAGGTGCTTCCTGTGATGGCTCCCACCCTCTGCCCACCCAACTCTGGTCTACACGCCTTGTCATCACCCTCTGCCCACCCAACTCTGGTCTACACGCCTTGTCATCACCCTCTGCCCACCCAACTCTGGTCTACACGCCTTGTCATCACCCTCTGCCCACCCAACTCTGGTCTACACGCCTTGTCATCCACAGATGAGGTGCACAGGAATACAATGATTTAGGATTTTCTTATTCAGAAAAAGAATGTTTTACTTCAAAATCTTTACAAAATTTCTTTTGGAGAATATATCCATCAACCCACGCAATTCTCAGTGATCACCACCACCAACTTATAGACAGAGAAACAAGCAACGTCTCTTTGCTTATTAGGTTACTGTATCAATAGCTACTTAGGAATATGAAGATTTGAGCAATAGCTGCTTAAGAATAATATACATGTATCAGCATTATTTTTTTTAGGACCTGTTTCTTCAACTGTCTTGACAACAATTTGAGCATTCTGACCTTGGCTTTTTACATATTACCAAGAGTCTGCTTTATTTAAGAGTCAGGTGGGCCAGGTGTGGAGGCGGGCGCCTGTAGCCCCAGCACTTTGGGAGGCCAAGGTGGGAGGACTGCTTGCATCCAGGAGATCGAGGCTGCAGTAAGCTATGACTGTCCCACTGCACTCTAGCCTGGGCAACAGAGCTAGACCCTGACTTCGAGAAAAAACAAAGAGAGTCAGGCGTTCATGCTTTCTGTTCTAATTTTCCCATGTGGAAGAGAGATGCACACAGGCAGCAGGTCCTCTCTTGGCACAACAATGACCTATATTGCTGACAGCTCTTAGCCGCCTGCAAGCAACACCTTGTTCAGGACCCAGGGTATAAGCTCTCACTCCACTGAGTCAGAAACCCGGGTCCCCAGACACATCCCCCAAGAGAAGAAACAACTAAAACAAAAACTAAACAGCAGCAAAGGAAAGTAGCTGGCATGAGGCTCAGCTGCACGTAGGACCAGCGTCCTCATGATGCCCCACTGTTCTCAGGCGCCTGGGCAGACACTCAGCGGGGCAGGTGCTCTGGCAGCGCACCGCAAATGTTACCAGGTACGAGAGAGGGAAGCTTCCTGTCAGGGGTCCCCAAATTCAGAAACCAAATCAGGAGGTCTGCACGAGCCCTGCTGGGAATCTACAGTTGTCACAGCCTCTCCCTTAGATCAGCGGCATAGGCCTGTCTGCTCAAAGTTCTCAGAGCAGAGAATCCAACAGATCACATATATTCTCCAAAAGCCACCTGCCTCAGCATCCTAGGCAGCGGGGTCCCCATCCCGTTCCCAGCCACCTGCCTCAGCATCCTGGGCAGTGGGGTCCCCGTCCCATCCCCAGCCACCTGCCTCCACATCCCAGGAAGTGGGGTCCCCATCCCGTCCCCAGCCACTCACCTCAGCATCTCAGGAAGTGGGGTCCCTGTCCCACCCCAGCCTCAGCACCCCAGGCAGTGAGGTTCCCCAACCCATGCCATCAGCACCCCTGCAGGCTTCATCGCTCACCTCTGTGCTCCCAGGTGATCCGGGGTATGGGTGCAAAAGCCATCGCTGTCCCAAACATCACTGCAAGGGCCATGAGCAGCCCCCTAATGGGGATGCACATCCTCATCAGGTAGGGGCGACCCCAGGGGCTTCAGCAGCAAAGGCTCACGGCAGCAGGTGGCCGGGCAAGTGTGCTATTGCAGATGCGGCTCAGCGCCCCAGGACCAGGGCCAGCAGCACAGCCTGGAGCTGGTGAACAGCGCGGTCCCTGAGAATCCACATTTCCCAGTTCTCCAGGAGAGGAAGGGTCGCTGTCACCACCGCAGTGTCAGCGTCCACTGGATACTTCTTCAGGGCCTCAGAAGAAATGCTGGAAGGACATGGGAAAGAAGAGACAGGACCCGTGGTGAGTGATGACCCGTTTCTCACCGCTCTGTAGCCCCTCTGCTTGCCCTGGGTCCGCACCCGGGTCCATCTGCTGAGGAACATGGAAGGCGGCGGGGGACAAAGAGGGTCTCAGAAGTGGATAGCCCACACGGACACAGGAAAGTGAAGCCGGGGTCTTCAGGAGTCAGTGCTTCCTGCTCCTCCAGCTCCCAGCCCAGAACGCAGGAGAGACACACGGAGGGGACCTGGTGGGGGGCACCCGGCAGACACACATGGCCGGCTGGCTGCCGAGCTTCCTTCCTGTGTGGCTGCTGTGTCCAGCTGGTAATGAGATGAAAATGAAGGAAGAGAACTCAGGTTTCAGTTTCCCTTAGAGACTCTGCCTTTGTAACGCTCAGTGAGGAAACGGCCAGAAAAACCAGAGGCTGCAGAGAGAGTTAAGATGTACATGTGAGTGCACACGCATGCACACACACAACCTATGCATACACATGTGCGCACACACATGCACGGATGTACACCTATACAAACACACGCACGTGAGGCCTCACCATGCAGGAGTGTCTGACCTCCTGCCCCAAATGGGACCCTGCTGGCTCTTCCAGTCTCACTTAAAGAAGTCTGTGCACCACAGAAACAATGGTGACGCACTCGGATTTGCCCAGGAAGAAGTGGCCCTTAGTAAAAGAACAGGCTTAACGCTGCTTAGTGGAATTGTGGAGCTGGTGGTGGAGGAGGTGTGCACAGGCCTCCTGGCCCCATCTCTCATGTCCCCAACTTTCTCTGATGACTGCATGGCTCCTGTTGTGGTGTACCTTTGCTGGTCCCCACAGCCTAGCCCGCCATAGGACTGGCCCAAGGGGGTCTAGCACCTTGATCTGGGGCCAGCTGCACCCCTGGGTTCACTCTATGAGAAAGTTCTGAGCTGGGCCCAGTGACTGGGCACTTTCACATTACACTTCTATAAAAAGTTCACTCACAACAGCACCCTGGGACCCCTGAGTCCCTTGCTCCCCCTTCTATCCAGGAGTCCTGTGAGGGTCATGGAACAACCACACCCCTGAGCTCCAGACTCCAGAACCCCACTCCTCCCCACCACCTCTACATGCCACCTTCCACACCCAGCCAGACACAGCCGAAACGGAACCTCACTCTGCTTCCGGCCAATTCCTGCAGTCCGTGTCCTCACCTAAAAAAAGCACCAGTAGTCAGGGGCCAACCACATCTACCTCTAACCCCATCCCCACCCCCAGTCCATAGACGGTGCTGCTGCTCAGCCTCAAACACATCTGGGGCTTGTCTCCTCCTGTCCATCTCCACCACCATCACTCATCTGAGCAATGCTCACCTCTCATCCTGGCATCTTCAGCAGCCTCCTACTCCCTTACCTCACTTTCGTTCTTGCTTCCGTGGTAGAGATCACTGGCTTCCTGCCCCAGCATCCATGTTCCTACACTCTCACTAACAGAATCCCGAGGTTACTTGGGTTGGCAGTGTGCCCAGCTCACTACATCTCCCAGCTTCTCTGGTGATAGTTCTGGCCAAAGAACTGTACGTGAATTTATTAGATGGCAATTCCAGGAAGGAGGCTGATTCAGCTAGCAATTCCCTCAGTCCTTCCTGCTGCTGCCTGGAACTAGAATGTGATGGCTGGAGCTCTGGCAGCCATGCTATGAACATGAAGATAAAAGTCTCATTCTAAGAATGGCCAAGTGAAACCCACAAGAGCCTGTGTGACCCTGATAACATAATGGAAACTTTGCACTTGCTTTCTGCTGTCCATTTATTAGCAAGTCTACATAGACTTTAAATTACTTGCTTGCAGAGTTTTGTTACCAACAAATACCATTCTAAACTGACACAACCTCCCTCCAATCCACTGCCACAAAGTAGCAGTGGTCAGAGTCATGCTCTTATCATAAATCAAATCATATCCTTTCCCCATGTGAAATGTTTCAACAGCTTCTCATCACTCAGAACAAGGCCCACATTTTTCATCATAGCCAGCAAGGCCATGGACAACCCTGCTCCACCTCCATCCAACTGCTCCTCATCCACATTCCCTCCACTGCGCTGTCCTGGCTACACGTGAACACAGAGCTCGGCCCCTCTGCAAGGCTGTGCAACAGCTGTCTCTCCTGCCTGTCAACACCACTTAGAACATTTCCAGATGTGTCTGTTCTGAAGTTGCCGGTCTAAATCCCACTGCACAGTCTCATTCATCTAAGAGGCTTTTCCTCTGTATAACTGATCGGTAATTAGCAGTGGCTCCCAAAAGCTGCTCCACTTTGAGCTCCCAAACCAGCTTCTACACAGGCTCCCAATGAAGAAGACTCAACAAATTATAGGCTCAGCTCTTCTGAATTCCAGGCACATTTGCAGTTCCTTGCCATAATGGTGTCACTTTTTGTTTGCAAACCAGAAGTAGACCTACTTGGCCTACAAAGTTGTTGTGAGAAATATCTGCTAAATGATTATTGAGCAGAAAATCATATTAATATATAATTAATCAATTAGCATCCGATAATAATGTTTATTATAGTAATAATGTTATTGCTCTGACAAATACAAATGGAGCTCATGCTACGTCTGGAACAAACCAGTCCTGGCCCCACGGAACCCACATCCTGGAGTGGGACTGTGTGAAAGCAACCAGCCCAGGGCCTGGCACACAGAAACATCCTATGCCCCTCCAGGGTCCTGCTGCCCTTGCTCTTCTCAGTCCTCATTGCATGCGACGACATGGGAAAGGATGGTAACAGTGGTGACAAGCTGTCCACAGTCCCTCAAGAGAAAAGCTCCCATTAAAAACCATCCACTCCTCCTTTTGGAGCAATGATCCCCTGGTATTTTCAGGATGCTTTCTTTCTCCCGTTCCGTGTGACAAACGTCACACAGCCAGTGAGAGCCAGAAGTGACAACGTGGCCAGGCTGCCCCATCCCTTAAAGCAGAAGAGGACGGCACACTCGCACCGTGAGAGACTTTACGCTGGCTCCCGCACCACCGGAGGAGGAGGAGGAGGAGGCAAGCCTGCGGCAGGCAGGGTCTCAGAGAGGGTTCTAGTCATACATGCAGCAAGGACACCAGTGGCCTGGTCCATGTGCTGCAGTCCCAGCCCAGTGAAACCCAATGAACTGACACTAGCTCCTCCAAGCCACACCTAGCCCCAGTTCCCAGCCAATGCCAAGCTGTGCACAGCAAGGATAAAGCAGAAGCACCCGCCCTGGTGGCATGTCCCCCAGCTGGGCAAAGGTCCATACACACAAAAGAAACAGCAATGAGCTGCCAGGGGACGGGAGAAGGCACTCTGAAGACGGATGCGGAGGCTGCAGAGATAAGGCGTGCCAACCACACAGGAAGGCAGCAGTGGGGACAGCCCAGGGGCAGGCGAGTGGGTATACAAACCGCAACATCCAGACAGGGGAATGTTACTCAGCATTAAAAATAAATGAGCCATTAGGCCATGAAAAGACATGGAGGAACTTTAAAAGCTTATCATTAAAGTCAATCTGTAAAAGTACATACTGCGTGATCCCAACTATAGGACATTCTGGGAAAGGCAAAACCATGAAGACAGTAAAAAGATCAGTGGTTCCCAGGGGTTGGGGGGAGACCACAGTGGACACATGTCAGTATGCATTTGTCCAAGCCTACAGAACGTACAACACCAACTGGCAATCCTAATGTCCAGGTACAGATGTCGGGTGATAAGGTACCTATGTGGGTTCACTGACTGTAGCAAAGGCATCACTCTGGGGTGATTCTGAAAGTGAGGGGGCTGTGTATGTGTGGGGAAGGAGCGTATGGGAAATCTCTGTACCACCTTCTCAATGTTTCTATGAACCTAAAACTGATCTAAACAATAAAGTCTACTAAAATCAGTAACAACGAGGAACAGGCCTAGGAGTTCCTTGCCAGTCACAAAAGAAGCCTCTGTTAGGGTTTGTGGCCTGGACACGTTAAGGAGGTGAGTGTCCACACCAGAGGGCTGGGAGCAGAGACGCAAGGCCCACAGGACCCAGTTCATTCCACGTCAAATACCAAAGATGCTGGGTCACTATTGGAGAGATACGGTTTGCATAGGATCTAATTCCTATCTAGATCCCCAACTGCAGTCAGTCCTCTGCGTATCCCAATAAGCACGCTACGGGCAGGCCAGGCTAAGAGTCCAGAGCCAGGAGATGGGAGAACACAGAGGTTTATCTCAACTCTCTCTGGAAACCCAGTGAAATGACTCTAAAAGGATATGAACTTTAAGGATAAAAATGGAGGGAGGAGGTGACTTTGGTATCTATTAATAGGTGAGTAGTAACCAATGGTGTGCTGGCAAGCTGTTACTACTGGCTCTCCACAGGGTGGGCAGTGGGGGTGGGTGGTGGGGTAAGGTGGGGGGTGCTCAGCTTGTAGCACATGCTGATTTCTTTGGTGTAAATGTTGCTTTCGAGCTCCCAGAATGATGCTGTTGAACTGGGGAGAGGTGCACAGCAGCACCCAGCACACAGTGCTGCCACCTCAGATACAAGAGACGAGTAACCGCAACCACACAGATAACAGCAGAATGCACACGATACTAGAAAGGAATGAGTTCTGAGTATTTTACCTCTTTAAATATAATTTGTTTCATTTTAAGTCCATATATTTAATTTTTAACAGTGGCTGTTACCACTGTTAAAAATTACCACCAGCCCTGTCACACCCCCAGCCCTGTCACAAACCCAGCCCTGTCACATCCCCAGCCCTGTCACACCCCCAGCCCTGTCACACACCCAGCCCTGTCACACACCCCCATCACACACGCAGCCCTGTCACACACGCAGCCCTGTCACACACCCCGTCACACACGCAGCCCTGTCACACACCCAGCCCTGTCACACACCCAGCCCTGTCACACACGCCCAGCCTTGTCACACACCCAGCCCTGTCACACACGCCCAGCCCTGTCACACACCCCCTGTCACATACCCAGCCCTGCCACACATGCCCAGCCCTGTCACACACCCAGCCCTGTCACACACCCCGTCACACACCCAGCCCTGTCACACACGCAGCCCTGTCACACACCCAGCCCTGTCACACACCCCGTCACACACCCAGCCCTGTCACACACGCAGCCCTGTCACACACGCAGCCCTGTCACACACCCAGCCCTGTCACACACGCCCAGCCTTGTCACACACCCAGCCCTGTCACACACCCAGCCCTGTCACACATGCCCAGCCCTGTCACACACCCAGCCCTGTCACACACCCAGCCCTGCCACACATGCCCAGCCCTGTCACACACCCAGCCCTGTCACACACCCCCTGTCACACACGCAGCCCTGTCACACACCCCGTCACACACCCAGCCCTGTCACACACGCAGCCCTGTCACACACCCCGTCACACACCCAGCCCTGTCACACACGCAGCCCTGTCACACACCCAGCCCTGTCACACACGCAGCCCTGTCACACACCCAGCCCTGTCACACACCCCGTCACACACCCAGCCCTGTCACACACGCAGCCCTGTCACACACCCAGCCCTGTCACACACGCAGCCCTGTCACACACCCAGCCCTGTCACACACCCAGCCCTGTCACACACCCTGTCACACACCCAGCCCTGTCACACACCCAGCCCTGTCACACACCCCGTCACACACCCAGCCCTGTCACACGCCCCGTCACACACCCAGCCCTGTCACATACCCAGCCCTGTCACACACCCCGTCACACACCCAGCCCTGTCACACACCCAGCCCTGTCACACACCCCGTCACACACCCAGCCCTGTCACACACCCCGTCACACACCCAGCCCCGTCACACACCCAGCCCTGTCACACGCCCCGTCACACACCCAGCCCTGTCACACACCCCCTGTCACACACCCAGCCCTGTCACATACCCAGCCCTGTCACACACCACCAGTGCTGACTGATTTGAATTTCAGACCAGAGTTGAGCCAAGGCCTGGAAGAAGTCACAAAGAAACACAACCTGGAAAACGGAAGCAAGCTTAAAAGTAAAATGTGGTGAAAGAAATGAAAGGCTGGAAAGTAAATTAAAGAGGTTTCCTAGAAGTTACACATGTAATAGAGATGAAAAAAGGGGGAACAGACGACTGGAGGATCCATTCAGGAGTCCCACACGGAACTGGCAGGAGCTTCGGGAAAAAAAATGAGGAATTATTAAAGCAGTAATAAAAAGAAAATATCTAGAACGGAAGGGCCTGAGCTTTTGGAATGACAGTGCCCAGGAGCACAGTGAATGAAAAGAACCCACCCACACCAGACACATCATCCTGAAATGAGGGTTACATGACGCATCCAGAAAGAAACAGGCCACAAAGAAATTACCTTTGAGTGCCCCACTGGAGGCAGCAAAGCAATGCCTCTGAATCCCAGGGAAGATGACTTCACACCTAGATTTCCCCATCTAGTCAAATTATCAACCAGTATGAGTGCAGTACAGAACATTGCTTCAAACCTACAAGTTCTCAAATGTTTTACCTCCCTCAGCTTCTTTCTCAGAAAGCTACTCTAGGATTTGCTCCACCAAAACAAGGGAGCTACTTCCCAGGTCTTCTTTCTTAGGAAGTGAGTGGAGGAGAGGCAGTCAGAGTGGGGAGCTGGGGAGGAGGCAGAGGCTCCAACGGGGTGGGGCAGGAGAAGGCACAGTAGATTACTGATTGCACCTGCGGCTTTGTTCTCAGAAATGCATTTTAAGGCTCTGGCAAAGAGTCTGAAGATGAATTAGAACAGATACACAGATTAGAAAATGAAGTTACTAACCCTAGGGGAAGCAAGTGACCCATGAATGGAAACATAACCGGAGCGTACTTAATGCTGCCCAGTAGCACAGCCCCCATGACAAAAATTACAACTAACTCCACTGGGGCTCTGGGGGAAGAAAGAGAGGGAAGGGGAGGGGACGAGAGTCGGAGAACACAATCCTGTCTTCCAGCGTAATACAACATCTAAGATGGAAAAGTCAGGAAATGTAGGCGTATCTAGTTTGAAGGAAAATACCAAAATGACTAAAACAGTTGAAACTCACTGTCTCAGGGCAGCAGCGAAGGGACAAAGGGACAAGAAAGCAAGTGCTGCTTTCTCTCTCAAGTAAAATAAGAACTATTTCACTTTAAAATTACATGCATTAATTACCTTCATAAAATGAATTAACCTTAAAAAGACATCCATGTGCTGGTTCCTCACAGCCTGGGGAAAGCAGCCCAGTGGATCCAGAAGCAGAAGACATGACCCCCTGAAGATAGGCTCCCAAGGACAGGAAGAGTGAGCTGCCTCTGCAGAGCCTGGGTCCCGAGACCAGCCACATTTCGGGGCTCAAACACGTTGTAAAAATAGGATTGTTCACCGCAAAGCAGAAGCACCGGGCAGTGGCACAGGATTTAATGCAGAATGCCGGCTCCTAACGTGGCCAGCCTCTTCCACTCCACTCCTGCCTGCTTCCTCTGATGCACCCCACCCCTCCCAGGCTGCCTAGCAGCCTTGGCACCTGCTGCTTCCTCTTCCAGACTGTTCTTCCCCCAGGAGCGGCTAGTGGCTGGCTCCATCCCACAGTCACTCTTTGCCTCCCCTGAGCCCCACACTCCATCCCCCTCTTGCAGTATTGTTTCATAGCACTTGGCCTAAGGACCTGAAAATGCCTCCCTGACTTAGTTGAGGCAGAACGAGAGAAACACAAACATCCCAGTGAGAAGACTCGGGCCAGACCTGGAGAGGACAAAGGTACGGCGCCAAGAGTGGAAAGTCCCAAAAAGCAAAATCCCCAGTGAAGAGAGATTTAAAACAAATCTTTTAATAGTATCCACAACCAAACCCAGGGATGGCAAAGTCATCCCTGGACGAATGTGGCTGAGAGAAGGTATTCCAGGAGCATCAGCAGGTGACCAGCTGGAAGCCAGCGGGTTCTCCTGGGTGGCTTTAAATGGTTACGAAGAACTGTCAGGACTGGCGCTGTGTATGTGGTTATTCAAACTGATTATGTTGAAAAGAAACTTTTTTCTTAATTGCGTTTACCTTGGACCAATCCAGACACTGTCATATAGAGCTCAGCAGGGCATGGGCACACCTACCTGGCTTCCAGCCAGGCCCTGCCTGGAGAACAATGATTGACCACCAGGCCTCCTGGTATGGATTTGTACCCAGGTCTGCAGTGTATTGATCTCATCAGCAGACACCAGATTCTTAATGGCATAAATCAGACCCTGCTGCTCTTCTCAAACGGCCTTTAAAACAATCCACATGAGTAGCCAAAGGTCAGGACAGAAGGCCCATGCCACACACACTGCTCCTCCCAGGGAGGGGGAGGAGCTGCCATTGTCTTTGTGACATTGGAGGGTTTTTTTCTTTTTCCTTTTTCAACAAGAATGCATTGTTTCATATAATTTTAAAGTTGCTTTAAGCAAAGCACACACCACACTCACACAGATCTGCCGGCCCCGCGAGTTCTTTCAGAACAGTGGCTCCAAAATCACCGATGGGCGTTACATGAAGGACCTCACTCTAAATAGTTAAATTAAAACAAAAGGAAAAAAAGCCCATTTTGCTGGCTTTCTTCACCATTTCTGAGAAGCAAAGGTATCCTGCTGGGAGTTGAGCTGTATGCACGTGCATTTTGCCCTGACAGTGTGAAATTGCTGCCCTTTGCATTCAGGAAGAATGACTTGACACAGGAGCCCATTAGAAAGACAGGGTTATGAAATGTCACTCCCATTACTTACACGTAATTGGGGCTGTTCGTGAGGGTGCACGAGCCCACTTTAAATGTCAGCAGAATGAAACTCCGAGGGGGCTCTGAGCCCCACACTCTTGCCTGTCAGTACTTGTCAGAAGGCAGCTCTCCCATCCCCAGGGGCCTTCAAATCAAGGCAGGAGATCACAGCAGAGAAAATGGGAGTACTCAGCAACCACTGTGCATATATGTCTGTGTGTAGGTACATATATGTGGATGCATGTACATCTGTGTGTATGCATCTGTATATGTGCATGCATGTGCATCTGTATTTCTGTATGTGTGCACGTGAACACGCATTGATATGTGCACCTATCCATGTTTGTATATTTGTACACATCTTTACAGGTGTGCTGTATACATGTGTATGTCTGCATGTCTGCACATGCATGTGTATGCCTGTGTGCATACACATGTGCACCTGCATGCATACGCATATGCATCTGTGTGTGTGCATGTGCATCTGCTTGGATCTCTGCATGTGCGTACATGTGTATGTCTGTGCATGCATGTGTATGCCTATGTGCAGACATAAGTACATCCGTGTGTGTGCATGCGCATCTGCTTGGATCTCTGCATGTGTATACATATGTGTATGCATGAGCATCTGTGTGTGTGTGCATGTGTGCACCTGTGCATGTTTGTGTATATATATCCATATATATGTATCTGTGTATGCATATACATGAACGTGTGCACAGCTATATGTGCACATATGTGCATGCATCTGTGTGTGCATCTGTGTATGTGTATGCAGACATGTGTGCATCTGTGTGTGCATGTGTGTATGTGCATCTGTGCATGTGTCACTCTGTTGCAGAACATACATTCTGACCTAGTGTTGCATCTTAGATGTGAATAGTGACTGTTGGCAAGTGTCCTGTAAGGCAGAAACCACGGACCAAAATGCCATCTGGGGACTGTCCAGTCACCCATGTCTCGGCTCCTTCCTGGGATCAGCTGTCTGGCAGCTAGGGCAGATTACAGAAGGGACACCAGTCACTACCACATAGAAGGTGTCAGTGCTTCTGCCAGCAACAGGATGCAACACTGGCATTAAAATGCCCTGGCTGGCATCCCAGGGAAACTGAAAGGGGATCTCTGGTGACAGCTGTGGACTGGCCAATCTAACACAGGCAGTCATTACCTGGACCCCTGACCTCACTGCAAACCACTGCCTGGGGGAGTGTGTTCTCGCTTATTTCTTATCTCAGGGGTTTGCCCAGATGGGGCAGGTAAAGCTTAGAGCCTCTCCAGGCCCCGCAACCAGGACAGTGGAGGACACGCACTCACCACATCTCCCCTCCCAGCTGGCAGCGGGCAGCCAGATGCTGGGAAACAGAAGACACCACAGCCCTCCCCGGCCATGCCTTGCCAGTGCCTGGCCACCTAACGTCTCCACCCTGGGATGTCCTCTGCCCCCAGAAACCCCTCTCCCACCTCCAGTTGGGATGCTGATGTCACCGCCTTACAAACTGAGGATAAAATGGCCTTACCCCAACAGGAATCAGGAATGGGTTTCAGGAGCTGTCTAGGTCACAAGCATAATAAACAACTTATTGTTCCAACTTCAGTTTTCCTAGAGTTTAAAATTGATCCCTGGAGACCAGCACTCCAGCTCTACAGGGACGTGCGTGGCCCTGGACCTATGTCGGGCTGGACACACCCAGCAGGGCAGCTGCCAGGACCGGTCCATTTCACCCTCAAGCCACATCCCTTCAGGGGCAAGTGAGGATGTCTCAGACATGCTCTAACCCTCACCCACTTCGCAAACCCCTGGGTGTGGCATGTACAGAACGGGAAACCCAGGGAGAGAGACAGAGGGCGGTGGGAGTGAGGGACACACAAACCCATCTACCAGAAATGTCGGCAGGGCAAGTGCTGTGAGGATGCACGCAGAGTGGCGGCAGGAATAGGGCCCTTCAAAGGAAGAGTGGAGACCCCTCTAAGTATCAGCCAGCATGGCAGAGATGCAGACTGTCATGCCAGTTGGGTGACATCACTCTACTCTTCAGACTTGGATGCAGACAATATCGTCTTTTCTGGAGGGTCTGTGGTATGTGCATGCGTCCTTGGGCCCAAGCAGGTTAGTGCTAGAAAAAATAATCATCTTCCACTGGCCTTATGTTGACCTGCTGCCACCTCCAAGGGGGCCAACGGTTTCTCTACTGGACACTGGCTCCCAGGGACCATATGGGGTTGTTCTGGGAAGTGGCTGGCCAGCCCCTCAGGGAGGACTGTGTTAACCCTGCAGCCCTAAAGGGATGCCTGATGTCATGTCTTTCAAGGGTGATACTATGGTCTGAATGTCTGGACTACCCTCACATTCACATGTTGAAATCCTAACCACCAATGTGATGGCTTCTGGAGAGGCAGCCTTTGGGAGGTGACTGGGTCAGGAGGGCAGAGTCTTCATGAATGGAAGTAGTGCCCCTATAAAAGGAGTCCCAGAGAGCTCCCTCAGCCCTCAACCATGTGAGAAGACGCTGTCTATGAACCAGGAGGAGGGCCTTCACCAGACACCAAATCTGCCAGCACCTTGATCTTGGACTTCCCTACCTCCAGAATAGAAAAGTCTGTTTTTATGTCACCTCAGCACCAGATAGAACCCAGCCGGCAGAGATGCTTCCAGAATGCCAAAGGTCACCATTTACACTGGTAGAGCCTTTGATATGACACTAAAACTGGTGCTTCAGTCCCCCAGAGCTTGACTTGCAGGGAGGGCAAAATTACATAAAAGACACTATATAGAAAAGTTGTGCTTTAGGTGGACTTTATTTGTATTCTTAATCTCCCCACCTCTTATAAAACTTTTCTAACTTCAAAAATAATTCCAAGGGTGTTTAACTCCACAAAACAAATGTAAATTAAAATAAAATACCCATGTATTGTCCACAAAGCAGGCTGAAATTTAGAAGTCTGCTGCTAGCCAGGGCTGGGAAGGTGTGGGGTAAAGGACTTCTCGGTGCAATTCTGAACTATCCAGATGTCTGCACACTCTGATCCCCTGGCCACTCTTGGGCAGCAAACGATGTGTGCACAGCTGCAGATGTGCAAAGCGATGTGTGGGAGGACCACCCTGCTGTGCTGTGACAGTAAAATGTGCAACCGAAGAGGATGCTCCTCAATGAGGGGCTGGTTAACAGTCAGGCAAGGAAGACACCACCATTACAAAGACTAAAGCTGGTCTACACGAACTGCCCGTGAGCACATCACACCAAAGACAGGTGCAGAGCAACACCACACAAGGCACGACCCACCCGTGTCAATAGAGGATGCGTCAGTCTACACACAATACACACACACACACACACACACACACAGCCATGGGCACACATGGACAGGCACAACCACCAGATACAGACTCATAAGAACACACCTTCCCACACACAGGGACACACGGATACCAGACACACATGCACACATATGAATGTGGACAGACAGCCAAACTGTTAACAATGTCGCTTGTAAGGAGAAGGAGGAGGAGGAGGAGAACAACCAGGAACTCGTTTTCTTTGTTTTTTAAAAAATGAATCACACTTTTATACTGCTTCTGTAAAAAAATTTAATTCATTAAGAGACTGTTTCATCCATGCTACACTCAAGTCAGTAGGACCAAAAATTGAAACCCACCACATTAGTATGTGGAGCTGTGTATAATGCAATTTTTCACATGCTAATCCACTTGGCTTGGGCGACTATTTCTTGCCATACCTTTGACCCTTTTTTTATTCACATAAAAAATGAGAAGTGGCTTCCTTTCCCCATATATACTTCATGCTTTTTGTGACAGCAAAGTAAAAAATAACAGAAGGAGCCAGTCCTCCTGGACTCTCACAATGGAATTCTCTTACTGCTTAATACAGCACAGAGCAGATAAAATTGTCCCTGCTTTCAATTACCTTATAACTAAAGATTCCAAAATATTTTTTTATGAAGAGACCAACAAAAAGCAAAACTCAAAGACAAATGACTTAAGGGAGGAAAAAGAAACTAGCAAAAAAAATACTTGTAAGACAAGTGCCAACTCCTAATAAATAAAGTGATTTAACAAATGTAAGAAAACAAGAGCTCCCACCCCAGTGGACCAGATAAGATATCCAGCCAATAAGCACAGAAAGTGCTGTCTGCCTGGCAGTGTCACTGTGCTCATTAAAGCCGCCCCATCTAACTGGCAAGATGTGCTCTCATCACGGTGCCACACAGGAACCATGAATCTACGCTGGCAGCAGGACTCTTAAAAGCCAGCAGAATAAAAAACCTTGTGGGGGCCCATTCACGATACTTGAGTAGTATGAAAACGATGAAGGAAAGATGGGGGTTTTACTTTTGTTTTTACAAATTAAGCTGGTTATTTCTCTCTCCTCTGAAACGGAAATTGCATGGCTTGGAATGGACCAAAATTAAGATTAATCACAAAATGACCCAAATCTGAGGAGGGTGACCTGGAGAGCCCTCTCATTACACCACACCTTACCAGCCACCTCCCTGCACCCTCCAAAAGAAGAAAGGAAGCTTTCTGGTGTGGGCACCAGGGGCCATCAGCCACAGAGCTGCCACAGGCCCAAGACCCAGTGGGAGGAGAGGCCGAGAGAGCAGGGAAGAATACGGGGAGCAGGGACAAGCAGCGGCAGAGCAAGAACAGAGGCAGACCATCACTGCAGGTGCCCAGCAGCCACCTCCCCATGCCGGGCCCAAGGGACGGCAGCCAAGTCTGAAGCTTTGCCCCACGGGATATCCAGGGACCAAGGGACCAAGCAACCAATCACCTGCCAGATCCAGCTGAGGCCTCTACACATTACCAACTCTGCTCCACTGAAATTACAGATCATGAATAAAGCGGTTTTACCTGTATCTTACACCTCTTGAAACTTCCCAGTCGTTTCTAGAAAGAAGTCTTCAGAAATCTTTGCTGTGAAAATAACGGGAAACAAGGCTATTTAAGCCCTTAAATTGTCCAGCCACTTAAACTCAGCAACACTCCTAGAAAGGCACTGAAAACAAATGATTGTGAGTTTAAACCTTCTAGACTTCCTTAGGTGCAGGATCAGCTTGGCTTGTACGTGCTGGGGAAGACAGGAGGAGGGGCTGTGAAACCGCCCACCCACGAACAGAGGGGAAGTGCAGCCCAGCCCGTCACCCGGGGGCTGGAGATGAGCCCCACGACCTGACCAGGTGCACTTTCTTGCAAAATAAGCCATTTCAGTTAGCAGAGTCCGTGAACCAAAAAAGTACCATCTAATTGTCTATTAGCTCCAGATATGTATTCTATAAAATTCATCTTCATGAGGCAAAGAAGGAAAAAGCAGAAACACATATGGCATAATTACAAGAACCAAAGAGCTGTTCATCTTCCTTTATTTTTGGATGGTTGATTTTCAGCCAAACAGAACGACGTCCACTGTGGTGTGGCAAGGTTCCATAGCATGGCTGTCGCTCCTTTGCAGTGTGGGAGATCAGCCTCAAGACAGCAATCATGGGGCGCAGTAACAGCACCAACAGTTAGATCAAGAGAATCAGAATCACAAAACCAGAGCCACGTGCAGGACTGCAGACGCTCAGGAGCCGACGCTGATCCCTCCATGATTCTATTAATACAGGAGCCACGTAATTGTTAAACCTTGGAATCAGACTCCAGCATATTCTGTGGTGAGGAGGATTTCTTTTTTGTTTGCCTTGTGCTTTCAGAGCTTATATGATCACAGCTCTTTTTTTGAAGCCAGCTGGGAAGGAGGCGGCTCTCCCTGGAAACGCAGGTGTAAAGCCCCGGTCCCTCCCACCCAGGCCCCTCACTGGACAGCTCCCTCCTCTCCAGACGCCCTGCACACCCCTCCCCCGGGAGCAGAACCTTAGACACGGCCATCCTGGCACACAACATCCGGTCCCCCAGCCCCTTGGGGCCGACACATCCTCTGAACCCTGAGCAGGCACCTGAGGTTAGCAAATGAACTGTGCGGGCAGTGATCAGAAATGACCACAATTCATCAGGCCCCACCGTAGCGGAGCTTCCAGAGACTGACACTGGGGTCTTCCCTCCAGCAGTGGATGGCTCTTATGGCCAATTTTATAAGCAAAAGTATGTTCACATGAGCAGCTATGAGAATCCTGGGAAAGGCCACATCCACCCAGGACCTGACGCTGACATTTCCTGTTGAAACTCTCGGGGTAGGGCTGGGCATGTGGGCACAACTGCTGGACAAGCAAAGAGGGAAAGCCCACGCTGCTGTGGGCACCTGCAAAGTGCCACATCGCTTGTTCCCACGAGGCTTTCCTGTCACACAGGAGGGAGAGGGGACAGCGGCCACCCAGGGACTGTGCCAAAAAAAAAAAACAGTTCAAGGCAACAAAGGCAGAGATTCATACAAAAATAAGAGGTTTAGGTAAATAATGTGAATATCAAGGATTTTAAAACTGAAAAACTGGCTGGGCACTGTGGCTCACATCTGTAATCCTGACACTTTGGGAGGCCAAGGCAGGTGGATCACTTGAGGTCAGGAGTTCAAGACCAGCTTGACCAACATGGCAAAACCCCATCTCTATTAAAAAAAAATACAAAAATTAGCCGGGTGTGGTGATGCATGCCTGTAATCCTAGCTACTTGGGAGGCTGTGGCAGGAGAATCACTTGAACTCAGGAGGTGGAGGCTGGAGTGAGCTGAGATCACGCCATTGCACTCCAGCCTGGGTGACAGAAAAAGACTCTGTCTCAAAAAAAAAAAAAAAAAAAAAAAAAAAACCTGAAAAACTCGTATTTTCTAGAAACGAAATAAGCCTTTGTCACTTTAATAAAGACCCAGAACTGCTCATCCTGCGGTTTAAGACATGTATCATATTCATGGTAATTTTGTGGCATCCAACAACAAATGTCAGCAGGTCTGGCGTCTCATCTCAATCGCCTCCAACAACTCCACCTGAACATCGGCATCCTCGCGTCCTGCCTCCCTGCTGGGGGTTCACATCTAGCCTCCAAAAACAGCTGCCAGCCCCAAGGCGGCTGAGTGGGAACACACTTCCTTTCTTAGTGAACTGCCCAGGCCCCAGTCCCACGTTGCCTTCACCCTACATGATCAGGGTTTGTTTCTTCTTCCTCAGCATGCAACCCCACAGTTATGAGTGACCTGGCTGAAAAATGCAAACCCACACTTCTCATGTAATTACTCATCGTGCTGTCTTATCTCATACCTCCCAACTCCTGACAGCACAGGTAAAAAGAATCCAATGGCCTGTTCACGAAAAAGCAATGAAATTAACTAGAAGAGAGAGAAGCATTTCCCTCTCATGGACTTCACACCCTCTCCTGGTGCACCCCCAATAGCGCAGGAGAGTGTGGGGCTCCAACGCCCAGGCCTTGCGAACAGGTATTTAGCGGTCGTTGATGGCAGCAGCACAGAGCCACGGGCAGTGCCTTCATCTGGCCTCCATCCTGCAGACATGACCTCACCTTCTGGGCGTCCTCCCTAAGCAGGGACCTGGTGTTCTTCAGCACACAGAGGAGACAAGTGGGATGAAGCAAGAGCAAGGGGCTCTGCAATCAGAGGAACCTGGATTCCAGTCCCAGCTTCTCCAAGCTGTGTGTTCCTGGGAGAAGTTACTGAGCCTCTCTGGGCCTGTTTCCTCATCCAAAAAGTGGGCACACTAATACTGCCTACCTCATCTGGTTCTGAGGATCCATGACTAATCATAGTTAATGTTTCCTAGTGCTTTCCTAGGTGAGGTGCCAGATGCTATTTAAGCACTAGGAGGCATTAACTATCATTCTTACCACCTATGAAATGAAGCTAGTTACACCTGCCTAGCTAAGAAGACTCGAGAGATATAACAAGCATGGTGCAGCTATTAGCACATCTAACACACCCTACTGCCAGGGACTGTGGGTTCCACCAGCCTCCTCCTGCACACACGGGGGATCGGGGCTTCCCCAGGTCCACATAGACTCCTGGGAGCAGAGCTTAGGAACACTGTGACAGGCAGCACTGCTGTGGTTGTGGACGCGGAGGGGGCTGTGAGCCTCTTCTGCTCAATCTCCTCATCCTGGCCCAGAAGCAAGTAAAGAAGTTCCAGGGGCAGAGAGCAATGGGGGACCTTCCACTGATATTGGCAGTCCAGCACACACCCCGATGGCGTGGGCATGCGTATTACAACACAATACCATTACACTCTGCTGAGCAGGGCACCCATGAGAAAGACTGGCTACAAAGTGCACAGAGAGGGCCTGGAGGACACGTTCCCGTGCCCTGCGGGGCAATATCTGCCAAGAAGCTCCATTCAGAACCTCTGACCCAGCAGTTCTCTACCAAGAACTCAGTGTGGATATACCCCCATGTGTGCAAGATGACTGGTACGAGGCCACTCAACACGTAAACTCCAAAGACACCCAGAAGTCCATCCATGTGTGTGCGTCTATGTACATCGGTACACGCAGACATAGCACAGAACGTTTTCTATACAAATTACAGCACATTCCAGAGGATGGAATACTACGCAACCGTTAAAAAGAATAAAGCTGCAATTGTATGAAACGGCACCCCAGATCCATTGTTCACTAAAAAGTAAGGTTCCCAAAAATGTGTGTAGTGTTTCCACCTGTGCAGGCACATGGTGTGTGACCGTGTGTGTGTGTGAATGGGTGTGCACACAGGTTCATCAGAGGGATGATTGAAGAGATCACAATTTAATCAAGAACCTGCTGGCAGGGGATGCCTATGGAGAGAATTTGATCTGCGAAAGGAGTGTGCTTCATTTTTCACTATTTGGATTCTTTAGAACTATTTGAATGATTTCCTTAAT
Organism: Chlorocebus sabaeus; assembly: GCF_047675955.1. Lineage (NCBI taxonomy): Eukaryota > Metazoa > Chordata > Mammalia > Primates > Cercopithecidae > Chlorocebus > Chlorocebus sabaeus. The sequence goes on along the minus strand of NC_132915.1, from coordinate 8,615,383 downwards.
CATGTGGTTTTCTAACTAAAATATTTTAAATCTGATATCAAAAGTAAAATACAGTAATTGTAGAAAATTTGAAAAATTCAAGAAAGGCAAGAGAACACATTCCTGACAATCTCTAAAAAGGTTATACAGGTTATAACACTGGTTAAAGTAAGATTCCAGCTCAGCTGTCTTCTGTACTAACTTTACTAAGACGAAGATTTCATCAAAATGGAAATGTTTGAGAACAGCTGACAGACATGACATACATTTCTGGTCTTTTTGGCATTTTGTTGGAATTCCTCATTCTAAGGAACTCTGACTCATTCACTCAACAGTCACTACTGGAGGGTGTGGGGTGAAGGTGTGAGTCAGATAAAGACTATAGACTCCCAGTCCCTGGTTTCTGGCTTGGGGAGGGCAGGCCACAGCAACTGCACAGGACAGCGGGGAAGGGGGTGCCCTGCTGGCTCTGTAACACGGGAGGTAGGAGAGGCAGGCTGGCAGCCATGCAAGAGGAGACCTGAAGTTCAAGAGAGAGGTTGGAGCCTATGGGCTGGTGGAGGGAGAGGGCCCGTGCGGGTCACGTCCTGGTCCCGTGCGTCTCTGCCCTGAGGACCATGCGAGCGCATCCCCGTGCTGTTTATTACACGGTGCACTCAGCAGCCTGTCACGGCTGTGCAATATTCCATCATTAAATATCATAATGTGGGACATTCAAATCCTTTCCAATTTTCCACTTACAGTTCAGTTTTCTTTAACCACCAGCAGTGCCTGGCCAAGAACCTTTTCTGTCTGGGATGTTCACAGTGATGTTACAGAGGTCTAGGCACCACACAGAGGACACTGGGAAACAGGCACAGGGAGATTCCACGGTTCCATCATGTCTGTCTGCTGTTCTTGAAAATCTCCATTTTGATGAAATCTCTTAATAAAGTTAGTACAGAAGACACGAGTGCTGGGATCTTACTGTAATAGTCATTACAACCTGTATAACCATTTTAGAGACTGTCAGCAATGTGTTCTTCTCCTGCCTTTCTTAAACAGAGGCTCAGGGCATCTACTGATCACGCTGACAGCTTTGCTTCCTTTTACTGGGAATTAATCACACATAATTTCCATGATTTATCTTCATTTGACTTGCTTCTAAAGTTCTCAGTTAGTTGAGCTGAAGTCATTTTTGCAAAGTAATACGATCTTTGCTATAAAATACAAGTCACCGAGCTCAAATTTTTTTTTTTTTTTTGAGCGGGGGACGGAGTTTCACTCTTGTTGCCCAGACTGGAGTGCAATGGCGTGATCTTGGCTCACTGCAACCTCCACCTCCCAGGTTCAAGCGATTCTCCTGCCTCAGCCTCCCAAGTAGTTGGGATTACAGGCATGTGCCACTATGCCTGGCTAATTTTGTATTTTTAGTACAGACAGGGTTTCTCCATGTTGGTCAGTCTGGTCTCAAACTCCTGACCTCAGGTGATCCGTCCGCCTCGGCCTCTCAAAGTGCTGGGATTACACGCATGAGCCACTGTGCCCGGCCAGCTAAAACATTTTTTATGTTTCTTTCAAGTCTATTAGAAACCTTAATTGCTTCTTAATTTCTCCCCCAACTATAGAGGAAGCATATTGTGATGATTACAGTGCCGGCTGTGAGGCCAGCCTGCCTGGTTCAGATTCCCATGCTGCCACATCCCAGCTGTGTGACCTAGAACAGGCCTCTGCCCCTTCCTATCCCTCAGCTACTTCCTCAGCACCTCCCCTCCCTCTGCTACTCCCTCAGTACTTCATCTCCCCAGCTACTCCCTCAGCACCTCCCCTCCCTCAGCTACTCCATCAGCACCTTCTCTTCCTCAGCTACTCTCTCAGCACCTCCACTCCCTCCACTACTCCCTCAGCACCTCCCCTCCCTCAGCTACTCCTTCAGCACCTCCCCTCCCTCCACTACTCCCTCAGCACCTCTCCTCCCTTAACTACTCCCTCAGCACCTCCCCTCCCTCCCTATTCCCTCAGTTTGTCTCCTCCCTCAGCTACTCCCTCAGCACCTCCCCTTTCTTAGCTACTCCCTCAGTACTTCACCTTCCCCAGCTACTCCCTCAGCAACTCCCCTCCCTCCACTACTTCCTCAGCACTTCCTCCTCCCCCTAGCTACCTCCCTGGGAGAGGACAGGACACAACCCTACCACCAGAGATGAGACTGCACAAATGAGGACTTTAAGGCATGGGCGTTAAACACAATGTTACAAACAAGCAACAAAATGGCACTATCCCCACAATGGCAACCCACACCAAGGTGTGGGGGCAAATAGGTTTTCCTCAATCAACATCAATCCCCATTAAACTATGGTGGTTTAACTCCATGATTTATTCCTAAATTGAAGTTTCTTTCTAAAGTCCACGACCACCACGTTAGCTTTTACTACTAACCTCAGTTCAATGAGTCTGAAATGATTTAAATCCAAGATGCTTCCATCCACTCACTCCAAATTCCTTCAAGCCCTTTTTTTTCAGAGCCCTACCCCCTTAATTCCTGAGCATTTCCTTTCTCTGACCAGGACCCTTCTCGAACCCTACTAATTGCCTTCCTCACTGTGTCCTGCCTGACTTTGGCCCTCCGGGCATCCTCTTTCTGTCCTCCTCCTACCTCTGCCCAGTGTCTCCCACTTCCCTCACACCCACGGTTCATACCACGATCCCTCCTGTGAGGCCTCCACCTGGCTCCCGCGCCCCGGAAGGGAATGACACCACATTCGAAGAGCTCCACCTTCTTAAGGTCCCTGTGCCACCTCGGCCCTTGGTCCTCCTACACACAGCTGTCATGCTGATTTCTTACAAGGCAGTTCACATCATACTACTATCTTGCTCCAAAGCCTCCTCTTTCTCCCCAGGGCTTGCAGAGGCAGGTCCCACCCCCCAATCTAGTATCCCCAAAGGAAGCCCTACAACTTGCTAGGTGTGCATTTTTCCCCTTTCTGTGGAACATCGAGAACACACCACCTATCTAGACCCAGCCCCCAAATATTCTGATTCAGCAGCTTCCCAGCGAGGCCAGGGTCTGTCCGGTTTTAGAGCAGCCCATGTAACCAGTAGCCAGGACTGAGAACTGGCCTGCATCCACCAGATTTCCTGCCTTTCCCAGTGTTACCCAGGCCTTGTCACCTCCCCCAGGTATGTCCTCAGTCCATCCCTGACACCCACGCACTGAAATCCTGGCTGTCCACTGTGGCTCAGCTCGAAGGCCAGGGCAACCTCGAACCCTCCCTCTGGGAACAGATGCCTCCCCTCAGCAGGTCTTCACTCTGGGGGACTCTCGGGGGAAAACGTAAGCAAGAAGAATAACTAACACCCTCCATAAGGCAAGGGTGAGGAAGTGACTGTTCTACTGGGTTCTGCAAGGGTCAGGCTATGAGTCACCTGGAAGCAGCACACGGCCCTGACAGCTGGGACAGGGCTGCTCACATCTCCCATGTTCACAGCTCCCTGGCGGGCTCCTCACTAACCCTCGTATCTGACATCTGACTGAATCCCAGTGTTCAAGAGGCCTGGGCAAGGGCAGCCTACAGGCCTGCTGCCTTGACATCAGGGGCGGGAGTCCTGAAAGCATGACCCTGTGGCCCTACTAGCTGTGCATCCACCCCCTCCCCCAGCGTGCCCCACTGGAGACAGGTTTTACAGCACTGCTGGGAAGAGGAAAAACAGGCTCAGAAAAATGCAACAACCATCTAGATCCACTGGGAGAGCTGAGACGCCCTCCTGGGTCCCGCAGTGACCCCAGGACCATGACTGGCACGGTGCTCTCCAGCTGTGCTGAGGCTCCGCCTGCCCTGGGCCAACAGCTTCCTCCCCCAGGGACACCAGGGCAGAGACAGGCCCTTCAGAAACAATGGCTCCTTCTCTTTGCCATCTGCTAGCAGTGAAGGCATCAAAAAATCTACCAGAACCACCTGGAACCCTGAGCTGGTTCTGGTCTCCAGGCAGCCTGCGGAGGTGCCCTGCACTCAGAGGCATCCCTGGTCCTCACCAAGTGTCCACAGGGGGAGCGCATGCAGCTTCTCCAGGGGACTGGACCCCCTCCAGGCCGGATCTTCCTCCCCTGCTGCCCCCAGACTCAGCCTAGCTGCAAAGGCGCCAGAGGCCTGCCCGCTGTGCCACAGTGCAGGCACGGCATGAGGGGATAGGTCCATGCCCGCTCTGCCACGGTGCAGGTGCAGTATGAGGGGATAGGCCCATGCCCGCTGTGCCACAGTGCAGGTACGGCATGAGGGGATAGGCCCAGGAGCCTCGGGACAGGCCCCAGTCCAAGTGGGAATTTCTTTTTTAAGACTCAAAACCACAAAATGCTACTTTCCTTGCTTTCATCTTGAATGATTCCTTAAATATATACACTCAATTACAAAGTTAGGCCAGCATGACCACAGCTCGTAACCAGAATAGAGTCAACAGGGGACCGAGTCAACAGGGGGCTCTCCCTCACTATCCGGGCCTCCTCCCCATGACATGGCTTTTGCCAGCCTCAGCTCCAGCGTGGCAAACCCACCAAAGAACCCCAAGCTCCAGCCACAGCTCTGCGAAGGCCCCAGCTTTGCCTCACTCCTGGCGGAAAACAAAAGGACGTTCGTCATTTCATCATCTGGGGCTGTCAGTTCCCATCTCAGTACTGACCTTAAACTCTGTCCTACCATCGTGTGCAGACACCAGGTGCACGCAGCCTCGACCTGATCCACCAGCCCCCAAAGCCCCTCAGAGGCCATGAGAACCTCCCTCGACCTCAGTATCAGAGGAAGCAACTTTAACTAAGCTCATTATTTTGAGACTCTGCTACTTCTTAACCATATTTAAACCAAACCAACTCACTTCCCATCAACAGCAGACCAAGTGGTCACTGTGGGCAGGTGACCAGCGCCATAAAAGTGCTAAAAATAGACAATGTGACAACCACAACACCCGGCTATGATGGTAAGGAGCAAACACTGCAGGCCACACCTGTGCCCTAAGCCTGTCCCCAGTGAGTTTCCTCTTTGCCACTAAGACAATTACTGCCCATGCGGATGGCCAGAATTTCAATCAATTTCTATTTCTAAATCACCAAATGACCCTCTAGCTGAATGCCACGAGCCCAGTACTGGGTCAGAGGTTGATTCACTCTACTCTAATGAATTTTAGTCAATCCCCACGTTCAACTCACTAAATTCTTCCTCCCTTGCAGTGCAAGGAAAATGATATTTCTTCTCCTCTCTTCCAGATGCTTCCAGCCCAAGTGAGGCGGTTCCTCAATCCCCTTCCTGGGGAGTCAGAAGAGGGCGGCAGCCTAAAATGATACAGTCACTCAGGTCCATCCAACCCCAAATTGCCGTAGATGCTGGAAGAGGGTCAAGTGCATATGGACTAAGGAGGCAGTGTGATCCCCGTGAGGTGCCTGTATCAGAAAACCACAGCCCCTGCCTCCCCGAGACTGCCGCCTGGGGAGTGACCTCGGCTGCCCTCTCAGAGTGAAAGGAGCCCAGGTAGGAATTCCCCACTGAAGTAGTCAAGCAAACCCCCAATTTCAGGATTCACTCTGCAGCCCCCAAATGGGAACAGACCTCACTCACGTTTCACTGCACTGCTAACAGGAACCTGGTCCTATTAACCTGGAACCCCCTCTCCAACCCTGGTCAGCAGCATCTGCAAGTGCAATTTCGTGGGACTGACTTCAAAGTACCCAAGCCTAAGGGTCTATGGCCCCACAAAGCCCCATCCTGGTGTCTGTCCTTCCAGCAAGCAGCCAGTTCCACAGCATGTGGGGGTTCGCATTTTCCCAGCAGTGTGTCACCTTCCAGATGATTCAGAATGTGTGCAACATGGGTCACACGTGGGGAGGAGCTGGTGAGTCATCATCACTCACTGCCCCCCACACAGTCATCTTCCAGGTCTGAAAGCTCCAGGATGGGCGTTACCTGGCCATTGCTCTGTCTCTTGTAGGGCCCAGAAAGGAGATGTGTTTCCCCCAGGGATACACTCACCACTAGGGTGACCACTGTAGAGGGCCTGCCTAACCCTGAGGGGTGGGCTCCACCCTGCAGGCGTGGGTGGCTTACAGCTGACCTGAGACACTGGCTCCAACACCCAGGCCCTTCTCACCTGCATGTGTCACTGACAGCACGCTGCTGCCATCTGACCACAGCTGACATGTCATGGAGGGATACGGCCCCCACACTGAACAATTTCCTGGGCAGGCTCTTCCCAAGCATCTCAGTGGTCACAAGTTGAGGACCACCACTGGCCACCAGCTCCAGCCGGCCCCTGCCATGGCCCATGCAGCTTCTTTCTGGGCCTCACATTTGATGCTGCCCAGCACTGCCCAAACACAGTCCCTGGCCCTGCAGGAGAACCTGAACCGGAGAGACGAGGTCAAGACCCATACAACCTGCCGAGAGCCCAGTGCTACGCCCCAGCCACCAGAGAGGGCGCCAGGCGGGCAGCAGAGGGGAGGCACACATCCTCCATTGCAGCCAGCATGGACCTCAGGGCTACAGATATCCAGTCGCAGGAACTCAGAACCAAGAGGAACCAGCCCCTTCATCAGAGTCAGGAGGAGAATGCGGCACAGGCATGGATCCTGCTCAAGGTCACACAGCGCAGGCCAGCTCCCAGACACTCTGCATATGGCCTGGCCCACCATCTCCAAGACAGCGCTTTCTCCTGCACCAGGGCAATGGCACCCAGCCCCACCTACAGGACCATGCTGCACACGGCCAACCCACCTCCAGGGGCAGGGTGACAGACACCCCCCAGAAGAGCAGAAAACCAGATCCCAGTATGGGCTGGCCATGGGGAAGAACACAACAAAGCAGCCACTAGGTCCTCATCTCCACCGTGTCAGCAGCCAGCGCCAGGCTTCTCTAGCGCTCCGCCTCTCAGTCCCTCAGGGCCCCTGGACCCTGCCAGCCACACCACTGCAGGCTCCGTGTGACTGCTCCAGAGGTCCAGAACACAGAGAGGATGGACATAGGTCCCTGGGGCGGGGGTCTCCCTTTCCATGCTCACTCCTGGCCTTGGGTCACAGGGCACTAAGCGGTTCGTCTAAGAGTACAGAGAGTCAAGTATAACCCCCAGCTCCTTCCCCAAATGCAGGTTACCTGGTGGTGGGTCTGGGAGGGCAGCCTGGGCATGGGCACTGGACAGAAGTGGCATGTGGCCTGGCTCTCCTATCCTCCCTGCCCAGTCAGCCTTCCCAGACCCACTGCCAGGAGCTGTACCAGGCTGGCGGCCACCTCAGCTGACTCTGGATGCCAAGAAGCCTCTAATCCTAGCTTCACCCAAAGCAGACGACATCTAGGGGAGCATCGACATCCCCATCAGGGCGAGTGCCTTCTTGAGGCCAGGAGAGGGGGCCGTGAAGACAGTAACTCAGATCACCCAGCGACACCACCAACAGCAGTGGCAGGGGCTGGCGGGGGCGGCAGCTGCTGTCTACTGAGCACACCATACCCCAGGCAGGTGCCAGCTTCTTACAGGAACCCTTCTCGCTGCTCTAGGAGCCAGGACCCACTGCTGTCACCATCCCTCTTTTGCAGATAAGAAAGCAAGGCTTGGAAACTTCCAGAAGTCATACCAGTGTCGGGGGGTAGGGGGCAGTGTCTGATACTACAGGTATGGAAAGCAAAGTTCCCCACCCTGCATCAGAGGCAAACCCAAGTGGCCACAGCAAGCTCCTGAGCACACCTGGGCTGAGCTGTGCTCATTCAAATCGTTTTCTTAACAGAATCTCAAGTTCACCTCAAGCTTGGAGCCTGGTGAGCGCTTCATAAAGAGCAGGTTCCTGGGCCCCAGTCGGGTGACAGTGGCCGAGGGACATATCCGACCTCTGGAAGCCCGGGAAGCATGCTGTTCATAGAAGTGCATGCTGCTAACAGCTCATTCCAGAGCGCATGGTGCAATAATTTTTTGCCAGCTTTAAAAAGCACAAGAAAGAAATTAAGCAGTTTGCAAACTGAAGTCTACATAGTGGATGAGAAGTGGCCAGTTACGTGCTCAGAAGAATGCAGTTGTGGGTTTCTGTTTGGGGTCAAGCTGTGCCAAATGGTAGCACTCTGAAAATGCACATAACAAGAAAACTCATTAAAAACTCTGTAACCCTAAAAACTATATCAAAGCCTCCAAAGCTGCTGCTTAACCCTGACGGGCAGCTCTGTGGGCGGGAGCGGTCACAAGCCTGGCTGAGGAAGGCAGGCCTCGGGCTGGGATGGCAAGTCATGCCCAAAGCATCTGCAAGTGACAGAAAGTTCTGGAACTATTTCACACAGGGAGGGGAATTACTGGACACTCAGAACATACACCACAACATTTCAGAACTAGAGGACGTTTTCAGCAATACTCTCCCACTTGCGAGCCAAAAACTTCAAGCATCCGCCCTGCTCCCCAACAGCCAAAGAGCAAACCCTCCAGACAGCCCCCAACCACATACACACTGTGACGAGGGGCCTGGACCCCACTTACTGGGTGAGTCAGATGCCCTCCAAGCTTTAGTGGGAGACAACTGACTATGACTCTAGGGGTGGCTACTGTCCAGCTGCAAAACCCACCCAGGCCACGAGCCTGCACAGGGGCAGCAGCCGGGCTGGGAGGACGAACAGCCAACATCTTCCCAGGCAGGGAAGAGGACCAGCCACAGTCACTGGGGAGAGGGAAACTGGCCTCTGATGTCTACAGAGTCTAACAGGGGTATTTCCGGGGCCTCAGCAACCCCACAAGCTCAGAGAGATGTCCCGCCCAGGGATGTTCTCATCTCCATAGTGCCTTATCAGTAAAAATCTGTCAATCCAAATAGGCACCATTAGATGGGCCGGGAGCGGTGGCCCAAGCCTGTAATCCCAGCACTTTGGGAGGCTGAGGCAGGCAGATCACCTGAGGTCAGGAGTTCAAGATCAGGATGGCCTACATGTCAAAACCCCATCTCTACTAAAAACACAAAAATTAGCTGGGTGTGGTGGCTCGCACCTGTAATCCCAGTTACTCAAAAGGCTGAGGCAGGAGAATCGCTTGAACCCAGGAGGCAGAGGCTGCAGTGAGCCAAGATCAAGCCACTGCACTCCAGCCTGGGCGACAGAGCAAAAGTCCATCTCGGGTGGAAAAATACCAAAAAAGAAATAGGCACCCATCAGAAACAGGTTAAATTAATAATAATATTATAGGATGCTATGCAGCAGTACAATCCACGCAAGTCAATGTTTATTGACAAGTACAGATAAACATTCTATTAAATGCAAAGAGGAGAAGATAAAACAGCACTTAAGTGCGAGCTTACTCATGTAAAAAAACCAGTCATAAAAGGTCACACCCAGGGAATGGCCTGGCTGGCACGTTCCAAGCTCACTCCCAGGCTGACTCCTAACCCTGGCGGCTCCTGCTCCTGCTCTTGCGGGTGAGCCACCCAGGGCACACCCAGGGCTGGCTAAAACACCACCCACAAATGCAGGTAGAGTGACCTGCAGGAGGAGGGACACCAAAATGTCAGAACTAATTCTGGGAGGTGGAATTTTAAATATCTTCTTGGAACTTTCCTGTATCTTCGAAATTTTTTTACTGGAGGCATTTTTCAGTATTGTTCTCCCAAACAAGAGCAGTTTTCCCAGAATCTCCCTTTTTTTTTTTTTTTTTTGGAGACAGGGTCTCACCCTGTCACTAAGGCTGCAATGCAATGGCGCAATCACAGCTCACTACAGCCTCGAACTCCTGGGCTGAAGTGATCCTCCCACCTCAGCCTCCTGATAGCGAGGACTACAGGTGTGAGCCATCATGCCCAGCTAATTTTTTATTTTTATTTTTTTGTAGAGATGGGGTCTTGCTATGTAGGCCAGGCTGAACTTGAATTCCTAGGCTCAAGTGGTCCTCCCACCTCGGCCTCCCAAAGCACTGTGATTACAGGTGTGAGCCACCGTACCCAGCAAGATTCTCTCTTTTGATGGTTTCACCTCAGCAAAAAAGAAGGTGGCCCTGAAGCCCCTAGAGCACATTCCAGCCTCCTCAAGGACATGTTCCCAGCCCCTCCCTTGGCCAGACTGGGATCCGTAGAGTCAAAGCCCCAATACAAGCTCTGGTTCATCTATGCTGTCCTCATCTCTCTGTGTCCATACCTCAGTGCACCTTCCCTTCTGTACTGCTCTGCCATGACAAGCCCTGACCTGTCCATCTGTTCCCCCAGGAGAGGCATGTTTACATGGCACAGGAGCCTGGCGGCCCAGCTGCACCCTCTGCGCCCACCCTTACCAACTGTAAAGTCCTGGACTGGCCACTTAGCCCTCTGCCCCTTGGCTTCCATCCATAAGACAGAGTTGGCCACAAAAGGTACTTGGATCATTTATAACACCGCTTGGCACAATAAATGTTAACTACTAATATAAGTAATAGTATGTAAATGTACTACCATGGAATGGACTGGGTCATTTTTACTAGACAGTGGCATTGTAACCCTGACTAAGCCTGGAGATCTGAGGACAGGACCCTTGGGAGTTGGGAGCTGAGATCTGAAAATTCAGGATGATCAGGGTGGCCACAGTGAGGTCCTGAAACTGTCTGAGGCAAGTGTGAGGGGCACCCTCCAGCACTCTGTCCTAAGGGCAGCAATAAGACCACTGGCTGCACGGCTCTTCCTCCTCTGAGTGCCCTGCCTCTATCTCTGGTCACCAGTGCAGCGGGTACACCCTCTGGGGATCTACGGGCCCTCAATGATAAAAATAGATTTGGTGCTGCAGGCAAATGATACGTAACACCCATGTGAAAATGAGGTTAAAAAGCAAAAACAACCTCCCAACCTCCTCACACCAATCAGGGTGGCCACTACCAAAAAAAAACAGAACACAACAAGTGTCGGTGAGGATGTGGAGAAGCTGGAACCCTTGCACTTTGCTGTGGGAATGCAATATAGGCTAGCCACTGTGGGAATCACAAAGGTCCCTTAAAACATGAGAATAACCATGTGATCCTGAGATCCCACTCTGTATGTACACAAAGAAGTCCCAGAGACATATGCACACCCGTGTTCTCGACAGCACTACTCACCAGGGCCAGAAATCTCTTCTGCAGCCAGTCAGGTCCGGATAGTGACCCCACCTTTATAAGGACAACCTGAAGGGGACCTCTGTTACCACGGTGCGAACACAGAAGCATCACGGTGCACACGATGGTCGGGAACATAGCAGAACTGGCTCTAGGGCTTGCCAAGTGCTGCTGGTGCCTCCTGGGCAGAGGGCAAAAGCCAGCTCTTCACAGGAACTTCTCACCTCGCTGTCTACAGCAGGCTGGAGCACGGATGTGTGCGTGCCCCTGCGATAGGGGCACGGATGTAGCAGTGACCCTCTGAGGCTGCCACGAGTCCCCCATGAGTGCAACTGCAGAGACGGCAGCCTGCAGCAGACGGACTGAGTGCGAGGCCACCAGGGGACTCACCCACTTCCAGGGGGCCAGGCGGCCAGTGGGCCACTGCAGCATGGTCAGCACTGATGGAGTCCTTGATAGTGGGGAGGGGTCTCCAATCGGCGGGGAGGGGTCTCCAATCAGCAGAGAGGGGCTCCCATGACCTCTGTCTAACCAGCAGTGACTGCAGACTGTGAACACAGCTGGTGCCACATGCTATGGCTTCTGAGCCCATGGTGTGTGTCCTGGATAGGGACTGTGCACAAGCACAGCAGGTTACATGCATCCGCCTCTTGGCATTTTGCTTAACCCCCTCTGGGAGGGGCCTCCCGCCGCTGCATGTGGCTGAGCACGGGCTTCCACCAAAGCCATCAGGTCTGCCCAAGTACAGGGTGGACACCATCCAGGGCAGAAGCCCAGAGGGTCACAGGGTCTGGGGGCAACACGGAGACACAAAGCCCTCTGCTGTCCCACTACACACAAGAGCATGGCCCTAGGTGCAGACTGTCCCGAGGCTAAGACAGTATCTCTCAAAGTCTCTGGATGCTGGTATCAGTGAACCCCAGCAGCTCTGCACTAAGTGCGGGTCACACTGGGCAGCTCCAGCCAGAGTGCCACCACTCCCCTCTGGACTGGGTGACATGACGCTATGATGAGCTGCAGAAGCCCCCACGCAGACTTGGGCAGGAATCTGTGCATGACTCACACATAGCACTTGGCATGCGAGGACTACCCCGCTCTGGGGAGAGATGCCGTAACACATGGAGTACACCAGGAGTGCCAATGACGTGGACCACGCATACCACAGTGTCTCCAGCTGTTCATGTTTTAAGACCAGCCAGACTTTGGCCCCAGAGCAGCAGTAACGTGCAACAAGGCCCACCCAGTCTCCCCAGTCACCCACTGCCAGCCAGTAGGGCCCATCCACTGTCTCCACAATGCATGCTGTCCCCATCCAGCACACGGGTAGGTAGAGGAGGGCGGGGTCTCGGTCTATGAGCCATCCAGGCCCCTAGAAACCTCTAGAAGGGAAGATGTCAGCATAATGGCATTGGGCACCTTCTCAATCTCCACTGAGACCTTTGTCAAAACGGTATGCAGACCCCCAAATCTACTGCTTCTTTGGGTTTTCACTTTCTTTCGTGAAGCTTCGTGCATGTAAAAATGTTAGTGTGTCTTTTCTCCTGTTAATGTCATTCATCAGTTTAATTCGCAGGCCTTAGAAACAGAACCTGAGAAAGCAGAGTGAAAGCTTTTCTTCCTCCGACCAGCAGTGTAGCACCTTCTCTCCTCTCTGCTCTCCTGCCTCTCTCTCATAAGAAACGTGATGACATTTAGGGATCACCCTGGAAAATCCAGGAGAATTTCCCTATCTCAAGGTTCTTAACTGAATCATACCTGCAAAATCCCTTTACTATGTAAGGAAATGTTCACAGGTTCCAGGCATGAGGGATGCCCCAAGGTACTGGGGCACCATTCATCCTCCTGCAGACCCCTGGCATGTGCAGCCATGAACCTTTGAGTGGAGTCTCCAGGGCCCTGTCAGGGAATGTAAAGGGGAGGCAGGGCAGCTGGGCCAGGCCCTGTCTGAAGAGGCCACTGCACCTCCCAGCCTTCTGCAATGTGGCCTAGTGTGTGCAATAGTTCTTGATTTTTTTCTCCTGAAAGAAGAAACCTTCAAATGCTGCGAGGTAACTAATCCATACATTTTTAATACTGGGAAGTTCCAGCCAAACACATCTGAGGGCTGAGTTGCTGGTCTAAGAGCTCAGAGTCTACCTGGGCCCCTTGCATGGGGGAAGGGGCCGGCCAAGGCAGGGAGCGCACAGGGGCTACACATCCCCCAGAGCATGTAGAGGACAGAAATCCCTACTAAGAGAGTCATGATAAAGGCAGTCGTAAGGTAATATTAATTTTAAGAATGCTGGTTGAGTAAACATGCAAATGACCATTAACAGGACCTGGAAAATAACCAGAACACCAGTACATTCCATGGGAATCTTAACTTGATGAGTCATTCAGATGCAAATTTTACCCCAATTCTGGAAGGATTACAAGCATCCCCATTCACAGCCCCCATTCCGATGTAAATTCTAGTCCCAGGACTGGCCCTCCAGTTCCCAGCCTTCTGGCTGTTTTGCCCTGTTTCTTTCCTTGAGGCTCCTAAGCAGGAGCTGTGGAGTTTCTGGTTTGTTTCTGGCCCCTCCTCCCTTCCCCAAATCCCAGAGACGGAGCCGGCAGACTCCCAGGGCTCTCTGACTTTCACACACCTGGACCATACTAGACACAGTGCTGGGCATGTACTTCGATTTACAGAACCCAGTGACAACAGGCCACCCAGGTCTCTGTGTCAGCAAAGATCCTGAACAGCAGCCACACCCACGGCACCCACGGCTTTATGCAGAGCAAGTCCTACAGGCTCCACCCACGCCCCACCCGGCCCCCGACCAGCCTGCTTGCTCCTGACCAGCCTGCCTGCTCCTGGACAACCTGGTCTGGGTGCACCCCTCCCAGGGCCACGCCCACAGGTTGCAGGCCCAGCCTTTCCTTACAGAGGCTGTGCAAAACAGAGAAACTTAGAGATACATGAAATTTAAATAAAGGAAGGACATAAACACTGCTCAGTGTTCATATCTGCAGTGCCGCGTCCCAATCAGTTGCCCAGGTAAAGAAAGCAGGGATAGCCCCAGGCCAAGGAAGCGCTCCCCGCAACTCCCCCCTCGCCCCCCAACCCCCGCTCCAGAATCACAGCCTCAGCCTTGGCTTCTCAGATGCTCTCTGGCCACCTACAGATGGACGGAATTCTCAGACAACATCCTGCACTTCTGTTGCCTTCAAAGCACAGAAGTGCAAAGCTCTGGGGTGAAGCCTGTAAGGTCCACTCAAGTGTGTTTTTCATCTGGTTGTCCAGAAGGGCAGCAGGTCATTTGGTCCCCTCATATTAGAAAGAAGGCCACTTAGTCAGCCCATTCTCTCAACCCCAATGCGCGGTGAGAAATGGGAACACAAGACCACTTACCAAATGACAAAGAAAACCCAAGCCCCTGCCCCTGCCCGGCTGGCCTCACCTTTCCGGGAGCCATGCTCCTGGTCCCACGCTGGTCAGCATGTCCCCAGCCACCACGGAGGATGGATACTCAGGACACCATCTGGTCCAGCCGTCCCATCCTCACGCAGGGCCTCTGCCCGCCTGGGACGTCTGTCCTGACTGCAGGGGTTTCAAGGGCTCTGTTATTAGTCGGGGCTCAGGCCAGGACTGCTCCAGCCATAACAAGGCGCCCTTCAGCACAGGGACAAGGTCCCGTGGTGAGCCTTCTCCGCAGGTTGTGGAACAAGCCTGTCCCATTCTCTGCCTTTTAAACAGCGGGACTGTTCAGCGATGTGGACCCGATTGTTTTCCTGTGTGGGCTAATTCAGGGGCTCGTGGGGCAGGGACCAGTCCCAGGGCTGAGGAAGGAAGAGAAAGCCTGCCTTAGAGGAGGGTGTGGGGGGTTGTGGCCCAGCACCCGAGCCATGCACACCAGTGTCCACCCACGGAGCAGCAGGGCGCCTGGCAAGGGCAAGCTCCTCAGTGCCTGAGGACCCTGCAGGCCTGGCCACTACTGCAGTCATCTGGGGGCTCCATGGCAGGACAGGCGAGCTGCCTAGGGCCACGGGACAATGGGGCCAGAGGGGAAGTCCCAAGGAAGCAGCTGTAGCCCTGGGCAAGTCACTCAGGCCCTCTGAGCTCTCATGCCCAGCCTTGGACTCAGGAATCATGAAGGCAGCTCAGTCAAAAGGTAGCAATGAGGGCAAATTTGGGAGGTGAGCATGCACAGAGCTGCTGGACAGTGCTGCAGCCAGACGGCCTGCTCCCAGCTGGGCAGATGACCCTGAACTGGGAAGCACGTGGCCTCTTCTGTTAGGGGCTACAAGGCCCTGGCTGCTCTGTCGTCCAGCATGTCCACCCCCATGAGTGGCCTGATACTAGTGGGCATTGCACAGTGCAGTGAAGAGTGGCTCGTGCAGCTCTGGCAGTTTTTATTTTTCTGCAGGCCAGGTTTTCCTCCCACAGCAGCAGGCACCTGTCCTCAGCCTGTAAGGAAGCACGATGCAGTGAGTATTGCCCAATCTTGGTCGCCCACACTTGGTATTGAATAAACAAACAACCACAGGACAAGCAGCAGGGCAGGTGTGAGGCTCGCCCTGAGTCTCCGACACTGCAGGTGCGGCTTCCAGATCCCAGCCTCTGCACCCAACCCCGCCCAGCACCAACCCTAGCAGGTGGCAGCGACAGGCACTCCTACTGCTGCAGTGCGCCCTGAGAGGGGAGGGTGCAGGCCTGGGACATGGCTGGGCTCAGTGACACGGGCACCTGCCCATGTGCGCCAGCAGCAAGGGGCACAGGTTCCCGGTACTGCCTCTGGTAAAGGGGTCCCAGGGAGGGAGGTCTGGCTGACGTGTCCAAGCGCTAAAGGAAGGTAGCAATGTGACTTGAGCGGGCACAGGTGACAGCCACACAAATTAGGTCTCTGAGTCTCAGAAATGAACAAGACAGGGACACTGTATGAAAGATGTGGTGCTCTGCCCTGGCCCGCAGCTCGGGACATAGTCAGGACAGGGATATGCTTGAACCCAGATGCCAAGTCTATAAAATTCCTTAAACTGAGCAACTCAGTCGCAAGGATGAGCCATCCAACCTGCTAACATGCACAGTGCCACCCGGCACCAGGCTTTGCACCCTTCTCACTAGAAGAATTCTAATAACCTATGGGGTAGGGATAGAGGGGCAGGGCCATCTCAGCAAGATGCAGAGAGGAAGCAGAGGACACCGTACCCAGAAGGGCACCCAGCTGCTATGGAGTGGGCAGCCTCCCTGGGGGCTGAGTGTGGAAGAGGGAAGAGGGAAGCAACAAAGGCGCACTGTAGACAACAGTCAAGCCAAGCGCCCTCCTTCTCTCCCGGGAGCCTTTTGTGACCATGAACGCAAGCTTTAAGTTTGGAGATGAGAAACTGGAGACCCAGGAAGGGGAAGAGTGAAGGGCTGAGGGTCAGCTGGTGCTGGACTTGTGCTCATGTGGATGCCACACTCAGGCTGGCCTGGAGAGAGCTTTCAGGGCGGAGCACCTCCCATGGCAGCTCATGATGGCTGCATTGCAGAATGGAACAACAACATGAGCAGGACGACATTCACCACGGGCGCCTGGTGACTGCAACTCCTGCTCACGACAGAGCTGGGGTCATGCAATTAGATAAAATATTAATCCAGTACATCATGGGCTGAAAGCTATGCCTGTCAAACCCACATTATGAACTGCTTTATTCTGTCATTCCTGAGACAAAGAACATTTCTAGTATTAGGGATATTTGAGGCAATAAATCAAAGAATTCTTTATATTCTTTGACTAGAATCAAATACAATGTATATTTTTACTTTTTCTTTTTCTTTTTCTTTTTTTTTAAGATGGAGTCTCGCTCTGTCGCCCAGGCTGGAATACAACGGCTTGATCTCTGCTCACTGCAACCTCTGCCTCTCGGGTTCCAGCGATCCTCCTGCCTCCGCCTCCTGAGTAGCTGGGATTACAGGTGCCCACCACTACACCCGGCTAATTTTTGTATTTTTATTAGAGACAAGGTTTCACCATGTTGGCCAGGCTGGTGGTCTCGAACTCCCTCACCCTGGGAGCCACCCGGGCTGCAGCACCTCCATCCACACCCACCCGGGACGAGCCCTGGAGTGGTGCTGGCTCCTCTGCCCCACAGACCCAGTTGAGGCTCCCTCCCCGCCCCTGCCAGGAAGCAGTGACCACACCGCCTTCCCTCCCATTCCTCTCCAGCCCCTGCGCTTTCTTCCACCCACATTTTCACCCACCCCGATGGTATAGCTACATGAGTATGTCAAAATTCCAAATCTGGTCTTGACACGCCTCTGCCAAAAACCCTTCAACAGCTCTCCGCTGCCTTTTGCTTAAAATCCCAACCCTTTCCTCTCATAATGCCATCTGATCCAGCTGCCACCCACACCCATGTTCCCATCACCCTGGCCCCCGGGCCCTGCCCTCTGCTTGCCCTCCACACTCAGCCCCCAGGGAGGCTGCGTTCTCCACAGCAGCAGGACCCTTCTGGGTAAAGCATCCCCTGGTCTCCTGGAAAAAAGGGAGGCCGCTTCCTCCTCTGAGCTCCCTGGCACCTCATGCAAGACTTATTCATGTTCCTCTGCAAATATTTCCTAACTACCTGCTACGTGCCAGGCACCGTGCTAAGTACCAGCAGAGCAAAGTGGGGCTGGCTCCACCCTATGGAACCCATCCAGTGGGCAGGACATCAGTGTCCCACGGCATGTGCTCGCGTGTGTGTGATGACACACTGTGACAAGTCCTGAGCAGAAACACACAGGGTGCCAAGAGAACTACAGGAGACAAGCTGGACTGGTGAGGAGGCTGAGCTGGACCTGGAGGGTGAGGTGTCAGAACTGCACAAGTACACTTTAACTGGACCACTGCAGCAAATTTCCACCCAAGCAGGCAAAGCAGCATGCAACTTGACTGATCAGAGCTCCTGAAAGTCGTTTGACCTGCTCACCCAGGGAGTCCTTCTAAGAACAAGCCACTCCCCTGGGCAAGTCGCTCCCTCAGCAAACCACCATCAGGCTGGCTTCACGCCCTCTGCTGTGTCCACTGATCTTAAAGTCTTATTACACACTGTAAACATGTCCCAATCCAAATCAGACCAGCTACCCACATGGAAAGATCTGCCTTAAACCAAACTCCCAGACCTTACGAATACCAGCCCTTGGCCTCCGCGTCCACACACGTGCAGGACTCGGCCGGGTGGCACTGTTCCTCCCAGCAGCGGGCATTCCACGGCTTCGCGTGGCGGACGGGCCATCAGGGAGAACTCTTCAGGAATTGGGCACCAACAACATTAGCTTCCCAGGCAGACAGAACAGCAGGCAAGACAGAGCCCAGTGTGTCTGGGATCAGAAGGAAAGGGGATGTGGCCGAGGTGATGATAGCAGAGGCAACCCTGAGCTCTGGCTGGAGATGTCTGCATGAGCCAGGTCCCCGTTCCCACATGATGGGCCACCCCCAGATCACTGTGTCAGGATCAGAATGCCCCAGACCACGGGAAGGAAGCAAGGGCAGCCTGGAGGTAGCAGGTAGGGAGGGGACCAATTCCCCACCACCCCACGTGTCCTCCTCAGGGCTCCTGGGACCTGCCTGGAGGCTGTGGCTGCTCTGTCCCTGGGTGTCCTCATTGGAGGCTGTGCCTGCTCTGTCCCTGGGTGTCCTCAGTACCCTCTTTGTCGTTTCAGCCCCTAATACCTATCTAACCACTCTGCGTCCAGCTTTCCTGCCTGGGCCCTAACTCCCCTCCTACACTCCCGTCCCACCCCACACTGTTCAACTTCAGCTTCTGATCTAAGTGAAAGGGAAGCCCAGCAACTCCAGGCCCCACCGTGTGGACAGAGGGCTAGAGGCTGGCAAGAGGGGCTCACAGCCATGTCCACCTTTGACAGTCCCTCACTAGGCACCCTTCCCATGGCTGTGTTTAAACACTTCTCTTTCCCATCGGACCGTAAGGCTCTGTTATTTAACGTGCTGGAAATCTTGTACAGTTTATAGATGTGTAGACCAGCAATGGCCAGGCTGGTGAGCTCAGCATGCTCCTGATCACCCCTCCCCATCATCAACACCCAGTGAGCTGGGGCTGTTTCCTTCTCTTTCCCCTGGCCCAGGCCACATCTTCAGGCCAGAGACACGGTTTGCTGCCCCATGTGGCCTGGGTCAAGTTCAGTGGCCAAAGCACCGGGAGGAGCTCAGTGGGTTGGCCCTGGGCACCACGGCTGCCACAAGGATGGTAGAGGCTGCTGGCGCCCCCCTACTCCTCCAGCCCCACTGGCCCACCTGCCAGAAGAGGAGGAAGCCACCTGCTCTTCCCAAGCTTGCCAGGTTCCAGAGTCCTCTGTTAAACATGGTGGCTTTGCAGGAAGAATACGGACCTCATCTGTCAAAATGCAGTAGAGCAGAAAAAATTGTAAGAAAACCAGGCAGCAGCAACATCTCAAAAAAGTGAGATGGTCAGCAGCAAGGGGGGGAGGAGGGGCGGCCACCATCTGAAACCATGCATAAAAATAAACCATCTGCCTGGCCGGGGTCCTCTTCCTCTACTTGCTAGAAACACAGAGTTCAAGGTAAAAATGGAAAAGACAGTGAGTTTCACTTCCACAGGCCCCAACAGCTAGCAGAGAATCAGACCTACTCACCCTGGGCTGGCAGGACACATGCATGGGGAGCGGAGGGTTCCTGGGGTTCATAACTACAACCATCCCGGAGAGGGATCAGCACCAGACAGTGTCTGGCATGGCTGCGGTCCTCCCCATCCTTCTCACCATTTCCCAGCGAGGAAACACCAGACTTGGGCAGATGTCAGTCAATGCTGGGGACCCTGGTTCACACATGTGCCAGTGTCGTCTGCAAACCCGGGCCCTGGGCCTGGGCTTGGACAAGCCTGTCATCACACAGTCTGAGAGACTGGAAGGACCTTCACTGGGCTACAGCAACCTCCGATGCCCACCAGGACCGTGCTCAGCAGCACGAAGGCCCCCTGCACCCCTACAGCACGCCTGCACAGCCTCTGCCTGACCTGGAACTGAAGCCGCCCAGGAGGAAGGCAGCTCTTTTCCCCACGAGGTGACTCACAGCCCAGAGCCCAGCCCCATCAGATCCCCTAGGGACTTCTCCACAGCTTCAAGAGTGAGACTTCCCGGTCAGTGGCGGGATGATGACCACCCACACTACCCCCTGGAAGCAGGCCAGGTCGCAAGGTGCCCTGGAGAAGAACAGATGCCAGTGCTCAACTGGACACACAGTCCAGCCACAAGTTGTGTGTGGGCTAAACAAGGAGCTTAATCAGGGCCACCGGGATGCCCATGGGCCCAGTCTCCAGCCACCTTCCCATGGGGCCTGGCTGCCCTGTCCACCTTCTCACTGACCTCGAAGCGGGTGTACCACGGTCCTGTTGTCCCTGCAGAGTGGAGCCTTCAGCTGTCTGACAGAAAATGAGCCCTCCCAGTAAAGCGTGGCGTGGACTCCACCCGCCCATAATAGCCACCTGGGAAGCAGGTCGGGCCAGCAGCCGCCGCCAGAGGAGGATCTGCCCGGGGTAGGCGGGTGGCGGACAGCCCTGGCCCTGCAGCACCTCACCCGCACCCCACCCCATGCCTGCCTCTGAGCTGGTGGCCAGGACCCGGCTGCCTCCTGTCCTGGCTGTAAGTCCTGTATGGGCCAGCACCTGAAACTCTCTACCCTCCCTCCACAGCATGGGTGGGGCTGAGGTCACCAGTGGGTAACTGCAGGCCCTGACCTCCTGGGCTCCCTGCATGGGTGTGCCCTGCCCTGCTAGAGCTGTGCCATAGAAGATGGGGCACATAGAGCATTTGGGGACTGTAAGGTGCCAGCTGCCAGAGGTGCCCAGGGTCAGGCAGCCCTGGGCCAGGCACAGACGCCTAAGGTGCAGTAACAGCTCACCCCACTGCATGCCCATGCATCCCCCCACCACGGGCAGAGTCAGGGCACTCATGCCCAAAGGAAATCCAAGCAGTGGGCAGGTCCCTGACACGAAGGGTTCTCTTTTCACTGCTCCCCACATAATAAACCTGCTTTACATTTATTGTCCTGGACACTTTGCCTTTTAGAAATTATACCTACCTACCATAGACATAATTCTGCGTACACCTGGTGGTCTCTGTTTTCCTGCTTCACCTGGGCCTCCCTCACCACCTTCACGGCCTCTTTCCCGGCTGCCCCTCCAGCACAGCTACAGTGTACCCACCCTTATCATGCTCTGCCCAGTAGTCACAAGGAGAAACACAGGCCAACACATACAGGCATACGCAGGAGCGCTCCTGCCATCACGGCTCACAAAGCACGTCATCACACACGGAGCACGAAGGGGGACCCCTCCCAGCTGTCAGCAGGTGCTCTGCAGCCGCTACTGACGGGATGTGGGCACGTGAAGAGACAAGCGGGCCAGCGAGTGGGAAGGAGGATCCCCAGACGGAACCCAGTTTACATGAGGCCCTAACAGACCACAGAGTTGTCGTTCAATTCACTGGTCAAAGGACGGATTACTGACTAATTAGTGCTGGCACACTGGAAGGAAACAAAATTGTCCTCCCCCACCCCAAGCATATTATTTCCTGTTAAAAGCATTCTAGACACGTTCAAGAGTTTAATTCAAACACACAAAACAAGAAAACCCCTGCCAGAAAATCCCCAAACAACCCACGTAATCTTCTTAACAAACGCTGGTACCCACGAGCCCTTAGAGAAGAGAGAGACACATTCGACCATCAAATGAGTTAACCTGGACAGCAAATGATACATTCATAAAAGAAACTGGCACAGAGGAGAATTAGGAATAAATATGTTCCAAGCAGAAGAAAGAAGATCAATATCTATAACAAATCCAGAGCTCCTATAGATTGGCAAGAGAGGACTGAACGTCCTGACAGAACAGGGTCACAACACACAACAGGCGATTCACAGAAGATCCAAATGGCCACAGAACATCCAACAAGGACGTGACACTCACCATGATCTGGGGGGACACCATCAAGGCCACAAAGCTGTCACTCTGCCCCGAACACTGACAAGTCGGTCTACAGTGTCTCATGCCACCGCCGAGAGAGGGTGCTGGAACAGGGAGCTCCCCGCACTCACAGGGAAGGATGAACTGTTGGATCTTTTCAGAAACGGATCTGGCAAGATCTATTACAATGAAGAGACACAGCTCTTTGGACCGTGAGTGCTGCTCCCTGAAACCCGTGCACTGAATGACAGCTCCAGAGCACGGCCAAGGTATTCACGGAAGCACTGTTTACACTGCCTGTATGGTTTTCGGGCGGCAGCTCTCACCAGTGACCACAAACTGGACAGCTTACAACAGAAGTGTATTCCCTCACGTTCTGCAGGCCAGAATTCTGAGATCAGTTTCACTGACCAAAATCAGGGTGTCAGCAGGGCCATGGCTCTCTGGAGGCCCCAGGGGAGACTCCCTTCCTGGCCTCTTCCAGCTTCTGGTGGCAGCAGCGTTGCTTGGTTTGTGGTTCCTTGGTTAGTCAGCGTTCTCCAGAGAAGCAGAACCAACAGCATGTGCACAGGGAGAGAGAGAGATTTATTATGCGCTCGGCTCACGTGATTATGGATCTGTCATCCACAAGCTGGAGACCCTGTGAAGCTTCCGTTCACAGGCAGTCAGGCAGGCGAACTCCCCTCTGACTCGGGGAGCTAGGTCTTTTTGTTCTACGGAGGACTTCGACGGATTGGGTGAGGCCGACTCACTTTGGGAAGAGCCCCTCCTACCTCACCTTCTACTTTGCACGCCATACCCAGGCCTCAGGCGAGTTCCCTACCCATGCTCCCAGCCTCTGCGTCCAACTCAGAGGTCTCCATAGGCTCAGCTGGGGGTGCCATGCAGGACAAGCACTGCACCCCCAGCAGATGAGACGAGACCCTCATGTCCCGGACCCCCTCCCTTCCAGGTCTTGCCACGTATTCTATCCCTGCGGGTCTGTCCATCCTGCCTCCCGGGCCACGGCTTTCCTTAGTCTACCGATTCTCATGTCAACCTCACCCAGAAATACCCACACAAACACCCAGAATGGCACCTGACCACTTATCTGGGCACCCCGAGGCCCAGCCCAATTGGCAGATAAAATCCACCCCACACCCACCACTACTGTGGCCTCTGTGCCCTCTGTGTCTAATCTCCCTCTGCTGCCTCTGAGAAGAACACTTTTGAGTGTACTTGAGGCCCAGCAGATAATCCAGAATCATCTCCCCACCTCGAGATCCTCAACTTGGTCCCATCTGCAGACTCTAACTCTCTATCTAAAGTCACCCTCTCAGGCTCCAGGGGCTAGAACCTGTCATTTTCGGGGGCCATCATTTGTCCTACCACAAGGGGCAAAACCAAAGAACAAAAACACCCTGAGACTGACTGAGTGGCTCTGAACAGGGCCTGCTACAAGGCTATGACCCCACCCTACTCAACATGGGCTAAAGAAAACAAGACACACCATCCTGTCCCCATGATGAACACCACGGGGCCTCTCTCGGGCCACCAAGGAGGGCAGAGAGGGTGGGCTGCCTCCCAGGACTTCTCCAGGGCTCCAAGGCTCCCTGCACAAAGGAGCAGCCACTTCCCCTCGGCAGGGGCGTGGGCCATCCCGGACCCTGGCGGCCGCACCTTCTAAAACAAGGCAGCAGCAGCAGGAGACTGAGGCGTGGGAGGGGGGTTATGCGCCAGGCATGCTGGCAGGGGAGGAAGGTGTCTCCCCTCAGGATGCACCTTCCACTCCCCATGCCACACTGCACCCAGGCCTCAGGCAGGCTCCCTGCTCACACTACGTCCAGCTCAGAGGACTCGAAGTCTCAGCTGGGCGTGCCCCTGTGGAATAGGCGCTGCCCCCAAAGACTGCAGAGATAAGAGGAGACCCTCAATTCCCCAGATGCCTTCCCTTCCGAGCCCTGCCATGTGTCCTATCCTTGTGGGTCTGTCCCTCTCACCTCCCAGGCCCAGACCATCTCTCCCACCGCAGCCGACAGCCAGTCCGAATCCCGACCCTCCCTCGCACGCTGCCTATCTGTCCTTCCAATCTCGACAGAGGCCCCCGAAGGCTGGTCTCTCCTTGTGACCCTTGCAGGCCAGCAGGCGGCAGGAGCAGATTCAGACATGTCCCTACCTGACAGCGAAGGAGCGAGGGCATTCTGAGGGGGCCTGCCCTGGGAGAGCTCCATGCCCCAGCTCCAGTCAGGACTAACCCCCAGGCTAGTCCTCAGATGTCTCCTCAACTCCAGGCTTAGGTACCCCACAGCCTCCTCCCCACTAATAAGCACCTCAAGCTTCCCGTGTCCCCAAACCATGCTCCTCACCTCCCCAAAGCTGAGACGTCTCCGAGAGAGCCCAGGCAGAAGCCCACGTGGAGCCTCCATCTTTCCTACGGCTCAGGCCAAACCCCAGGGCATTCTGTGCCCCCGACCCACACCATCCCACCCCAGATCCAAGCTGGCAGCAAGTCCTCCTGGTGCACCTCCAAATAAGCACCAACGGGAGCCACTCCTCGTCGGCACTGCCGCACCATGCCCGCACCAGCACTGCTCTCCCAGACCACCTCACGGCCTCCTAACCGGGTGCCCAGCACCCCCACCATGGCCCATTTTCCTCAGAAGCCAGGGGTCTTCCCCAACCCCCCTCAACCTCCCCAACCCACCACCTCCTCTCCTGCCCCTGTCCTTCCTGATTCTGCCTCGGCCCACTGCCCTCCCCACCTCCACTTCAGTGCTCCCCATGCATACGGTGCTCCTCCCCAGGCACAGGCATGGCGCCAGCCTTGGCTCCATCAATCAGCCCAACTCCCCTTATAGAGCCTATCTTATCTCTTTCTCTGCTTTATGTATTTATTTATTTGTATTTTATTTGGATGTATTTATTTGCATCAGGTCTTGCTCTGTCACCTAGGCTGGTGTGCAGTGGTGTGATCATAGCTCACTGCAGCCTAGAATTCCTAGGCTTAAGTCATGCTCCCACCTCAGCCTCCTGAGTAGCTGGGACTACAGGTGCATTTCACCATGCCTGGCTAATTTTCTATATTTTTATAGAGATGGGGGTCTCACTATGTTGCCCAGGCTGGTCCCAAACTCCTGGCCTCAAGTGATCCTCCCATCTCGGCCTATCAAAGTGCTGGGATGACAAGAGTAAGCCATTGCCCCTGGCATCTTTTTCTGCTTTATTTTTCCCTCTTATAACTTCAATCATACCTGACCCATTGATCTCCTTTGGGGTCTGCCCCCATAGTAGACTACTATTTCCTCTGCTGACGCCCCACTGCCCAGGCATATGGGACCCAGGGCAGGAGCTCAGTGACCTGTGGCATGGCAGGCCATGGAGGACCCACCCTCCCCTGGGCGATGTGGGATAGGGACAGGGAGGCAAGGTATGCCTATCCAGACCAGCCAGGCCCCCCCAGCACCAGGAACAGGCTGCTATGGGGGCCACAGCCCGCCTGCACTCTGAGGAGCAGTGATCCACACAATGGCAGCAGAGAAGGCGTAAAACTGCGAGGCCTCTGCACATGGATGAGAACGTGTCAGACGCACCCAGAAAGCTATTCAATGAAAGGGCTTGTTTCACGGGCTCCACTGGCGGGCATGACAGCATTGCCCACATGTTCACTCTCTGCAAAGAAAAATGGGCCCTTTTGAGGGATATAAATAGCCTGGCCAGATGTGGGAGTGCCTGAGGGGCTTTTCCCAGGACTCTAGCGTGTGTCCTGCAGCTGCATAAATAGCAGCCCCTCAGTGGGACCCCAGGGGCTGCCAAAGCAAGTGCAGGTCAGGACATGAAAGGGTTACGTGGGGACCCTCCTTCCACAGGAAGGCAGGATGGGGCTCATCACAAGCCATCACTGACCTGCAGGCTGAGCATGCCCGTTGATGCATTCAGGGTACAGCTGGGACACGGAAAATCAGCAGCAAATCCACTGTGTAAGTCTTACCCACAGAAAACAAGGGAGACAGAAGCCTGGACAGCGCGGGGCCTTTTGGGGATGGGTGTGCTCACTGAAAGCACAGGCCAGGGAGCCCTGCAGACGTACAATCTCAGTGGTGAAACCGGGCTATTTGGTAAGGCCCAGCAGGCCATTTTGTAATTGTCTGCATAAATGCAAAATAATAGCACTTAAAGCTGGCTAAAAACACTCTCAAAGCCTGATAAGGTTGTTACAAGTCACTAGCTCCCAACTACCGGGGCGGGGCCTGGACAGGAGAGGAAGTCAAATCCAAGGGCACCAAAGAACAGTTTAGATCCTACACCTACCAGGCAAGCCACAGGTATAATTTCAGATGTTCCCAGAAGTCACGCTAAAACACTAAGTTTGTGGCTTTTGCTCACCCTCTCCTCGAGGATTGAGGGAGCTCTAACCACAGCTTGCGACTGGGAAGGGAGGCAGAGCAGCGGCTCAGGGGAAACGAGGCTGCAGTGGTGGTGGCAGGAAGATGTCGGGTGAGGACAAGCAGCAGGAGCAAACTATCGCCAAGGACCTGGTCATGACCAGGTAGAAGATGGGGGGCGACATCACCAACAGGGCACTTGGTCCTTGGTGGAAGCATCCAGCTCAGGTGTGCCAGTGCTGAGCCTCGGTGAGAAAAGTGATGCCATCATTATGCAAGAAACAGGGAACATCTTCAAGAAAGAAAAGGATATGAAGAACCGGGCGCGGTGGCTCAAGCCTGTAATCCCAGCACTTTGGGAGGCCGAGATGGGTGGATCACAAGGTCAGGAGATCGAGACCATCCTGGCTAACACGGTCAAACCTCATCTCTACTAAAAATACAAAAAAATTAGCCAGGCGTGGTGGCAGACACCTGTAGTTCCAGCTACTCGGGAGGCTGAGGTAGGAGAATGGCGTGAACCCTGGAGGCAGAGCTTGCAGTGAGCTGAGACGGTGCCGCTGCACTGCACTCCAGACTGGGAGAGACAGACTTCGTCTCAAAAAAAAAAAAAAAAAAAGGAAACGAAGAAAGGTACTGCTTTTCCCACCAGCATTTCGGTAAATAACTGTGTATGTCACTTCTCCCCTTTGAAGAGTGGCCAGGATTATATTCTCAAGAAAGGTGACTTGGTAAAAATTTACCTCGGGGTCCCTGCGGACGGCTTCACCACTAATGTAGCTCATACTTCTGTGGTTGACGTAGCTCAGGGGACCCAAATAACAGGGAGGAAAGCAGATGTTATTAAGGCAGCTCACCATTGTGCTGAAGCTGCCCTGTGCCTGGTCAAACCTGGAAATCAGAACACACAAGTGACAGAAGCCGGGAACAAAGCTGCCCACTCATTTAACTGCACGCCAACAAAAGGTATGCCTGTCACACCAGTTGAAGCAGTATGTCATCGATGGAGAAAAAAACATTACCCAGAATCCCACAGACCAGCAGAAGAAGGACCGTGAAAAAGCTGAATTTGAGGTACATGAAGCATATGCTGTGGATGTTCTCGTCAGCTCAGGAGAGGGAAAGGCCAAGGATGCAGGACACAGAACCACTATTTACAAACATGACCCCTCCAAACAGTATGGACTGAAAATGAAAACCTGACGTGCCTTCTTCAGTGAGGTGGAAAGGCATTTTGATACTACGCTGTTTACTTTCCAAGCATGTGAAGATGAGAAGAAGGCTCGGATGGGTGTGGTGGAGTACCCCAAGCATGGACTGCTGCAACCCTTTAATGTTCTCTATGAGAAGGAGGGGGAATGTGCTGCCCAGTTTAAATTTACAGTTCTGCTCATGCCCAGTGGCCCCATGCGGATAACCAGTGGTCCCTTCCAGCCTGACCCCCATAAGTCTGAGATGGAGGTCCAGGATGCAGAGCTAAAGACCCTCCTCCAGAATTCTGCAAGTCGAAAAACCCAGAAAAAGAAAAAAAAGAAGGCCTCCAAGACTGCAGAGAATGCCACCACTGGGGAAACATTAGAAGAAAATGAAGCTGGGGACTGAGGTGGGTCCCATCTCCCCAGCTTGCTGCTCCTGCCTCATCCCCGTCCCACCACACCCCAGACTCTGTTAAGTGCAGTTCTTCTCCACCTAGGACCACCAGCAGAGCAGGGGTCTCCCTGCCCCCACCCCAGTTCCCCAACCCACCCCCTTCCAACAACAACCAGCATCTGACTCTGGTCTTGGGAGGCGAGGCTTCCCAACCACAGAAGACTACTTTAAATGAAAAAAAGAAATTAAATAATAAAATCAGGAGTCAAAATTCATCGTCTTCAAGCCCCTCTTTCTAGCCTTTTCTACTACTCTCTGTTTGGTCAAAGTTTGTGACCCTACAACAGAACAGGACTAAATTAGCCACCACCACCGAAAACTCGGTCGAATTTTTTTATACTACTCTGACGTCAGCATTTTTTCATCTGTTTGGAACTTTTTCCTCTCTTTTCCATTCTCCTCAAGTATTTTATCTGGCTTCAAAATTAGGAGGATTATTTCTCCGATTGTTTTTATTCAGTGTGGCCGACTCCTCATCTGATTCAGGCTGTCCAGTCAGGCCCCTACCATTTTAGGAGCTGGAGCCTTCATTTATGAAGCGATTCTCATCTGTGAAATGGATCCTCATTTGTCAATCTTTTTTCTTCCATTTTCACAAAGCTGTAAAGAAATAATCCATCTCCACCTTACCCTTTTCTCTGGAGTGGGTCTCCCCTCGCTCCATCTTACACAAACCCGAGCTGGAAGCTCAACTGGTTTTGTTCCCTGTTTGAAACACTGTGATCTCCCTCCCTTGAAAGAAAAACCGAGAACCAGAGGAGTAGACTGACTGAAGATACGACTCCTGGCTTTCTGAAGCTACGGACTTGGATTGGATTGCTGGGGGTTTGTAGAGAAAGGCGACAAATTTCAGTACCTCTGGCATGCCGTCCCAGGAAACTAGGGCTCCCACTAACTTATGAGGTTTTTAAACACATTGACAATGACACGACATTAAAATAAATCTGGATTTGCTCATTAAAAAAAAGACTAAGTTTGCTTTAGTCATATATTTTATCTAACCCAATACACATCCAAAATACACTCCTTCTGCGCGTCATGCACGCAGGTCATGAACAAGGGAGTGCATCTTGCCTTCTGTGTGCAAACTCTCTTTAACTGCTCGAAGTATCTCGGCTCTGATCAGTCACACTTCTGGTGCTCCGTGTCAGGCGTGGTGTCCAGCTAGGATACTGAACAGGGACCCTATGAGGCCTAGGGAGGCAGTACCACCCACACAGCCACTGGTAGGAGGAGGTGCTATGGATCTGAGTGTGTTGAGGGTGTGGAAGCTTCTGGTTACTATAAATGAACCCTTGGCCGCTGGCCCCTCCTCTGTGCAAGAGGCAGCTGGATGGTGCTAGTACCCTACATGTCCTGACTTGTTTTTTTGTTTTGTTTTGTTTTCTTGTTTTTTGAGACAGAGTCTCGCTGTTGCCCAGGCTGGAGTGCAGTGGCGGGATCTCGGCACTACAAGCTCTGCCTCCCGGGTTCACATCATTCTCCTGCCTCAGCTTCCTGAGTAGCTGGGACTACAGGCATCCGCTACCACGCCCGGCTAATTTTTTGTATTTTTAGTAGAGATGAGGTTTCACCATGTTAGCCATGATGGTCTTGATCTCCTGACCTTGTGATCCGCCAGCCTCAGCCTCCCAAAGTGCTGGAATTACAGGCATGAGCCACCATGCCCAGTCTTTTCGGTCTGTCGCCCAGGCTGGAGTGCCATGGCGCGATCTCAGCTCACAACCACCTCCGCCTACTGGTTTCAAGCGATTCTCCTGCCTCAGCCTCCCAAGTGGCTGAGATTACAGACATGAGCCATCATGCCCGGCTGGTAGAGACGGGGGTTTTGCTATGTTGGCCAGATTGGTCTCGAACTCCCGACCTCAGATGATCCACCCGTCTCAGCCTCCCAAAGTGCTGGGATTACAGGCATGAGCCACCACGCCCGGTGTCCTGTCCTGTTAAAGCAGCTTTGGGATGCAGAGCCTGACCATGCTTCCTCTGCAGTGACCTGCTGCACTGTCTCTAGACTGCATGGCTTATCTCCAAAGCCAGGCTTCAGAGAAGAAAGCTCACATCGTTCATCATTAGTCAGAGCAATGCCCAGGACCCTGAGTGCCCATCAGGGATGGGGTCCTGGGCGTTTTCCAGGTAACAGCCTCACAGGGCTGCAGCAGAGGACCTGGGACACCCTCCTGGGCCTCCTGAAACATGCAGAAGTAATTACCTCCCCTTTCAGTGTCATTTAATTAAATCTACAGTCTTTCTGCTCTCAGCTCTGTGAGACGTGGAACTGTACCTGCTAAAAATAAAGCCCAGCTCCTGTGAACAGGGCTCCATCCCAGCGCAGGTGAAGCAGCCCTGCCTCCAAGCAGTGGGGCACACTCAGACCCTAGGGAGGCTGGGCAGCACCCACACAGTGCACTTTATAAAGACTACAGGGTTGTTTGAAATTAAGAAGGAAGAGCTTAAATGCAGGTGGTATTAAAACAACAACCAAACCCAAAGGAATTCACTTTCTGCACTCAACTCCCCATAAGCACATGCAAGTGTAAGAGTTTGGGTCTAAGAAGTCACAAGCAAGACATAGCATTGTATCCTGTGGCTCTCTGGCTCCCCGCTACAGATGTCCAAGCCAACCTGTGCTCCCTCCTCTGAGGATGCAGAGCCCTTTGCTGCCTGTTATATGCTTCTGGGGGAAGCTGCTGGAAGCTGATGGCCCCCAGGCTGTGTTCCCAGTCATGTCCAACAGGCCTGCAGTAAGGACCCCAGCACCCCAGACCAATCTAAGCCAGGATTCCTGGAACCACCTAGTCCCAGCCCTCGCTGGGTGGACACACAGCCCTGACGGTCAGGTTCCTGTGGAGACTGTCCTCTCTCCAGGAGCCAGCATCAGAGGGCCTGGCTCACAGTGACACTGGGAACCACAGTGCCTGCTTTGTCCCCACCCAAAGGGCGGCAAAGCTGCTTATATGAGCCACTTCACACTGGGAAAAGTCCCTTAAAAGTTATTTTTGCTTCCACTTCAACCCAAGTTCTAGAATACATGTCTTTTTTTTTTTTTTTGAGACGGAGTCTCGCTCTGTCACCCAGGCTGCAGTGCAGTGGCGTGATCTCGGCTCACTGCAAGCTCCACCTCCCAGGTTCATGCCATTCTCCTGCCTCAGCCTCCCAAGTAGCTGGGACTACAGGTGCCTGCCACCACGCCCTGCTAATTTTTTGTATTTGTAGTAGAGATGGGGTTTCACCATGTTAGCCAGGATGGTCTCGATAGGATATATGTCTTAATCTTCAGTATGTCCTTTGCAAATGGTCTTGTGTATGTAGACTATCTATGATGTGAAAGCTGCAGCCAGGAAGATCCCAGCCTGGGCAAGACCAGGAGGGCCGAGGCACCCCTGAGGCAGTAGGAGTCACAACCTGGCTTTCTAAAGGGGACACAAGGACTTACATATCCTGCTTCTTACAGCTAAAGTCACATCTGGAAACACCTTCTAACACAGACACACCTGCATCAACCTTTAATCCACATCTCCAGGAGTGGCCACGGAAGGTGGCGTAGAAGTAGCAGAGGCTCCCCCGCTTGGTGTGCCTGACGGGGTCAGCCCCCCAAGATTTTCACTTCCTACTCTATTTCCACACCAGATCTAGCAGGAGTGGGCCTTGGGGGCCCTGGACAGGTGGGCCCTCCACCAAATCAAACAGAGCAGCTTCTTCTGATGACCTCTTCTCTTCTGGTTCCATCTGAGCATGTAAACAAGCTGGAAATGAGAGACCTGCACAGGTGGCTGCTGAGCCAAAGACAGTCCCTCTGGGGCTACCGAGGGCACCTCCCACGCCCAGTGAGAGTGTCAAACTGAAGTCGGTGCCCCATGGTGACGGCAGGGTGTGAGGCTGAGGGTGGCATTCTGCACAGGGTGAGCCCCCGGAGCCTACAATCCTGCACAGCACAAGGACATGTCCTGTGCCAGCCCAGGCCACCCTCGGGGTGGCAGAAAGGCACAGCCATGCCACAGCACCCCCAGCCCCGAGCTGACCCAGTGGGGCCCTGGCACAGGACTCCGCCCAGGCGTGTGCCCAGCACAGGTGAGGAAGCCCCGCCCCTCGAGGAAGCTACCAGGGTGGCTATGCCTCTTCACATTTACAGAGAAGGAAACTGAACCCATGAAGTGGCGGGCCAGCCTGTGGCCCAGCAGCCCTGCAGGGCGGGCAGCCCCATCCCAACAGTTGGGAGGGGGTGGGGATGGGGCCAGAGAAAATGGGTGGCCTGGGTCATAGCCTACAACCACATCAGTTCATCACGCTGTGCCTCCATGGCCTCATCCATGACAGGGAGGGCCCAGTGCCCTCTAGGGTTGCCATGACATGCGGACTCACACCCACATGCTGCCTGTGGCAGGGCCCGTGTGGCCTGGTGCTCTGGAATCTCAGACAACAAGGAGACCCTTCTTCCACTCTGAACATTTGAAGGGAAGGGGTGGGAGCAGGGTGCGGCAGCCTGGGGAGCTGTCCCTGTCCACCTCACCCCAGCCCAAGCTACTGTCTTCCCCAGACCTCCCTGAACATGGGGCATGGGGGGTATGAATTAGTGGACAGAAGTAGAGCAACTGCCCACCAGCTCCCGAAGACCCCTAGGGTAGGGTGAAAGACCATCTTCAACAACCCAATATGAACTCCTAGGCGTACCAGTCTTCAGGGGACAGTCTAGGCAGGGGCACCTCCTCAACTGGGGCCCTTCCCTTCCTGCCAGGGAAGCCGGTGCTGAGGCTGGGCACTGGGCTCACCACCAAACAAGCCACACCCAGCACCACCTTGCTCATTGCCTCCCCTGCCCCCACCCACTCTGAATTCCTCTACAGCCGCATCCCCTAAACAGACCCTGACCACTCCAGGCAGAACCACCTGAGCTTCCGGAGACAGGCCTTCCTCCCTCACTCTCCAGACACCTGCCCGGCAGGTCACACGGTGAACAGGCATCGCTGCTGACTGAGGGCTGGAACACCAGGACAAGACCTTCTGAAGAGCCAATCCCAAAAGGAACCATGGCTCTCAGGCAGACGCCATCACTTACCAAACCGTCAGTGTCGTCACACATTTCAGCACACAGTTTCTTTCTACTATCTGGTGTTAGCAGAGTCTGAAACAGAGTTAGAAAAGGGTGCATTTTAGCAGGATAAACTACCAGATTCCTTTACAATATACATACACACAATTCCATACCCCAACACTGTGCCAAAAATGTCTCCCAAGGACTGCAAGAGCATCATCCTAGAGAACCGTCAGTCACAGGGTACAGCTTACCTGGCCAGGTGAGACCAGGGGAGGCATCACAGCTAACGGACAAGGATTAGCAAGAACTGGGAGGGAGCCATCATCTGCACCTTCCTTCACCCTACCCATCTCTCTCCTCCCCTCTGCTCCTGGCCAGGCACCAACTTGGCAGAGAGCCTTTCCTTGGCACAGCACACAATCGCTGAGCGTGAGCTCTAGTGCAGGAGGCAGCCAGGGTGCGCCAAGGCCTTACCCAGAAACCCTGTGACCCCCAGTGAAGGCGTAGTCAAGAAGGACACTGTAGCACAAAGCTCCAAATCAGTCCCTAATTTAAAATCACATATGAAGGCAATGTCAGTGTTAGTACTCAATATTCTAACACTTTTTAAGTTTTAAAATTAATTACATACTTAAAAACCAAAATCAGGAGAAGAAGAAGGGGAGGAGAAAGAGGGCAAGGAAGAGAGAGAGAAGAAAAGAAGAATCCAAACAGGAACCAGAATTTGGGAGGGTTTTTCTTTTTGAGACAGTCTTGCTGTGTCTCCAGGCTGGAGTGCAGTGGTGCAATCTCAACTCACTGCAACCTCTGCCTCCCGGGTTCAGCGATTCTCCTGCCTTAGCCTCCTGAGTAGCTGAGCTTACAGGCGCATGCCACCACACCCGGTTGATTTTTGTATTTTTTTTAGTAGAGATGGGGTTTCACCATGTTAGCCAGGCTTGAACTCCTGACCTAAAGTGATCCGCCCGCCTCGGCCCAAAGTGCTGGGATTACAGGCGTGAGCCACCACGTCCAGCTGGGAGGATTTGTTTTTTTTTAAAAAACAATCTTAAAAGTAGGGGAAGGCTTACTAATGCCCCTGCATAAAGGAGAAACCTGAGTCAACACGCTGAGAAAACGTAAAGGGCTCCTTCCTTCGTCACTGGCCTCCTGAAGCAGGGAGTGAGCATCGCAAAGTCCCCACCCACAGGGCACAGAGCCGCAAATGGCAAGTGAAGGGACAAGCTGTTCGATGTCATTAACGATGAAAGAAACCAACTGAAGCAGGACGGTTGTTTTCATCTTTCTGATGAGCAGCAACCTACAGAGCTGAGCAACCAGAGCCCACGATGAGGCGGGGAAACCGGCGCCCGACAGTGGGGTAGCAGACCCAGTGTGACCTGACTGTGACACTCGGGATGCTCCTGAATCACATTCCACTCGGACACAAAGCTACACCGCGAGGGTGCTTCCCGCATCACAGCAAAGCCATGGAAACCTTCAAAGTCCATCAGCAGCCGGCCAGAATCAAATAAATGGTCTATCCAAACACTGAAGTCTGTGCACCCATTACAAAGAACAAGGAGGTCAGCCGGGCACAGTGGCTCACGCCTGTAATCCCAGCACTTTGGGAGGCCAACATGGGAGGATCGCCTGTGCCCAGAAGTTCAAGACCAGCCTGGACAACAGAGTGAGACCCCATCCCTACAAAACATTAAGTTAGCCAGGCATGGTGACATATGCCTGTAGTCCCAGCTACACAAGAGGCTGAGGTGGGAGGATTGCTTGAGCCCAGGATGTCAAGCTGCAGTGAGCTATGACTGTGCCACCGTACTCCAGCCTGTGCAACACAGTGAGGCCCTGTCTCAAAAAAAGCAAATAAACAAAAAAACAGGCCAGGTGCAGCGGCTCATGCCTGTAATCCCAGCCCTTTGGGAGGCCAAGGTGGGCGGATCACTAGGTCAGGAGATCGAGACCATCCTGGCTAACACGGTGAAACCCCATCTCTACTAAAAATACAAAAAAATAGCTGGGCATGGTGGTACACGCCTGTAGTCCCAGCTACTTGGGAGACTGAGGCAGGAGAATCGCTAGAACCCAGGAGCCGGAGGCTGCAGTGAGCTGAGATCGTGCCACTGCACTCCAGCCTGGTCGACAGAGCAAGACTGGATCTCAAACAAACAAACAAACAAGAAAAAACAAAAAAGAAACCCTGAGGAGGTTACCTTGTGTGGAAAGGGAACTGCCCAAGCCAGAATAAAAAGGCAGGCCGTGGAGGGGCGGCCAGGGCAAGCCCACCACTCCATGGTGGCCTTATGTATGCGTGTGCGTGGCTGCACAGGAAACACGGGCTTTTGGGAGGACAGTCCAGAGAGCAGTAACAGGTTTTTCATGCTGTGCAGCGGCCCAGGGATCCGAAGGCAACTTGGTCCCTACATTTCTGAGTTTCCGTATTACTGCCATTTGTACCCTGCACACTGCAACAGACACGTACCACAGTCACCCACTGAGCACCACCCCTTTTCTTTAGTGGAACCTACAAATTCCACACGGTGCATACAGTCTAAGGAAGGTCAACTCACGGCAGGTCACACAGTTCCCTTCCTGGGCCCACCTAAAAGACTGCCTGCCACACACGCCACACACATGCCACAAACATGCATTACATGCAGGCACACAGGCACACAGACACCCATCCATGCAGACACACATCTACCCACACTTACATGCACACACGTATACACCCATCCACACAGGTACACCACACAAACACCCACCCCTGTAAGCACACATGTATATTCACATACAAAATCACACACAAACCTACAGAGACACACATATGTACATATGCACATATATACATCCAAACACGCACATCCATACACACTCAAGCACACACACATGCATACACGTATATGCACACACATACATGCACACCTATACACCTAAACACACACTCATATACACACATGGATACATATGCCCACATGGATACACACACACACAAACACATGCACAAACATATGTACCTACATGCACACTCATATAGACATACTACACACACCCACATGTACTCATGTACACACCTACCTACACACATGTGCCTGCCCACACACGCACACTCACACACACACTGCACATGGTCCTTATTCTCTTCCCGAGGGAGCGGCAGCCCAGCATCCCCACCCACTCACACGCTGGGGAAAGAATCACCTCCTTCCTCCTCAGCAGCTCAGAGGCAGGTTCTGAGCCATCGCAGCCTCCTGGAGACCCCATGGGCCTCTGGTCAGTGGTTCTCATACTGCAGCCTGGAGCAGAGCCCCAGGCAAGGATCTGCATGCCAGATCTCTGGGCCCCAGTTGGAGCCCAAGCCTGGTAGTGCTCTGGGGGGGCCCAAGAACATGCATTTCTAATGGGTCCTCAGGTGATGCTGCTGCAGTTCCAGTGAACAGCGTCTGGTCCCTGGGGCATCTTAAGGGAGTCAGGGTTTGGATGTGGCTCATTCATTCCATCAGTGAATGCTTTTTGCTCCTTCTGTGTGCCAAGCTGCATCAAAAGTCCCTGGCCCTCCTGAGGATGCAAAGAAATAACTGGAGAGTCATTTCAGGGAGTGAGATGCTGATAAGGCAGGAGCACATCAAGGTGAGGAAGAGCCCGCAAGGGTGTTGCAGGGGAGTCTTATTAACACTCCTGAGGGTCTTATCCTCCTGGAGGGATGAGAAGCCCCCTGCAGACCCAGAGCCTCTTCCCTGCAGCTGTCCCTGCTCAGCCCTGGGTCCCAAAGGGGGCTGACCCTCGTCCTCCCTGCAAGCCTTGGGGGCTGCCCCTGTGTGGCAGGCACCTTCCTTCCTGTCTCCACCTGGCTCAAATGCCCTACCTAGAAGCAGGGACCAAGGTCCTCAGCTGATCAGAAAGGCCCACACGCCACAAGACCTAGGCTGAGATTTGAGGGCCTATGTGGCTAACACGAGGGAGCCCAGGCCAGCATCCAGTTACCAAATAACACGCTCTATTCTGTGTAAAACTCTGGGTGACACCTGCAACAATGCCATGTGCTCCTAGAAAACAGCAGGAGGTAAGAAATCCCCTGCCCACTGTGCTCCAGAAACAACCACTACAAAAAAACCCCTCCCCACAGGACCGAGCCAAGGCTCACGATAACCCCATCCACCCAGGACGAGGCCAGACACAGAAACCCGCCAATGCCTGCTCTGCGTCTCTCCATGACCAGTGGCACCGTGCATCCCCCACCCGCTCCCGATCACTCACAACAAAATGCTCATAACCAAACCTTGCTTCATTCTGTCCTCCTTCAGGCCCCTTGGGCCCCACGGAGCCAGCGCAGCCCTTCCTGAGAAACAGCTGGCCTGAGAAACAGTAACGCATCCTCTGACCCTGCCACCCTCATCCCATATCCCATCTCTGGTTCTTCTAAGCCTCATCTACACCACCCTACAAAGAAAAGCGCTTTGGCGTAACCTTTGAGACACGCGTGATCTCATGGTCAGCGTGTGGCCAGGCCCCGGCCCCTACTGTGATAGTCCATTCCCTCCTTTGCATACTCCTAAGAAAGCCTTTTCTTACTAAGTCTGGATTTTTTATTTGACAACTGCTTACTGATTACAAACAACGTGAGACTCCCAACCGTGTCACACACCCGTGTACTGGAGGCACAGGTGAGAGCTTTGATTCTGCCTCCTGTGAGACCGGTACTCACAGGTTTAACTGAGGTTCCGCCGGTTCAGCCCAACAGCTCATGAGATGGTTCAGGAATATGTCAGAGATACCCCAGCCTCACATGCACAGCTGGTCCTGGAGGCCGCAGAGCAAGGAAAAAGGGGAGAAGCAACACTGAAGGTGAACCACACGCCTCACAGACATGGGCATCCTACACGCCCGGGAGAACCCATGCCCTCCAGCGTGGAACTCAGCACACTGGGCATTTTGTGTAAGCTGCCCTCCTCCTGCAGACAGGCAGGGCTTGGCAGGGCCAGCTGAAAATGACACCCAGCCTCATATGTGGCCACCACGCACACCGAGGGGGAGGATGACCTGCTGTCCCATACACCCTGCAGGAGAGAGAGGTCTCCCAAGGCAGACAACCCCACCACCTAATCCTACAGTCACGCTCGGGGACTCTGCCGGGCCCCTCAGCACGCTCATGAAGCCCCAAGGTCTCTCTTCTAAGATTACTGCAAACTGCAACTGAACGCAGGAAAGAAAATGTGTATCTCACTGGAGGTCAGAAAAATGCAGATTAAAGCAGGAAGCCACTCTCCTCCTACAAAATGACCAGAGAAAATAATCACAAGGCTTGAGGTGGTGTGCAAGTGTGAGCCCCTCCCTGCTGTCAATGACTTTTCTAGCAAGCAGCATGCCAGGGATATCAGGAACCTTACAAGGGCACCTCTTAGCTATGGGCAACGAGCAGACATTGGGACCAGTAATCCCAACAAAACGTTTCACCCCATATACGCTTGACTCTGTGAAACTGAAAAGTCCCCCATAGAGAGGAGCACATCAATAGGTAAAGCAGCAGTCTGGCTCCAAATTGTATGTGTGCGTCTTTCACATGGATGGCCGCGAGCAAATGGCTGCAGTTCTGAGTCCTGACCACTGAGGAGGCAATCGTGACTCATCGCCCTCCCAGGACAGGTGTGGGCACCACAGGAAGGCTGCCAGAATAAACCTCCAAACATTTTTCTTCTATACTAGGAGAGTAGCATATGGATAGAAATCATGGTGTCCTGGACATCCTAAACCCCCAGAGTCCTGGGAAGCCTGAATCCTAGGGCCAATGTGTATTTCTTTCTTTTTTTTTTTTTTTTGAGACGGAGTCTCACTCTGCCTCCCAGGCTGGAGTGTAGTGGTATGATCTCAGCTCACTGCAACCTCCACCTTCTGGGTTCAAGCGATTCTCCTGCCTCAGCCTCCTGAGTAGCTGGGGTTACAGGCACGTGCCACTATGCCCGGCTAATTTTTGAATTTTTAGTAGAGACGGGGTTTCACCATGTTGGTCAGGCTGGTCTCGAACTACTGACCTCATGATCCGCCTGCCTTGGTCTCCCAAAGTGCTGGGATTACAGGTGTGAGCCACTGTGGCTGGCCTGATGTGTATTTCTGGAACAACAAATGGATAATTTTAAGAAGGCTAGAATGAGTTTTACCAACCTGCTTTTCCTAGTGATTTATTAAACATGGTTTGGGTTAAGAAGGGAAATTCTCAGACTTTGCTGAAGTGGGGCTAACGCCACTCCCTCTCTGCCCGGAGCGGTCTGCACACCCAGAAAGAAATGCCAGAAATCACTTGGCGTGAGTGTGTTGCAGATTCTTGAAACTTGATTTCTCACAGGTATAGATCGTCTGGCTAACTCAGTCCAAAATTTAAATATGGTGCTATTATAATTCACAGTAACTAAGACTATCATCTACACATTAATGTATGGCACGAAAGTCCACAAGGCCAGCTTCCACAGAGAAGCAGGCTCCCAGGGAAGTGGCCACCAGCGCGCTCCCTTTATCACACTGATGTGAGCAGCAGCAGGCAAGCGACTGATAAAATGTGGAAATGTGATAAAATGATAAAATGTGGAAATGTTTTTTCCCTGTGCCATACCCACATAAGGAGAGCCGTGTTTTCTTTACAAAATAGGTGGGGTTGTTTTTGGCAAAATGATGGAATGTTTTCAATTTGAAGGAGTAAAAATTCCCCAATACCAGTCTACAGCAAACAACTCAAAACAACAAGAAGCCAACACCACCTCCTATTTAGAGCTGTTCCAGCCAGAGGCAGTGGCTCATGCCTGTAATCCCAGTATTTTAGGAGGCCAAGGCGGGAGGATCACTTGAAGCCAGGAGTTCAAGACCAGCCAAGGCAACAAAGCGAGTGCCTGTCTCTACAAATTAAAAAAAAATTAGCTGGGTGTGGTGGCATGCACGTGTAGTCCCAGCTACTTGGGAGGGTGAGGCAGGTGGATCACATGAGCCTGGGAGTTTGAGGCTGCAGAGAGCTGTGATCATGTCACTGCACTCCAGCTGGGAAAAAGATCAAGGCTGCTGGAAAGAAAGGAGGGGAGGAGAGGGGAGGGCAGGAGAGGAGGGGAGAGAAGAAAGCGAGAGAAAGGGAGGGAAAGAGAGGGAGGGAGGGAGGGAGGGAGGGAAGGAAGGAAGGAAGGAAGGAAGGAAGGAAGGAAGGAAGGAAGGAAGGAAGGAAGGAAGGAAGGAAGGAAAGAAAGAGAGAGAGAAAGAAGGCTTCTAGCACTCTCTTCTCTGCATCCCCATACCCACTTCCAGGTTTCCAACGTCTTGAGTTCAGCCTGGGGAATACCAGATGGGGAAAAACGGCAGACTCATGCTCAATAGAGGAATACTTGCAATTCTAATCTTCCTCCCCAAACCACCTGCTGCTATATTCTTTTCAGAATCTTTGAATAGCTACTCCCTGCATTTGCAGTGGGAAAGCCACAGTGGAACATGCTTAACCCATCTTATCAACCAAGCCCATTTCTGAGCTAAAAATCTACTTGAGGCTCACATCAGCGATCTTTTCATGATCCATCTGGTCCTCTTTATAGACAGGGGTCCATTCCCTGGTGCTAAATCTGTTCAGCAGGGCCACTTGAGGGCTTTCCATGGTCGAGTCCCAACCTCTC
The DNA here is from genome assembly GCF_047675955.1 of Chlorocebus sabaeus. NCBI lineage: Eukaryota > Metazoa > Chordata > Mammalia > Primates > Cercopithecidae > Chlorocebus > Chlorocebus sabaeus. Next base: position 8,574,776 of record NC_132915.1, on the reverse strand, counting down.
TCTTTCTCATCCAGGTCATGACCAGCCCTTTGTTGCTGCTGCTTTTTCACTTTTGCAGCAGAGGTGGGGACGTACTAAACTAATTAGTGTCAACCCGTCTCCAAAGTGTATTCACAACACGTCTCTCTATGTTGTGTTTAAAGGATCAAATGGTGGGCCGGGCATGGTAGCTCATGCCTGTAATCCCAGCACTTTGGGAGGCCAAGGCAGGCAGATCACGAGGTCAGGAGTTCAAGATCAGCTTGGCCAACATGGTGAAACCCCGTCTCTACTAAAAATACAAAAATTAGCTGGGTGTGGCAGCGGGCACCTGTAATCCCAGCTACTTGGGAGGCTGAGGCAGGAGACTTGCTTGAATCCAGGAGGCGGAGGTTGCGGTGAGCTGAGATGGTGCCACTGCACTCCAGCCTGGGTGACAGAGCAAGACTCCGTCTCAGGAAAAAAAAAAAGAACCAAATGGTACCAAGTAGACCCAAAGGCTTAACTTCAACCCTTGCAGTCATGGGGGCACTTTCTTCACTTTCCACCTTAGACACATGCTTTTGGGGTTCTATGTGCTTTTCTTAAATTTCAGAATCAGAACACCAGTCAAAAACGGAGAGTGTGACTCACCTTCCCCCACCCTCAAGAAAACTGCCACAAAACCACACTGTTAGCCTATTTCTTCCTCTCTTCTCTCAGATGCACTATGCTCTCAGGGACCAAGGACAGTTTGTTCTAATCATGTTGAAGATGTAAAATAAAAATACTTAATTATAAATTGAATTATTTCACCAAGATGCTACCTGTGAGAAAAAAGAAAAAAGGAATGACTGGAAATCCTGCCTTCTGATCTGGGTTTCGGATGATTATAAACAGCTGGGGTGGGGCTGAGGCCCTCAGGGGCAGGGCAGCCACAGTTGGGGGGCCGAGGAGGGGCAACACATTACAAGTCCAGCAGCAGGGTGCAGCCAGGCTGCCTCTGGCCACCTCTCCAATGCCCAGGATCTGGACAGGAAAAGGAGTTCATCAATAAGGAGAGACCCCTCAGATGTGGGGTGCAACACCCCAGCTAGGAAGGGCAGCAAGGGGTCCTCTCCCTGCAAGATCATGGGAACAAAGGAGAGGACAGGGACACTGAGGACAGGGTTCGAAACCCACTGGTCTCCCCAGAGTGAAGCGCCCCTAGGGGAAACTGACAGCAACTCAGTAAGTCCCGGAGGTCAACTATCACAGAGAGAGAGGTGAGAACCAGACAAAAACCACATCCTCATTCTTTGGGTCCATTAGGAAATGGGCGGGGTTGCAGGAATCCTCAGCCTCCTGGACAGGGCTGGATAAGCCTGAGTTACTACGGGGCAGTGGGGTGGAGGTGCGGAGAGCACCCCCAGGGCGAGGGTCCTGCTTTCTGCTCAGCTCATGGTGACATCTCTAACACAAGTATATGCTGGCTCTAAATTATATTAGCTTGTTTGCTTTATTTGGATGCATCTCTGTTTTTGACACCATGTCCTCTCTATAGCTGTAAACATCTCGCATGCTTTACAGAGCACTGAGCACACAGTAATTAACCCCATACTCACTGACCAACCTGTCAGGGGCAAAGAGGGTCAGCCCAGGAATGGGGTACATTTCCACATATCACCCAAGAACCTCTCATGCTGGCTCAGAGCCACAGACAAGACTGGGAAGATCCACCCACGGAATGTTCCTTCTTGCCCTCCATGACCAGATTCTCACTTTAAAAAGAGCCCCTAGCCTGGTGCATCCCGTGGAGAACAGACAAGAGGGGCCTAAGTCCCCAGGAACCAGCACCATCCATCCGGTGAGAATGCTGGAGGCTCAGCCCAGGGGTGATGGCTGCTAACGGGTCACTTAAAAAAATGGCCATGCGTTAAAAACATTGTTAAATCATCGCTCACAAGAGAACCAAGGAGGTGTCACGATCCCTTCAGAGGAGAAGTTAAAGAATCACAAAAAGACATGGAGTTGGCTGGGGGAATGGGGATGGATTGGGCCATGATGGATTGATAATTAGGGGGCTTCCTTTTGGGGTGCTGGAAATGTCTTGGAGCTAGAGGTTGCACAACATTGCGAAAGTACTGTCATGGAACTATTCACATTCACTTTAATATGATCAACTTTATGTTATGTGAATTTCACCTCAAGAAAAAAATAATACAGAGTAAAAGAATATTGACATGGATTTCCAATGGACACGATACCAGCTTTTTCCATGGGGAGTCAATTGTCTCTCTAGGAGGCTGAACCCATTTGCACATTTAGGGACAAGGATTATTTGCTTTGCCTTCAGATACCTATGACTTACAGAGCTGTACAAAGACAGGTGAGCCCTGGGTGGCCCCAGTGCTCCATTCAAAGGCTGCTTATGCCCAAGTCCAAGGTGGAATGAGGAGAAGATGGAATCCACAAGTTTAGGAGGAAACCGGCTTCAGCCGATGGCAAAGGTGATCCTGTGGAATGAGGCGAGTCTGGAGATGGTGTCAGGAGTGACTCCTGCATTTCTTGGAGGCAGCGGGGAAGGTGGGCTCACTGGAGCACTGGGGCTTGAGGAGATGGTCTACTATGTGACAGAGTGAGAATCTGAGGTGGCCAAGGCACCATGGAGGAGCAGGGCCACACAGCGTGCACCCCGGGCAGTTTGCAGCCCTGGGCTGGCTAGGGGCTTCTGCAGCACAGTGCCGCAGCTGCTGGGACACACACCAAGGGACCAGGCACACAAAACACTCAGTGACACACACAAACATAATTTCCCCTGACTTGTACAAAAAATAGGGTGATCACTCCGCTCTGAGTTTCCATGCAGTGATGTGGACTCCTTTTCAGAAACACCTTTTCTTTCCGCCAATCTGGAATTCTTTCTGGGTTCCTCGAACACCTCTAAGAAACCACAGCCTCAGAGAGGGGTCTGCCTGGGGCCTTTCCCTTCCGGCTTGCCCCAGGTGTCCACACCTACAACACCTGGGACACGCTAACACTCACAGACCAGGTGAACACATGCTTGACTGCTCTCCACATGTACCGAGGGCTGCCCATGACCTCCATGAGCGACCTTTCCATCCGGACCATACGTGGTGCATCATCGAGGGAGCACGCGGCCCCTGTGTGCACCAGGTCATGCTCCAGAAGCATCACCCACCCACATGTGCACACTCTCAAAGCACAGCCAACCGCACTTTTCCACTGCAACAAGTACACAGTAATTATTACCCAAACCCAGCACGTGGGAACGTAGTCTGCAGCCTACATGCACTGTGTTTTGGTGAGTTCTGTCCTTGTGTGCAGCTGGGAGGCAGCTACCAGGTCACAAGCATTCACCTCGGAGCACACAAGACTATGACCAACACGAGCTCGATGTCACTGTCAGAGCTTCCTTCGAGGATGCTGCTCCCTCCCCACAGCGGTCTTGTTACTCTATAACTAGAAGGTTCTGAGCCACCAGCTCCAGAAGGCAAGGCCCCAAAAGGGCCCTGTTACTCTTTTACAAGCAACCAAAGCAGAAACAAAAATGTCACCAACCTCCCCGAAAGAAACTGAATTATTCATCTGCAGCATTCACAGCCCCACGTGTGAAGAAACAATGAGGGGAACAACCTGAAAAGTTTCCATGACTAGATGTGGGCACTCCTGTCCCAGCTTGTACATCATGCCTGCCTCCTTCCTGGTGGCCACACAAGGACACAGGTACACAGCCCTTGCTCTGGTATGACCACATGCCCACCATTCTCCTCACGTCCTCACATCCCCAGCTTCCCGGCTCCTGACACCGCAGAACCTGGATGACCTTGTGAAAACACACACATCTAATGCTCCCTCCGAGGTCCCTATACCACAGCATCCTTAGAGCTCACAGCCATCCGGTTCCTACAGTTTGGCCCCAAAGGAGACTAAGGCCATCAGTTACATAAGAATATACATGGCGGAGGAGTTGATTTCATTCTCCTCCTTTGAGTTACCTGAACTTTTTACAGTAAATGTGTTACTTGTTTAATACAGGGGGGGAACCACACCTGGGAGCACATGATTCTTTTCTTTTTCTTTTTTTTTTTTGAGACAGAATCTCACTCTGTTGCCCAGGCTGGAGTGCTGTGGCACCATCTCAGCTCACTGTAACCTCTGCCTCCCAGGTTTAGCAATTCTCCTGCCTCAGCCTCCCGAGTAGCTGGGATTATAGGCGCACACCACCACGCCCAGCTAATTTTTGTATTTTTAGTAGAGACAGGATTTCACCATGTTGGTCAGGCTGGTCTCGAACACCTGACCTGTGATCCGCCTGCCTCAGCCTCCCAAATTGCTGGGATTACAGGCGTGAGTCATTGTGCCCAGCCTCATGATTCTTACAAATTGCTGCAAGGATATGCCCACAGCAGAAGCAGGGAAAGCTGGCAATAACACACCCTACAGCCTTGGGCTTGGACAGCAGCCCTCCCAAAGGGCTCTCCCAGGGCTAGCCATTTATGCCTACGTTACACATCCCTGCAGCAGAAAGAGAGCCCGCCTGTCCAAAGAGAATCATTTGCAAGAAGACACCGAGAGACTAGGGTAGTCGTCGTGTCAGGCCTGCTCATCCAAACAACTTTGATCACTGAGAAAACTCGGCGCCGTAGGATGGCTCCAGGGGTTGCAGAGAACCCCACTCCACTCCACCTGCAACAGGTATTTCCAAACCCTCCGCATTTGCAGAAACCTATTTTCTTTTTATTGCTCATAAATCACTCTATTTTAAACCCCAGCATGACACAGATTTTTTAATTAAAGGAAGCAAAATTAATCTCACTTGAAGAATCACTACAAAACTGTGACTTTTTCCCTCACATAGGAAGATGCTACAATATCCGGGTCAGGAACCGAATTCCCCAAAGTCCATCAATGAAAAAATGTCTACTTTACGACCTAAGACGAAAGCTGACAACAGAGCATTCAGAAGGGCACGCCGTCAACTACCTTCAGTCCCTGACCCACCAAATGAAAAGTGACAGCAAAGCAATCTCTGCTTCAACATCACACTAAAACATACCACTCCATTTGGCCTTACTTTTCCTGGGTTTATCCAACAGGCTAATTTGTGGCCTTTATTGGAAATAAACAAAACATACATCAAGTAGTACCTATTAACCTGCCACTCAGCATAATCACCTCAAACACCCTGGGAAAGTAGTGAAAATCTCATCCCCCCTCTAAGCAGTGACTGCGGGTTTCTTCTCACTCTGGTATAAGGCTGCCTAGATTCTCCCAGCATGTAATGCTTGTGGAATGCTCGGCGGCAGCAAAGTCAAACTTCTAGAGACACTGAAGTCCCGCAGGTCACTGGGGTAACTCCTATTAACTTACCACTCAGGCACCAAAGGCTACCCCAGGGCTTAAAAGCCTTAATGTCCCTCCGAAGGCACCTCATGTGCTACTCCCCGAGGGGTACCATGCAACCCAAGGTAATCCAGCCCCATGAGAATTTGGTAATACCTAGGACTACAGATTACAGTCCTGATTAGACTGGTTCCACACAGAGGCTGCATTTTAAACACTAGCTCTGAAGTCCTCATATGTTAATACATTCCCAATTCCCAATATCAGGAAAGAAGGAAATGTTATCACTGCAAACCCCACAGACATTAAAAAGGAACACTGCAAACAACTCCGTGCACAGAGCAACAGCTTAGAGGAAATGATCAAATTTCTCCACAACAACAAACCACCAAAATTCACACAAGATGAAATAGATACCTGAGCAAAACTATAAACAGGAAAGAAACAGAATATGTAGTTAAATACCTTCTGAAAAAGACATCTGAAAAGGCCCAGATAGTTTTACTGGCAAATTCTACCAAACATGTAAGGAACCTAACAACAGTTACATACACTCTCTTCCAGAAAACAGAGGAGGAAAAAAACATTTCCCAACTTAAATGAGGCCAGCACTACCCTGATAGCAAATCCAGAAAAAGACAGTACAAGAAGATTATAGGACAATACCCTTCATGAACACAGATGCAAAAATCTTCAACCAAATATTAGCAAACTGAATCCAGTAATATGTAAAAATAATGCACCACAGCCCAAGGGAGTTGATTCCAAAACACAAGATTGACTCAGTGTTCAAAAAGCAATAAATGTAAGCCACCTATTCACAGAAGAAAACGCACACAGGCATATCAATTTATATAGAAAACACATTTAAAAAATTCAACATCCATTCATGATGAAAAGCTCTCAGCAAACTAAACCTAGAAGGGAACTCTCTCAGCCTGAAAAAGGGCATCTATGGAAAACTCACAGCTAACATCATACTTCATGGTGACAGATAGATGCCTTCACCAAAAGTCGGAAGCAAGGCAAGGATGTGCTCTCACTACTTCTCAACATTGCACCAGAAAAGAAAGGAAAGGCACACAAATTGAAAAGAATGAAATAAAATGGGCTATTCACAGACAGTATGATTGCCTATGTAGAAAATTCCAAGGATTTCTTTTCGTACAAAAAAGTTCTTAGAACTAGTAAGTGAGGTTAAGCAAAGTCAGAGGGTCCAAGATCAACATAAAACTGGTCATATTTCTAAGGACTCTATCAATATTTGGGAAATTGACAAAGTGAACTGCATCAAAATTAAAATGTTTGGCTCTGTGAAAGATGCTGTTAAAAGAATTAAAAGACAAGCTAAAGATTGAGAGAAAATATTTGCAAATCACATATCTGACAAAGAACTTGTATTTAGAATATATAAAGAAGTCTCAAAACTCAATATCAAGAAAATAAACAACTCAATTAAAATATGAGCAAGACTTCAACAGATACTTCACCAAAGAGGATACACAGATGGCAAATTAGCACATGAAAAGATGTTTTACATCATTAGCCACTAGGAAATGCAATTAAAACCACAATGAGCACATTAAATACACATTAGAATGGCTTAAGAAAAAAACTTAACAATACCAGGTGCTGGTAAGGATACAGAGTGACGTGGTTGATGAGACTGTAATACGGTACTGCCACACTAGAAAAGATTTGGGCAGTTTCTTATAAGGACAAACACACACGGACCATACGACCCAGCAATCCCACTTCTGGACATTTATCAAAAGGAAATGAAACCGCGTGTTCATAGAAAAGCTCATACACAAATGTTTGCAGCAGCTCTGTTCAAACAGACAATGGACTTACTGAGGGACAAAAAAAAAAAAAAAAAAAAAAAAAAAACTACTGATACCTGCATCAGCTTGAAGGAGCCTCAAAGGCACTGTGGTGAGTGAAAGAAGCCAATCTCAAAAGGCTGTGTACTGCGTGGCTCCATTATATAACATTCTCGAAAAGGTAAACTATAGGAACAAAGAGTAGCTCAGCAGTTCTAAGTAATTGGGCAGGAGGGCGGGGTGGGTGTGACTATACAGGGAAGGTACAGGGAGTTTTTTTGGAGGACAGAATTTCTCTGTATTCCAACTGTGGTGGTGGTTACACCATCTGCACATGTCTTAAAACTCACAGAAATGCATACTGAAATAATCATTCTTACCGTGTATTAATTTTAAGAGGCAAAGGAAAAACAAAATAAAATGACTGCACCACTTTGATTGAAATGTCTTTCAAAACACCTTTATTTTTAGCCAAACACAAAAGGGCAAACACTGCATGATTCCACTTATAGGAGGTCCCTGGAGTAGTCAGTCACACAGACAGACAGGGGAATCAGGGCTGGGGGGTTATTATCTAACGGGTACAGAGTTTCCATTTGGGATGATGAAAAACCTCAGGAGATGAAGGGTGGTGATGGCTTCCCAACAATAAGGATGTACTTAATGCCACTAAACTATACCCTTAAACATGGTTAAAATGATCAATTTAATGTTTATTTTACCACAATTTTAAAAACTCATGTTCTTCCACAAGAATAGATTTAGAAAATTGTATTTGTTTAAAAATAAAATAGAAGGAGTTCAAAAAGCAAAAAGCTAAAGTCGTTCCCACCACACTCTCTAGATAACATCACTGTCAATAGCTTGCTGTGCTTCGTGTCAGATGTTCACAATCTTTATCATACACACCGACTCAGGTGCACGCCAGCTCAGGTGCACGCCAGCTCAGGTGCATGCCGGCTCAGCTGCATACAGGCTGAGGTGCACACCGGCTCAGGTGCATACAGGCTGAGGTGCACACCGGCTCAGCTGCATACAAGCTGAGGTGCACACCGGCTCAGGTGCATACAGGCTCAGGTGCACGCCAGCTCAGGTGCACGCCGGCTCAGGTGCATGCTGGCTCAGCTGCATACAGGCTGAGGTGCACACCGGCTCAGGTGCATACAGGCTCAGGTGCACGCCAGCTCAGGTGCACGCCGGCTCAGGTGCATGCCGGCTCAGCTGCATACAGGCTGAGGTCCACGCCAGCTCAGGTGCACGCCAGCTCAGGTGCATACAGGCTGAGGTGCACGCCAGCTTGGGTGCACGCCGGCTCAGGTGCATACAAGCTGAGGTGCACACCAGCTCGGGTGCACGCCGGCTTAGGTGCCTACAGGAATAGGGGCTTCTAATTCTGTGATTAAATGTGGAACAGAGGTCCTGGGTCAATTTCTACAATCCTTTTGCCTTAATTTAAGAGAGTCATGCTCTTTGCTTCCCACAAGAGGCAACTGAAAAGTAAGTAAAACACATCCCAAGGGTGAGGGCACTGGTAGGGGGTAAAGAACACAAGATGGCAGCCACCAAGGGCTGGGGAGTAAAAGTCCTTCACAATTTCTGACTGTTGTAAGAACTCGATGAAGGAGTTCTCCAGAAAGGAGGAGGAGATGGCAAAGTCAGCTGGGATTGAGAAGATGATGGAGACAAGACACTCACAAGATGGACAGGGATGATCCCTGGGCATTCAAGAACAATTTATGAAAGCCAAATATACAGCCTTAAAATAGAACGTGGACCTAAACACTGAGAAACACCCCCTTCTGTAAGATTTGTGACAAAAATTAATCTGAGTGGACTCAACGATCCTAACGGCATGGTGGACCCAAGAGCCGAATCAGCGCTAGCAAAATGGCGGAATTCATATAGCAAAGTTGTCCTGCAAGAGCTTCGGGGCCTAATGATGTCAGTGCTTAATGATGGCTACAGAATATATGAAACTTCCTCAGCTGCGTGAAGGACAAACCCCAGGCCCCTCCCCTTTTCCCCCATTCAACTGAAGTTGTCTTCACTTCCCACAGTAGTAAATTTTCTAGATACATCTTGTAGACCTCAAAGTACTGGAAAGGGCTGGGCATGGTGACTCACATCTGTAATCCCAGCATTTTGGGAGGCTGAGGTGAGAGGTTTGCTTGAGCCCAGGGGTTTGAGACCAGCCTGAGCAACATAGTGAGACCCCATCGCTATAAAATTTTTTAAAAAAATTAGCCAGGCATGGTGGCACACGCCTGTGGTCCCAGCTACCCAGGAGGCTGAGGTGGGAGGATCGCTTGAGCCCACGAGGTTGAAGCTGCAGTAAGCCGACACTGCACTCTGGCCTGGGCCACAGTGCAAGACCCTGTCTCAACAAATAAAGTATTGGAAAGGAAGCGCTCATTCAACTTATCTTAAGATACTGTAAGATATCTGCCACTTTTCCTAAGATATTGTAAATGATACTACATTTTGAAATATATAAGTTGTGCTATAACAACAACAACAACAACAACAACAAAACATCCTGGTCCTGAGCAAGCAGTGCTCCGTTCGGAGCTGACCCAAACATTAAAAAAAGTGAAGGCTGGGTGCAGTGGCTCATGCCTGTAATCCCAGCACTTTAGGAGGCCAAGGCAGGAGGACTGCTTGAGCCCCAGAGTTTGAGACCATCCTAGGCAACACAGCAAGTCCTCATCTAGAGGTCTAGATGAGGTTTTCGTAGACTAAACATTTAAAAATTAGCCAGGCATGGTGGTGCACACCTGTGGTCCCAGCTACTCAGGAGGCTGACATGGGAGGACTGAAGTTCGAGGTTGCAGGGAGTCAGCCTGGGTGACAGAATGAGACCCTGTCTCAAAAACAAACGGCTGGGCACAGTGCCTCACTGTACTGTAATCCCAGTACTTTGGGAGGCCGAGGCAGGTGGATCACCTGAGGTCAGGAGTTCAAGACCAGCCTGCCCAACATGGTGAACCCCGTCTCTACTAAAAATACAAAAATTAGCCAGGCATGGTGGCACACGACTGTAATCCCAGCTATTGGGAGGCTGAGGCAGGAGAGTCACTTGAACCTCAGAAGCAGAGGTTGCAGTGAACCGAGACTGTACCACTGCGCTCCAGCCCGGGCAATGCACTCCACCTCAAAAACCAAAACAAAACAAACAAAACAAAAAGAGGAAAGAAGTGAAGGCAGACAGTCAAGAGGGCTACAGAGACTCCAGGCTGGTCAATCAGTGACAGAAATTTGAGTCCCCTTTCTCAGGTCCTCCCCAGGCATCCCCCAGAGAAGTGGGACAGAGAGAAGGGGGTACACGCCCAAAGCAGCACTCTGGGTCCCCCGAGGGCTGCCTTCACAATCTCCATCCCAGCCCAAAGGAGTTCCAGCCACTCTGCTGATGTGCGGCACCACGTTCTGGGCTCAAGTCCTCCCACCTCCCCCTTTCATTGCCAAGAAACCTCCCTCCAAAGATGTCCAAATCCAAACTGCCGCTTCTAGACACCTGGCACCAATAAACCCCGAAGATAAACACAGCCTGACTCATTTACCCAGCCCTGTAAATGTATCGCAAGCATCTTAGCCGTAATTAACCTTCGCTTAAACCCTGTGTTTGTGCTTGAGTTTAGAAATCACTAGTATTCGAATCCAAATAAGAACATCACAAAGATTACACTGGACAAATAAAACATAAACAGATCCAAATGCCTCCATGTTCTTAATTACTAGCTATGTTCCTTTGTATACACAGACGAAAGCAGCAACGAAATAGCCTGCGTAAACTGTGTTTACACGAGTTTCTCTCTCTATGACTAGAAGCACTAAAACTCACCTTCAGAACCCGACTGAGCTTCAGAACCCGCTGGTGATTTTTGTTTTTTCAGTGTGTACACTTCACTATCATTTTCAAGCCCACCCTGGAAGAGGACAATGGCTAAAATATGAAATATTAAGCCACCGTCCCCCAAGCCTCTTCTGCCTGACAGACACATGTCCTCAAAGAAGAGAGAAAAGCCAGACGGATTCTTCCCACACCACCACGCTCCTCCTGGCCAAGCCTTTCCGTAGAGGAAGGCCAAGCTGGGGTCAAGACCGGAGACTCTGCTCTCCAGTCTGTGACTGTCGGCCCCTCCAATGGGGGTCCCTGCTGCAGAGGCCCCTGGTGTCCCACCCTGAAAAGTCCCAGAAAGCACTTCTGAGAGCAGCAGCTCTGGTTTTAGAACCTGAGGAGGGTGCCTGGGGCTACAGGCAGGGTTTCACAGCTGCCCTGCTGGCACCATGTGGTCACCAGACCCTTCTTTCTCCCCAGCTTCGGGCCCACCTCGGAGGAGGCTCTCCTGGGGGAAAGGGTCGCGGTGCAGGATGAGAAAACGTGCAGAACCTGCAGCCGGAGGACAGACTAGCACAACCTGGAGGCCATCCTGGGCTGCCAGGAAAGACCTGGCTTTGTGAGAACCAGTGTCACAGAGGCTGGGCAGGAAGCCCCAAGGGCCTGAAAGCGGGCGGGACTGAGACTCATGTCCCCACCCACCTGGGAGCCAGAAGGGGCCTGCTGGGTCCCCAGATCCTGGTGGTGTCACCTCTCTGAGCCTCAGCCAGCGAGAAACAGGGAAGGGGACACAGGCTGACCACCAGTCCCAGGAACAAACACCCACTCCTGCCAGCCCAACCACACTAGGTCCGGTCCATGGGTCACAGCCTTGGCATGGGCTCAGCTCCCCACTCCCACCACATGGCCAGTGACCTGAGTCCTTCCTACCTCTGTGACCAGCTCCACTCTCTCACGTGTTCACCCACCAATCATTCATTCACTCCAACATTGCACCTGATGGAAAAGGAAGAGAAGAGCCACCTTTACCAGTCCTGGAGCTGGCGCTCCTCTGCGTTCCCCTCCTGACCCATCAGGCAGCTCCCATCCAGTCCAGACCAAGCCTGCCCTGGACCACCAGGCTGTGTTTCTCCTGCCTCACTGTGACTGTTGACGGCAGAATTCACAGGATGGCACAGAGGTCTGATAAGAGCACGCCAGGCACACAGGAGGCCAACGTCAGCAGGCTCACAGACAGCGGCAAACAATGATATGACCACGGCTTGCACAAACATTGTTTTTCCCAGAAAAAGAAAATATCAGGGAGGCAGAGCTCGCAGGCTTTCTGCTGATAAATGCCTCTGGCATGTCCAAGCCATGTCACACTTTGACAGGAAAATGAAGTCGTTTTTGGAAGGAAGACAACAGGAATGGTCCCCAGAGGTACCTAAGGTATTACTGATGCTTAAATAGGGGACCAGTGGTGACCGGAATGAAGCAACCGTCCTAAGAAGCAGAAGGTCGGCTGAGGTGTGAGTGCAGCTTGCACAAGGCCATTAGAATATGAGAAGTGCCAATCTTCGGCCACCTCATGCTGGCCTGGTGATCTCTGGGCAAGAATGACAAGCCCTGCCTGCTCTGGGGCAGGCTTCTGGAAGCAGGGCAACACCTTCGTACCATACACCTTGAGCAAGCTCACACACCTTACCTAGGGCCCACATTGGTTTATAAAACACAGCCCGCCACAGGGCCCGTGCACTGGGGACGCTGACCAGTGTGATGGCTGATGTCACAGGTCAACTTGGCTGGGCCGCAGTTCCCAGATATCTGGCCAATCATTATTCTTGATACTTCTGTGGAGGTATTATTTTTTAATGAGATCAACATTTAAAGCAGAGGCTTTGAGTAAAGCAAATGACCCTCTGTAATGAGGGTGGGCCTCGTCCAATCAGTTGAAGGCATGAATAGCATAAGCTTCTCACCCAAGGAGAAGAGCAGAAAGTTCTGCCTCTAGACAGCCTTCCAACAAGCTGCAACTCTTCTCTGGGTCTCCAGCCTGCTGTATATTGTAGACTTGTGGCATCTCCACAGTCGGGTAAGGTAATTCCTTGTAATGCCTACACATGCGCGCGCACGCACAGACACACACGCACGCACATACCCATTAGTTTCATTTCTCTGGAGGACCCTGACTGACACAATCAGGGACATGGCAAAGGTATCATGCCAGGCTCCAGAGATGCCCCCAACCCCCACTTTGGAGCAGAACCTAACTGCGGAAGGAAGCTCCCATGACCACATGGCACCAACAAAAAGTCATGCCTGTGAAGGGTCTGGGCACACACACAGTATCTAGTTGGGACACTGGGCTGGCCTGTCCAGGGACAGGAAAGCCAACATATCTGACCCTAGAGAAACACAGCACACCACTGTACTACCACGTCGAATCTCCCCAGGCCATTTCACTTTAGACAAGCTGGAGGCATGCAGGAGAGTGTGGTGAGTTTTATCTTTTGGCTAAAAATACAACTAAGACTTCCGTAAAATAAGTTCAGTAAGCCTCCTAACGACAAGACTCCTAGATCCAAGAAACTCTCCCAGAATGCAGACCTCCAGCATGCTGTGCACTGCTCTTCTGGAACCTATGGGCACACACGTGCAGGCAGGCACTCACACACACACGCATACATGCACAAGGTACATGCATGTACACACACACATGCACACAAATGCCCACACACATTCACACACATACATGCATACACCCCCCCACACACACACACACGGCCTACTACAAACACTGCCAATTTCTTTTTCTGGGCTCCACCATTCACAGGGGCCATCACATATCCTGCTAACCAATGCCTTGACAGGAGTAATGCACATCAAAGAAAACCGTCAAGGGTGTGGCTGACTGGAGAGACTTCCACTGAAGGCCCCAGGGACACACGGCACACACAAGGGCACACATGGCTTCGCAGCACACTGCAGAACATACACATCTATGACACAGTGGTGAGCGAGTAAAACAAGGTGCATACCTCTGCATGGCATGACCGCAGCTTTGGGGAAACGCCCCCTCTACGGATGTGTGTGTGTGTACTTGTGCATGCACACATGTGTACGCAGCTGAAAATCGCGGAGAAAAAAACTCAGAAAGGCAGGTTGTTAATGGCGTTTACCCAGCACAATGAAAGCGTTCACTCTTTGCTTTCTGTCTTCGTTTTCTGAGCAATAAAAATGCCATTAAAATAATGGAAAAGTTAGTCAGCACATCTTACTTCCTGTTCACACTAAATATCCAACAAGTATTCTTGTAGAAACACTCCTTAAAAGCAAAGGTCCCACCGACAGAGAGAAAAACTTGCATAAAAAAGATAGAAGGCACCTTTCCTGTTTCCCCTCTGAGTCAACATGAAGTTATTTCACAAAGCAGAGAGTTTCCACTGTACTCTTATTTCTATAGCTTCCCACAAAGGCAAAAAGCAGCCGTGGTTTCCATTTTCCTGCTGATAAAGCCCTGCTGAAATATATCCTGGAGAAGGTGAAAGCCTGCCAGCCCCGTCTCCGCCCACCAGGGCCACCAGCCCAGCCCGCACCGTACTTCAATCGCCTTCTTGTGTTCTGTAACAGGTCGAAGAGATGCGATCTTGTTTGCAAAAAGGGTCTTTCTAGATGTCAGTAAGAATCTCGGGATGAGATCTGAGTGGGCCCTAAATCCAGGGACAAGTGTCCTCATAGATACACTCAGAGGGAAAGACAGACGCAGACATCATGTGATGTTGGAGCAGAGACTGGAGCAATGTGTCACAAGCCAAGGGACACAGGGGACACACAAGAGGGAAAAGGCAGGATGGAGGCCCCCCTAGCACCTCAGAGGAGCGTGGCCCTGCTGACACCTTGATTTTTACTTCTGACCTCCAGAACTGGGAGAAAAATTTCTGTTGTTGGAAACCACCCAGTGTGTGGTACTTCTTATGGCAGCTACAAGAGATTCATCCCTGTGTCCCCTGTGCTCCTATGAAAACGGATTGTTTCCTTCATGGTTCATTTACAGGGGAAGCAAGAAAGCCCCCAACAGACAGACTACGAAAATGTGTGGGATGAGATGAAATGAATCATCCTCACTGCACCCTTGTTAGGGGTCTTCCCCTTGTTCACACTCCACTCTCCCACCCAAAACCTGAGTCCTAGGCCCCCTCATCCCCTACCCCACCCCAAGGCCCTTCCTTCCTCCTCCTTGGGCAGCCACCGCTTTTGTTCCTGTCACTGCTGCTGTGCTGCATGTTACCCTGAACTCAGCAGCCTGAAACATGTTACTACACTCCCAATTCTGTGGGTGAGGAGCCTCAGCGGGTCCCAGCCTCAGTCGGCTCATCTCTGCTCCAATGTCCAAGGACCACCAAAGCTGACACACCTAATTACCAAGGGCTACAGTCCTTGGAAGGCCTGGCCCCTCACTTATCAGGGTCCTGAGTGGAGGGGACTGAATACCAGGGCTGCCCACTGGAGTTCCCATGGCTGCCCATGGAGCTTGGGCTTCCTCACAGCATGGCTACCACAGGGCCAACTCCTTCCTTGGCATCACAGGGCTCCCAGAGCCAGCATCCTGGTGAACAACAGGGAAGCCACATTGGTGGTCACTCAGCCTCACACCCACCACATTCCACCAATCAAGGCAGTCAGGAGGTAACCCAGATCCACGGCAAGGGGACAGACACCCTGCATCTCAGTGACAGCAATGGCGAGATTTTCCACCATGTTTTAAAAACAACTACAGCTTTTTGCCCAGCTCAGCCACCAGCTGTTTCCGATTTGCTCTGAGATCTAACTCCGTGTTTGTGACTTCAACACTTCAGCCCCATCCTCATTGGACAGCCTCACCCTCAAGATCCCCTCAAAGCCCCTGTATCCCCTATTGGTACATCCACACACCCTTCTCCTGCTAAAAGTAACACATCCTGTCCATTCTCCTCCAACCCCCAACCTCTCACTGCCATCCCAGAACCTGGGACATACTAGGCAGGCACTGCACGCTCTCCGAGGGGTAGATGGCAGCAGATTGAATGGACCCTGTGCAGCCAGAGACAGAAACTGTGAAGCTGAGAAACACCATGTTAGGAATGACAGGGACGTGCCCACCTGGCCTGGGTGAGCAGGTGGCGGTGGGGCGGGATGCACAGAGGGCACAGCTGGAGAGACCCCCAAGGGTCCAGCGAGGGAGGCGAGGCCTATCAGCAAGCAGCAGGAGCTGGTTCGGGGCCCCTTCTCAGAGGAGAGGGTTCAGAGCAGGGCTGGAAACAGGGTGCCACGTGGGAAGTCTGAAACAAAATTAAACCACAGGTGCCAGCACAGAGACAAGACCTGCCCCAGGAAGTGGAGCCATAAGAACTGGAGGGCCCCTGGTGTCCTGAAAGGAGAATAAAAAGCTAAAACACAGCCTGTGCACAAGGACATTCAAAGTCTCATTCCTAACAGCCTCAAACTGGAAGCCGAGCAGGCAGCACAGACACCCGTGGCAGATATAAACGTGCCTACATTGTGGCAGACACACACAGGAATACGAGGTGGCAAGGCAAGAGAAGACGACCCTGGGTGAGCTCAAGCCAAATGTCACAGACAGATGCTGAGTGACATACACGAGGATGTGCTGCAGAATCCAAGGCACACAGAGTTAAGCCAGCCAAGATTAAGCTGTGCTGTGATCAGCTGGGGAGTGGTGAGCAGGAGGGCCCAGGGCCCCGTGCTCTGCTCCTCTTCCCGGGCATCGCACAGCTGGCTCCATTTGTGAAGATTCAAGGGCTGCGCACTGAAGCTAGGTGTGCTTCACAGTAAATTCTGCAAATATCTCACTGCAGAAGGAAGGAGGAGATGGAAAGATGAAAACAGCAAACCGGGCAAGAAGGTTTCGCCGCTGCTGCTTCCTGTCGATGACGTTCCCTTAACTCCAAGAGGGGAAAGGAGGCAGGGAGAGGGGTCACCGCCCAGACGGGTGAGGGGATCCACTGCAAAGCAGTGGGCCATGGGGCCGACTCAGCTGCTCTAAGAAGGCAGTGAAGCCAGTTGAGGACCAACCAGCTCACACCGGTCACAGCACTTGCAATGTCCACCATCCACTGGCTGGCTGTGTCCTGCTGCCCTCCTGGGACACATCCTCAGAGAAGGTGCACCAGCAAGGCCAGCAAGCAGGCCACACCTGGGTCACTCTGATGACCACGAGGCCACAGTCTCAGACCATGGAATCTGCTCTTCATATCAGCTCTGATCAGACAGGCACTTGGAAGGGTCGCAATGCAAAGAACAGCACAGGCCACACTTGTTAGGATTTACACAGGCCTCAGCAACAGCTCTGATCCTCAGGGAAGCCTCGCAGACCCAGCAGCGGAAAGCCCTGCAAAGCTCAGGATAACTGCACTGTAGCAAATATCTCCTGTGCAGCAGAAGCCGTGCTCTGCCTCCTCCAGCAGCAAGGAGAGGGCCCCCAGCCCAGCAGTTTGGGGAGGGTGACACCAGCAGCAACGGACTCCCGGCCTGACACAATTCATGAATAAGGCTGTGCTTGGCAAAGTGTTTTTCCGTCTTTAGTAACTACAACACAAGTGCTGGCAAAGGCTTCAGAGTAGTCCTGACACAAAACGACTCAGTGGAAGTCTCCGGATGACACCACCACTTACTTAGAGAATGCCACTGTGGCCTGAGCATGGTCTCCTCACTGAGAAAAGAGAAAGGGGAGAGAGCGTGTCTGTGTTCTCAGGGCTCCTTCATTTCCACCGCGAGACGTCTGTGCTAAGCCATCTACCCCTTCTGCAGCCCTAAATGTGCTCATTATTAAATGACACTCTCTTCCAGTTGAAATGAAACCTGTGCCCGCTGGCTGGAGTAACAGAGCGGTTACCTGTAAATAAATGGAGCCTGTATCTCCCCAAAGGCTTGTTTCCAGGTCCTGCAGCGACTGGCGTCTGTTTTAAAAATCGCCTTCTCACCACCTCTCTGGTCTTGCCAAGCTGGCAGAAGCCAAGCCCTGCTCCAACTGTGCTCTTGTGGAAGGAACTGGAACATGAGGATGGCAGGTCCCTGCATGGAGAGACCTCAGCCCCACCGAACATCCAGGACGCAGTGACTGCTTACAGGCGAGACCAAGGGAGCTGGGCGGCTTCACGGGATTCCACATCTGAAACCCAAGCCACTGCCCTCAGCATTCAAAGACAAGCCAGATATCCAATTCTGCCTGCTCAAGAGCTTTGCTTTGACCCAGTTTTCCTGCCCTGTTGTTCTCAGGCTTGCGGTCCAACACCAGCCCTAAGGCATGCCCAGCCCCAGAAATGTGGGGATTAGCCTCACTGAGAGGAAAATCAAGCGGTACAGGAGTACACGGTCAAAGTCAGCCAACGTGAGAAATAAGATAATAATACATAGTGTACACATATTGACTTCATGCTAAAATTTTCACATTTCCATGCAGTCACACATAGGGCCAGATGTCACATGGGGGTCAGTATTTCTCAATCTGGGGGTTGCAAACACAGTTTTTCAACAAATACAATCAAATAAAAATAGCAGGGGGTATCATAGATAGTTAAGGGTGGCTGTTGTGAGCAAAACTTTTAGTGGTATGTGTGTATCTGTGTGCTCTGTGTATGTGTGTGCGTATGTGTGTGCGTGTGTTTGTGTGTGTGCTGCCTCACAATATAAAACACATGTGGGTCACTGTCAGTGTCTGAAGCCAGCCAGGCATGAGACACCCACACAGCCAGGCTTCCTGACAGTCAGGAAGCTTTTGTATTGTAATAAAAAATGTTTTAGTAATATGGTCCATGCACTGAAACCTCTCTGAGGCTTGGTTTCAAACATGACACTGAATTCCATGTGCATCTCCATTCAAACAGGGGCAAGAAGGGCTATTACAGGAGTCATCTCATTTAATAGTCCTACAGTCTCCCAACAACCACTGAGGGACAACCCCAGTAAGGAAGGGGGTAGGCCCCACTGAGGCCACGTACAAGGTGGCAGGCACAGAAGGACTTCCAGGCTCCCCCAGGAACTGGAGCCTTGAAGAGGACGCTGTGGTCACCTCGCCCTGCACGCCCACCCTCAGCTGCGCCGTGTCTGGGAGAGGCAAGCAAGGGGCCGGCTGGCTTCACTGCCTGTGTGCCCTCTAGGAGCGGAGCAAGCTGCAAAACACCCACCTGTTCTGGGAACAAAGCACACACGACCAGTCTAGGAAAAGTGTGCAAGGCTCTCAAGACTCCGATGCATACGGGGTGCGTGTGTGCTGTGGCACGTGCAGCATATGACTGTGTGGTGTTACGTGTGGGGTTTCGTGTGTGGTGTGTGTGGTGTGCATGCGTACAGTGTGTGTTGTGTGTGTTTTGTGTGTGTGTGTGTGGCATGGTATGTGTATGTACCACGTGGTGGGTGTATGTAGTGTGTGTGGTGTATATGGACTGGGTGTGTGGGGTGGGGAGGTACGTGTATGGTGTGTGTATACATGGGGGGTATGTGTGTAATATTTGGTATGGGGTGCTCATGGTGTGATGTGTGGTGTATGTATGCAGTGTATATGTAGTGTGTGTGTGGTGTGGTGTGTGTAGGTAGTGTGGTGTGTGTGTGTGGTATGTGATGTGGTGTATGGATGGATGTGTTGTATGTTTTGTGTGTGTGGTGTGGCAGGTATGTGTGAAGTGTGTGGTATGGGGGGTACGTGGTATGGTGTGTGGATGTATTGTGTGGTGGGTGTGTGTGTAATGTGTGTATACAGGGTGTGTGTGGTGTGGGGGGTATGTGTGTAGTGTGTGGAATGGGGTGTGTGGTGTGATATGTATGTGTGTGTTGTTTGGTGTGTGTGTACTGGGTGTGTGGTGGGGGGATATGTGTGTAGTATGTTGTGTGTGTGTGTGTGTGTGTGTGTGTGTTCTAGAGCTACATTTTTCAACCTTTTCCTTTGTATTTCTCCTTTGTGATTTCCATAACAAGTATTGTTGCAGAAAATCAGAAAAATGCAGACAAGCACCAAGGAGAAAACAGAAGGCACGTCACCACCTAAACATCTGAGTCGCATTTTGGACAGTCTAGTGTTTTCTAGGCAGTTACAAGTTCTTGCCGTGCATGTTGGTTCACGAACTGTTCTTAGCACATGATGTATTATGCTGACTTTTCATCCCATTAGGCATATTTTACACTAGATTTTTAAAGAGTGACCAGTGTGACTATGGCACCTCCTGCCTATTTCACTGTCAGTAGCTGCCCAGGTTATATCTGGATTTTCTATTTATAAACACTGAGAAATACCCTTTTCAATAAATGCTTCTTAACATTCATGATTCTTTAAATAAACTAAATGTCTAGTTCATTCAGACTCCAATGGCCAAAGGGTACACGCGCCTTTAAAGTCTTTAAAACACTAACCAGGCCAGGTGCAGTGGCTCACGTCTGTAATCCTAGCACTTTGGGAGGCCAAGACGGGTGGATCACTTGAGGTCGGGAGTTCGAGACCAGCCTGACCAACATGGAGAAACCCCGTCTGTACTAAAAATACAAAATTAGCCGGGCATGGCGGCTCATGCCTGTAATCCCAGCTACTCGGGAGGCTGAGGCAGGAGAATCACTTGAACCTGGGAAGCAGAGGTTGCAGTGAGCTGAGATCACGCCATTGCACTCCAGCCTGGGCAACAACAGCGAAACTCCGTCTCCAAACAAACAAAAAAAAACACTAACCAACTGCCACCTCCTGGTGTTTGCATTAGATGCTGGACCTCAGTACAGAGCACCGAATCACAACTCCTGGCTTCACCACTTCTTGGCTGAGCAGCTTCAAGAATAACATTCTTATTCTCTCTGTTCTCACCTATAAACGAGAGGGAAGAACTGACCCAGTCTTACAGGACTGTGCTCAGAATTCCATGAGACGGACAGAAAGCATTTAGCATATCATTTATAACAAGGTCACCATGAACATCATCTAGCATTCTTGTCCCATAACTTCTTCCCCTTGTCTCCAATCTTTGTCTTTCCAATTCATCACTCTGAAATGCCAGAGTTACTACTCCTGAGACACAGATCTGATCGCTTTATTTACTGCTCAAATACCTGCACAATTATGCTGAGTGAAAGAAGCCAGACTCAAAGGCTACAAACTGTATAATTCCTTCTATATGAAATTCTGGAAAAGCCTAGAAGGATGGAAAACAGGTCAGTGGTTGCTAGGTCTGGGGAAAGGAAACTGACTACAAAGCAGCACAAGAGAGAATTTTTGGAGTTATGAAAATTTTCCATACCTTGACTTGGTGATGGTTATATTTACCAAAACCACATGCATTAACCAAAACTCACAGAATGGTACATTTAACAGGAAAGATTTCACTGTATATAAAATTATAGCTCAATAAATCACACAAATAACCAGAACTGACTCAAACAGAAACAGAAAATCTTCATAGTCCTATGTTAAGGAATTGAACTCATAATTAAAAGCCTCTCCATAAAGAAAACCCCAGACAGGCTGGGCACAGTAGCTCACACCTGTAAGCTCAGCACTTTGGAAGGCCAAAGCAGGAAGATGGCTTGAGGTCAGGAGTTCGAGGTCAGCCTGGGAATCATAGTGAGACCCTGTCTCTGGCGAAATTCAGAAAAATTAGCCAGGCATAGTGGTGCATGCTTGTAGTCCCAGTTAATCTGGAGGTTGAGGCAGGAGGATTGTTTGAGCCCAGGAAGTCCAGGCTGCAGTGAGCTATGATTGAGCTATGATTGTACCACTGCACTTCAGCCTGGACAACATAGTAAGACTTGTCTCCAGAAAGAGAAGGGGAGGGGAGGGGAGGGGACAGGCCAAGCCCAATCCTACAAAGACTATTCAAAAATAGTAAGAAGAACCACTTCCCAAATCATTGTGTGGGGCAAACTTTACTTTGATACCAAAACCAAAGATAGTACCAGAAAAGAAAATTATATCCCTCATGATATAGCCACAAATATCCTTAATAAAATTGCGCAAATCAAATCCAGCAATATATAAAAAGGATACATCATGACCAAGTGGGATTTGTGCCAGAAATGCAAGAATAATTTAACATTCAAAAGTTAACCACTGTAATTCACCATATTTACAAACAACAAATGAAAAACCACATGATCATCTCAACAGATACAGAAAAAGTATATGTGGAAATTCAACACCTACTCATGATAAAAGCTCTCAACAAATTAAGAAACTTCCACCGCCTGGTAAAAGGCACTTCATATCTTTACCTAACATCATACTTAACAACAACAACAACAACAAAAAACTTGAAATTCTCCCTTCCTAAGATTGGGAACAGGCAAGAATGTCCACTTTTACCACTTACAGTAATCATTGTGCTGAAGGTCCTAGAAGTGAAAGAGAAGAAGAAAAAGAAGTGAAAGGCATTCTAACTGGAAAGAAAGAAACTTGTCTTTATTCATAATCATCAGAATTATCTATATGAAAGATCTTGAGGGACTACGAAAAACGCTACTTAAATAGCTACTTAGCAAAGTTCACAGGATAAACAAAAAATATTAAAAAATCAATTGTATTTCTATATATCACAATTAACAACTGGAAAATAAAATTTTTAAAATCCACGTATAATAATACGAAATACCTATGAGTAAATCTGGTAAAACATGTGCAAGACCTGTACACTCAAAACTATAAAACACAGCTAAAAGAAATTATAGAAGATGAAAATAGAGGGAGATTCCATGCTCACTGGTCAAGAGACCAAATACTGTTACAATCTAAGGAGTTAATACAATTCTAGCCAAAATCCAAGCAGGCTTGCTGTAGAAACTGACAAACTGATCTTAAGTATATAAGAAAATGCAAGCGATCTAGAACCGACACTACAATTCTGAAAATGAAGTAAAATTGTCACACTACCTGACTTCAGGAGTTACTACAGAGACAGTGTGGCACTGGGACCGATGAGGAACAAGCATAATGGAACAGAACAGAATCCAGAAACAAAGGCACACAGATATGGTCAATTACTTTACAAACATGGTACCAACATAATTCACTGGAGAAAGAATAGGCTTGTTGTTTTTTATTTTAAAACAAACAGTGTGAGAACAATTGGACGTCCACATGTAAAACAAGGAACCTCACTCCTTAGCTCTTTCCATTAAAAATTAACCCTAAATGAATCATAGAACTTTGGTGTTTTTGTGTTGTGTGTGTGTGTGTTTGAGATGGAGTCTCACTCTGTTGCCCAGGCTGGAGTGCATGGGCGCGATCTTGGCTCACTGCAAGCTCTGCCTCCCGGGTTTATGCCATTCTCCTGCCTCAGCCTCCCAAGTAGCTGGGACTACAGGCACCCACCACCACACCTGGCTAATTTTTCATGTTTTTTTGTATTTTTAGTAGAGATGGGGTTTCACCGTGTTAGCCAGGACGGTCTCAATCTCCTGACTTCGTGATCCACCCGCCTCGGCTTCCCAAAGTGCTAGGATTACAGGCATGAGCCACCGGGCCTGGCCAGGTCTTTTTTTTTTTTTTTTTTTTTTTGAGAATAGTCGTGCTCTGTCACTCAGGCTGGAGTGCGGTGGCGTGATCTCAGCTCACTGCAAATTCTGCCTCCCAGGTTCAAGTAATTCTACTACCTCAGGCTCCCGAGTAGCTGGGATTACAGATGTGCGCCACAACACCGGCTAATTTTTGTATTTTTTAGTAGAGACGGGGTTTCACCATGTTGGCCAGGCTGGTCTCAAACTCCTGACCTCAGGTGATCCACTCGCCTCGGCCTCCCAAAGTGTTGGGATTACAGGCGTGAGCCACCACACCCAACAGAAATGGATCTCAGATCTAAACATAAAAGTTACAATTACCATATTTTTGGAAGAGAACATAGAAAATCTTTATCGCTATGGGTTAGACAAAGATTTCTTAAATAGGGCACAAAAAGCACAAACCATTAAAACAACTTAAAACCAAAAAGTCTGCCCATTGAAAGATATAACTAATAAAAAGGCAAACCATAGATTGAGAGAAAATATTTGCAATACAAGTATCTGACAAAGGGTTTGAGTCGAGAATATGTAAACAACACTTACAACTCACATACAAGAAGACAACCAATTAAAAAGTGATCAAAGGATCTGAACAGACACTTCACAAAAGAATATACACAAATAGCTAATAAGCACGTGAAAAGATGCTCAACTAAAACTGCACGGATACAGCACTACCACATTTCCACTAGAATAGCTACAATTAAAAAGACTGACAACAGCAAGTGTTGGCACGGATGTAAACCAACTGCAACCCTCATACGTTAGCAGTGGGAACGTAAAATGATACAACCGCTTTGGAAAGCAGTTTGCCAGATTTTCAATCAAGTTAAACATCTACTTACCATGAAACCCTGTAATTCCACCTATGGGTAATTACGCAGGAGAAATAAAAACATATGTCCATGCTAAGATTTGCCCATGAATGCTCACAGCATTTCTTATATCATCTTTTATTGTGGTAAAATACTCGTAAGATAAAATTTACCATTGTAAAGCGTATAATCCAGTGGCATTTAGTACATTCGCAATGTTACGTAACCATCACCACTATCTAGTTCCAGGACCTCAAAAGGAACCCCAATGCATATTAAGTGTCCACTTCCTATTTCCCCACCTCCCAGCCCCTGGCAATCACTAATGTGTTTTCCGTCTGGAAAGATCTGCCCATTCTGAACATTTCATATCAATGGAATAATACAATATGCAGCTATTAATCTGTGCCTGGCTACCTTCATTTAGAATAATGTTTTTGAGGTTAATTCACATTGTAGCAGTACCAGTGCTTCATTCCTTTTTATGGTTGAACCACGGGCCATGTATGAATATACCACATTTAGCTTACCCATTCATCCACTGCTGGACATTCGGGTTTCTGTCCTTTGGTTACTGGAATAGTGCCACTATGAACAGCCACATATAAGTTTTTGTGTGAGTCCCTGATTTCAATTCCTTTAGGTACATACCTAGGAGTGGGAGTGCTAGGTCATATGGTAATTCTGTATTTAACTTTTTGAGGAATCTCCAAACTTTTTTCCAAAACAGCTACACCATTTTACATTTTTATCCGGAGTGTATGAGGGTTGTCATTTCTCCATAACTTCACCTACGCTTGTTATTTCCCTCCCCACTTTTTTTTTTTTAAGTTAAATCTAGTAGGGTGCGAGGTGGTATATCACTGTGGCTTTGATTCACATTTCCCTAACAACTAATGATGTTAAGCACCTTCTCACATGTTTATTGGCCGTTTGTATATATCACCTGTGCTGACACATTTACCCACGTTTTAACTGGCTGTCTTTGTTGTTGAGCTGTACCTCCCAGCACTTTGATTCACAATAACCCAGAAGAGGAAACAATTCAAGTGTCCACCAACTATTCAGCAACAAAAAGATATGAAGTGCTGGTATGCACAGCAACATGTAAGAATCTCAAAAACATTATGCAGAGTGAAAGGAGCTAGACACAAAGAGTACGCAGATGGTCCCCCATTTACAATGGTTTCATTTATGATTTTTCGACTTTACAATGGTGTGAAAGACATTCGAATCCAGTAGAAACGGTACTGCGAGTATCCACACAACCATTCCGTTTTTCACTGTCAGTGCAGCATTCAATAGATTATATTCAACACTTATCATAAAAAAGGCTTTGTGTTCGATGACTCTACCCAACCGTAGGCTAATAGAAGTGCTCTGTGCACACTGAAGGTGGGCTAGCCTAAGGGACGCTGTTGGGTGGGTCAGGTGTATCAAACACATTTTTGACTTAGGATATCTTCAACTTAATGATGGGTTTATGATTAGGATGTAATCCCATCACAAGTCTAGGAACAACTGTCAAATATATGCTCCCACTTTGAAAGTACTGAAGAAATCAATCCAATCTATAATAATCTAATCTATGCAGATCTGTGATTGCTGGGAAGAGGGGGTTGAGCGAAAAGAGGCAACAGGGGAATTTAGGGGGATTCTTAGGGCCATATAGTCTCTGTGGCAACTGCTCACCTCTGCTGCAATAGCAAAAAAGCAGCCATAGACGATTCTGAAATAAACTGGCCCAGCGCCCTTGACCTGCAGGCCCAAGCTTACCAAATCCTGGTCTATATCCTGATTACGGTGTCAGTCACATTGCCAAATACATGTGTCAAAACTCAGTTAACTGTGCATTTGAAGTGAATATGTTTTGTCATAATTCATGTTAATAAAACTGAGTAAGACAACATTGCCTCTAGTGGGACTCCATGTGGAAAGCACCCCGAGTCTAAGGTGCATCCAACCTGGGGACCACTACTTTCTCCCCAGGGGCCTGTCCCACTCACTCCCAAGTGCGGGCCTACATCTTAGGGCAGCAGTTCAAAAGCCTCTGGGGAGCCTGTTAAAACAGACAGCTGAGGCTGGTCACTGTGGCTCACGCCTGTAATCCCAGCACTTTGGGAGGCCGAGGAGGGTGGATCACCTGAGCTCAGGAGATCGAGACCATCCTGGCCAACATGGTGAAACGCCGTCTCTACTAAAATACAAAAAATTAGCCGGGGGTGGTGGTGTGTGCCTGTAGTCCCAGCTACTCAGTAGGCTGAGGCAGGGGAATGGTTTGAACCCAGGAGGCAGAGGTTGCAGTGAGCCGAGATCACACCACTGCACTCCAGCCTGGTGACAGAACAAGACTCTGTCTCAAAAAACAAAAACAAAAACAAAAACAAAACAGATGGCCGGTCCCACCCCACAGTTCCAGATGCAAGGGAGACTCTGCACTTCCCAGGGGTGCAATGCTGCTGGTGCGGGGACCACTCTCAGAGAAGCACTCTCCCATTCCTCCAGCGTTCAGTCCACGTGGAACTGAGAGTCCATGTTGCGGGCAAAATGCAGGCCATCCCTGCCGGGCCTGGAGACAATGCCAGCACTCACTAAGGTGATGAGGAAAATGCTCACAGTCCACCAGTGACGGGACAGCCCCATGCATCTGTGGGCCCCGGGCCAAGAGGAGGCACAAAACACACCAAGAGTCAACAGCAGCTCGTGGAGACCCTCCACCGACGGGGCAGCCCCAGACAGCCTCTGTCCCTCCTGCCCACCTCACGGCTTCCTCCTGCTCTGCTCCATCCTTCCCTTCAGGATGCAAACCTTCCAAGTGGGCCTCCCTCAGCCCTATCTGCCCATGATCCCTCTCTACTTCCCCACTCCCCTTCACGGCAGCAAAATTCTTGAAAAAGCTATATAGGGTCCTGCTGTCCCAAATTCCCCTCCTTCCTTCTCTCAAGAAACTCACCCATACTTCAGCCCACCATCCCAGACCATGTGGATAAACCCCAGGTTGTCCTCGGTTCTCACCTTTGTGGCCTCCACTGTCACCCTCCCTCTCTCGCAAGCTGCATGTGGCCTCCAGGACACCCTCAGACCCCTACCTTGCTGGCCACACCTTCTTGGTTTCTTGTCCCAGGCTCAGTCCTTGGACCTCTTCTCCATCTACCTCGACTCCCTAGTGGCCTCATCCAAACTCCCTTTCAAAATATCATCTCTATAGCTATAATATATTGCCAAGATAGATTAGGGTCCCAGTTCAGAGCACTCCCCCAAACTCAGGACCCCTTCCTCCACCTTCCTCCTCCCCACCTCCACTGGGACACTTCAGTAGGGCTCCCACCTGTACTTTCCTGAGAGCCACACCATCCCTCTGAATCCCTCTGAATCCTCACAACTGCTCCCCTGCAGACCCGAGCCTCAGAGCGATGGCAACTCTACCCTTCCAACACCCCATCCAAGACTCTTGGGCCATCCTGGACCCCTCTCTTGCTGCAACAGCCCTCATGGGATCCATCACAGCCTATTGGCTCCATCTTCGCAGAACACCTGGAATCAGCCTGCCTCCCACCTGAGGAGGCTGCCCAAGCTCCCGCAAGGCCCGCCCCGCACTGCCCTCCTGCCATTGCTCATGTGTGCCTAAGTGTCCCCTCACCACTCCTCACCTCCTCTACATCTAGGGCTCAGCAGGGCGCAGGGGCCACCTGATTTTAAATCACAACCACCCTCTCAACAAACCACTGGCCCCTCAAGCGGCTGGACCTGGAACTATCTATCTCCCCTCTCGTTAGCCTCCCATCTCCCTCCACTTGACCATATCCCCCGGCACCCCCAGCCATCACTGACATTCAATACATGTTTTCTGGGGAAGCAGTGAAACTTCATCACAAGGACAAGTGGAAGAGTTGGGAGGGCCCTGAAAGGTAAGCAGTTTCTTCACGTCGAGAACCCAAGACACAGGAGCGTCACCCACCAGGGCCCAAAGGTGCCAGCACTGTGACCCGCCCAGATGGCTCAACTCCTTGTGGGCTCTCAGAAGGAGGGGGCTATACAGGATAAGAGTGATCCAGATGGAGGAAAAGAATGTGCATCCACCCACTGGGTGGTTCTGTGCAGGCGTGAAGGCAGGCGGCTCCTGGCAGCACAACAATGAATGTGTGCCAAGACCCTCAGCCCTCAAAGATGGCCCAGGGCTCAGAGCCCCGCCACAGCCCTGCTGCAGCACCCAGCTGTGCCCTCACAGCACATGGGACACACCAGTCAGGAGCAACAACAAACAAAAGCTCCCAAACTCACAGTGAGAACTGCAGGCCTAACGGGAAACTTTCCGTCCTTCCAAACAAAATCAAAACACACATACAAATCAGAGGGCCCAGCAAACACCCAAATTCTACATCAAGGCAAATTAGGTTCTGGCTGCTCAAGCAACTCTAATTTCTTGCAACAGATCGGGAAAACACAAAAACTGTTACAATTCTAAGCAACTTATACTTTTTACTTTGTAGACTTCCATGCAGCACGCACCACTTACATTTCTGCTATAGCTTTAGGTTACTTAACATATTCTCTACTAAACGGAAAGAGAAAACAAAGGCACCATGGAAAATGCTGGAACAAGACCCAGGTCCAGGTTAGCCAGCCGGCAATGGGGACCCCCCTGGCACAGGCTCCAGACCAGACTCGGCCTTCATTTCTGTACTGAGTGTAAGGATGACGCTTCTGTGGCTGGACTGTACTATTATTTAATTGTCAGGGTCTTCATCTTGTCTCCCCTAATGCTGATAGTAGCGTATTGATTTCTATCTTTCATAGCCCACAAAGCACATATTCAGAGGGTCAATAACTATTGATTCATTGATTGCCTCATGGAGGCCAATGTATCTGTTATTAAGATATGTAGAAACATGAACTTCCACAAATCAAATTCTATTTAAAATGCCGGAGGAAAGTATATGACCTAATGAAGACCACTTTTTAAAAATTCATTTTGTAATTATAAAAATAATTCTTTGTAACAGAAACAAACCACACATAAGTGCAAAAAGAAGACAAAGTACAGGTTCCCTCTTCCTCTTCCCTCTCCTCCCCCAACACACACTCACTCACATTCACACACGCCCCACCCTTTGCTAACTGTGAAGTGCTGCTTCCACTCAGGGCTATGTCCCTAGAGCCTGGGGCAGTGCCTGGCACCAGGTCCACACATACCCCATAATGATCTGCTGAATGCCAGGTGTGTGTCCTTCCAGATGGGCTTCTGTGCTGAGTGCCTGCACTTGTGCATGGAGAGGGTACATTCTCTATACTCTACACTAAGGAGTGATGTCTCTACTTAATATATTGGCACATCTTTTAAAGTAAACCTTTGAATGATGCCATCATGAAGTAAAGAATCCAATGGCACGTTTTACAGGGAGGAATTGGAGATCTCCGATTATTATTAACTTTTTATGATGGAGAATTTTCAAAGTGCACGGAAGTAGCCAGAACAGAACAAAGAACCCAGGCACTCTCATCCAGACCCCAAACTGTCCACTCAGACCATCTCGCCCCTCTTCATCCCCTCTGCTTCCCCACCTCACACTAATCTGAGGCAGATCCCAAACACCATCTCATCTATGAACGCCCAGTATCTATCGCTAAAGGATGAAGATTATTCTAACCTAACCACAATGCAGTGATTAAGGAATTCCTTAAAATCATCATTCACTCCACAGACGTCCATGAGACACAACAATAGCCTAATTTTCAAAGGAGTGATTCTTGGATCAAATGCTGATCCAAGTGACAGCTCTGGATCAGGCTTTGATCAAAGCCAGAAATCCTGGGATGCCACTTAGACGTGACCCAGGGCAGGGATGCAGTCATTGCTTTCATGGGCAGCATCTGAAACTTCTGGACCAAATAACAGGACCCTGCCTACCCCCCACTGAGGCTTGCACAGGTGCTGTGGGAAGGTGGCTGTGAGGTTCTACACCCTCAGACTGTTGTTGATGCTCCAGGGGTAGCAGCAAGGCAGTGGAAAGCTGGGGCCCCTGCTGCGACACCCCCAGGTAAAAGCAAATTCACTCAGGGAGGGTCACAGAAGCTGGAAAGTGAGCCACAAGCAGCAAAGCAATTTGCTTATCCTAAGGATCGCCTTAATTAGCGTGCCGAAAACACCACCCAGCTTCCAGGGAAGGCCCTGGCACACCCTCTCCACCTGACTGAATCAGCAGCTATCTCCTCCTAATACATCTCTGCTTTCCCATGTCATCTCCCAACAGCAAAGTCCCCAGCAAACCTCTCCCTGTCGTGTGCAGGGGAGCCTGCTCCTCCCCTGCTCTACAAGCTCAGCTCTTGAGTGACACCCTGAGACGTCCAGGACAGCCCCAGACCCTGGATGGCAATGGTGATGGGGATGGGGATGGGGATGCAATGGGCAGGGCTGAGGAGCTGCACCTGAAGCCCAGGGCGGACCCTGGCCCAGGGAAGAGAGGACCCATCCCAGGTGCCTCTGCCACCTCCCTTCTCACCTTCCAGTTTTCTTCCTGGAATTGTCCAAGTTCAAAGAAGAAATAACTGCCCTGGTTGGGAACAGCAGGCAGCAGCCTTTCTCTCAGCAACTAAGCTCAATAGTCAGCCTATGGCACGTTTATTCCTATATTTCCACATGGCAAGTTTCACCCCCATGGGTCCTAGCTCCAACCCCGGAGCTCTGGCTCCAGGGGATCAGGAGGAGAATCTGCAACCAACCTCCTGGACCCGCCCGTCCCTCCCTCCCCACCAGAAATGGAACCAAGAGAGGCAGAAGCCTGAACAGGCTCAATCCAGAAGCACAGAAGATAGAGAAAATCATTGATCTTTGCAATGCATTATTGATTTTGCTGTTGTGCTGGCAGCAGCGGACGTTCCCTCCCTCCTCAGTCAAAGCCGGCCATTAGCGCGCACTCCCAAGCTTTGGCCTGGGCGCACCCGCTTGGTGTGGGGAAAGTGGCTCTAGATAACACCTGCCTCCAGTGGTCCGCATGGAAAGGACTGTCCGCAAGTGGATGATGTCACCAAGGACATCTCCCTGGCCCCAGACCCACTGGACAGCTAGTGCAACATGGTCGCTGGTCTTGCACTCCAAATGCTGAGTGCCCAGGACCCCCGGCTCTCAGAGAGGGTCTGTGCAAGGCTGCATTTTCAGCAGACTCTGGGTGTGCTTGTCAGGAGCTGGGTCCCCTCCCATGGAGTCCCTCCCTTGTGCTGTGCTGCAAGACCCTCGGCTAGCATGGCAGCCGGGGCTCGGCTTCCCCACGGTGGCCTTTGCCTGTCTGCACTCTGACATACAGCCACTGAGCTCCTCCGTCTACCAACTCCTGAGCAGCCCACACTCCTGGGACCCCAGGGCTGCTCCTGGCACCAGTGACGTGTTTTTATTTCTTTGTTTGAGTTGCTGAGTGTACCACGTACACTTTTCTCAGTCTGAAGGTCTGGCCTTCTTGGGGGGCAGTCTTTGCCCACAGAAACAGGCCAACGCACCCCTCATCCTCCCACCCCAGCCTCCCTGGAGGGTATGCTGAGCCCGCCTGCTTTCTTCTTCTGGCTGACGACTACCGAGACATGATATACACAGACACCAACTGTCAAAATGACAATCAGGGCATTATCATCTCTACCAGAATCCTGCCCCTGCACTGGCCAGAGCTGCCTGTTTCTGGGACACAGTAAACATTACCAAATAACCTCGCCTGGGCAGCCAGCAGGCAGGCCCCAGGCCTAGGACACGTATGAGGTGACAGGCCACTGGTGTCACTTCACCCCCAGGAAAGGAAACTTCCGTTCAGTGGCGCCTGGTGGATTTGAAAAGACTCAGAGCAGCAGGGTGAGATGCTTGGCCCCAGGCCCCACGTCCAGCTTGGCCTTCGGGGGCCTGGCCACCCACGAGCCTGGGATGTGCTCAACACAGAGTGAGGTTTTCCAAACACAAGCAAAGCAACTTCATGTGGCAGACGCTCCGGAAAGCAGGACACAGCCCTCAATACCAGGCCTCTTTTGACGCAAACTGCCCACCTACAGACTCCCATTCACCCACGCCCGCACCTATCCCCCAAAATACGAAGCCAGATAAATAAAGAGGACAACCACGAGCTCAATTCTCCTTTACATGTTTTTACTGGCATAACCCCAGTAGAGCCAGCCCCTTGCAGCTCACCAGGCGGCTGCAACAGGTGCAGCCCAAGCTAAGGCTTGTGGTTCTCCTGGGTTGTTCTACAATAATGCAGCCAAAACCCTAAAGGAAACCGAGGCCTGCAGCTGCAAGCACTCACTGCCAAGGCGGCGACCTGACCACTGCGGCCCAACCTGCCCCACCTGTCTGAGTGCGCGGCGCCGGGTCCAGTGCACACCGGCCGCGGCCTCCGCAACCAAAATAGAAACCCGCGGGGGCCCGGCCGGAGCCCGGGCTGGCCGGAGCGAGGCCTGACCTGGCGGGGCCAGACCGGGCGGGCCGGGGCGCGACGGGGCCTGGCCGAGCGCGCCGCCCCCTCCCTGGCCCGGGTCTGCAGCGCGCCCCCGCTCCCCCGCGCCCAGGGGAGCCACCTGCGCGCAGGGGCTGGGGAGCCAACCGGGAAGGGGAGAAGGCCGGGGAGGGATCGGGGAGGGATCTCAGAGGGGTTCAGGGGGTCGGAGGGGTTCAGGGAGGGGTCCGGGTAGGTGTCTCCGGGAGGCGTCCCGGGAGGGGCCCCGGGGGGAATCCAGGAAGGAGTCCAGAGGTCCGGGGGATCCCAGACGGGGGCTCCTGCAGGGGTTCGAGGAGGGCCCCGAGGGTCCGGGGAGGAGCCTAGGGGTGTGGAGCAGGGGCTCCGCGGAGGGTCCAGGCCTCCCCCAGCGCACCTGCCCAGCCTCGCGCGCCCTCCCTCCCGCGCCAGCCCAGCCGCTTACCTGGAGCGCGCCTCCTGCTCTCGGCGGCTCCCAGCCGGGCGAGTTCGGGCGCCAGGAATGGCGGCGGCGGCGGCGGGAGGCGGCCGGGCCGGGGAAGGGGCAGCAGGGAGGCCCGGCGGCGGCGACTGGGATGCTGCGGCGCGCGAGGGCGCGGAGGCCGGCGCGGGGACGGAGGGCGCGGGGCGGGCGCGCAGGCCCCTCCTCCGCTCCCCCTCCCTTCCCGCCTCCTCCCCTTTCCCTTCCCCTCCCCCTTCTTCTCTTCCCTCCCCTGGCCCCGCCCCTTTCTTCCTCCTCCCTCCTCCTTGCCCCTGTTCACCTCCCTCCTTCCCCTCCCCCAACCTCTCTTTTCCTCCCTTCTCTTTTTCCTAGTCTTTCTTCACCTTCGTAACACTCTTCCACCTCTCTCCCCTTCTTCCCACTTTTGCTTCCCACTCCTTCCTCCTCACCTCCCATCTCTCTTGCCTCCCCGCCAGGCCCAGAGGGTTATCCCTCAGCCCTGGCTTGGTCTGTGCTGAGTCAAGCACCCTCCCAGAACCAAGAGGTGCCCTGTCACCCTCTTCCTCACCAGCTGTTAATAGACAAGCTTGCCCCTTCTGGGGTCCTGGATGAACCCCACCCTTTCCAGGCCTCCCCCAGATCCCCCAGGTTTTTTTCATCCCCAGACCCTGAGCCAGCTCTTCTGAGAACCTGACCTGCAGTGTGGTTGTGGCATGTGGCACCCAGAACACTTGGCTGCTGACTTTGGGCAAGAATATTTCACACC
Source organism: Chlorocebus sabaeus (assembly GCF_047675955.1). NCBI lineage: Eukaryota > Metazoa > Chordata > Mammalia > Primates > Cercopithecidae > Chlorocebus > Chlorocebus sabaeus. The sequence continues at coordinate 8,540,837 of NC_132915.1, read as the reverse complement.
AGACTGCTCCCATTCCCCAAGAGGAGGGGCTGGCACCACCTGGAGTCTTGGTTTCCCTGAACCCCCATGCTAGCCTTTTGCTAAACGTTCGTTTTCCACTCTAGATGGCAAATGGTCCTCCTGTGAGGTTGCTGGTGAGGCGTGCTTGTGATTAGCCCATGGGTTTGGGGATCTGGGGGCCCTCAGAGATGGTGCTCCTCCATCCAGACCTCCCTCTGCCCCCAGGAGAGGTGACAGGGCTCGCACAGTGACTGGCCAGGCCAGCAGGCCTATTGAGGAACACAGTCCTGAGAAGGGGACTCCGTTCCTAATGGAACCGGCTAGGATTTCCCCTAAATGTGAGGGGTTCGGGACCCCCTCTCCAGGCCAAGTGATACCTCCCTGGACTACAGACTGCTGTTGAGGGGCAGGGGTCCTGAAGCTGTTTTCCTGCTGAGCACTGCTCTGAGAGCCAGAGTTTACAAATGAAGCCCGTCCCAGGCCCAACAGTCACAGAGTTAAAGACCCAACAGTCACAGAGTTCCCTTCAGGGGCCTCCTGTGGTTCCTGTGGTTCAGTGCCGGAGCTCTGACAACAGGGCTTGGGCCCAGCAAAGACTAAGATGGCAAAGCTGGTGTCAAGCAGGGTGGGGTGCAGCATGCACCCCCTCCTCCCTCTACCACGTGGCAGCCACCACCCTCCGCTGAAGAGTCAGGGCCTGGAATCTGATAGACTCCCTTGACTCACAGCTCTGCAGTTTCCAAGGTAACCTCAGGCCTCAGCCCTCTGTACCCCGCAACGGTCAGTGTGGTCATCCTGGAAGGTTTGGGGAGCATGGAAAGAGAATGGCAGGTAAAGCCCACTGCACTGTGTGCTCAGGTTCAGTGCTGGTGACTATTACAAGACAAAGCTAGAGGAGAAGTCTTTTCCAAGCTCTTTTCCAATTGTATGGGTCCACGAATCCATGTTCCACATCCCATTTGGATGGAAACATAACGGAAATGGATTAGGACAGAACTGGTTTAACAGCATTCTATGCCCAAGGAGGGATGCACGCTTAGGATCTACACATGCAAGCATTGCACAGATCAGGGGGTGGGGGACTCTGTTTTATTCCTCACTAGTCAGACACACCTAGAATACCGTGCCCTTGCTTGGTGTCTAAGGCAGCCAGCAGTGTCCCGTGGGAGGGGAGTTGACGCACTGGGAGTCTTCAGCCTAGAAAATCAATGTGTGGAGCGCAAGACAGCAGAACCCCAATATTTGCAAAACTGTCCAGGGAAGAAGGATTACTCTGTGGTGTGATGAAGGGCAGAATGAGGACAGATGGGTGGAAATTAGATGAGAAAGTGGATTTCTGCCCATTGCGGGCCTTTTCTGACAGACCTCACTGCGGAGGAGCCGGCTGTCCCCACTGGAGCGTGCCCTTCAGGGCCAGCGTCTAGACAGGCCTGGGGCCACCTTGGGAACACACTGCAGGGCGGGGACCGGCAGCAGAAGGGTGGGCTTCTCAGCAACTGCTGAATCCTCTCCTGGCTTTTAGACCCACATGCTCAGAATCTGATAGAGGGCAGCCCAGGGCAAAGAAGAGGCTTTGCATGGCTGTCCTGGGACCCACATTTCTGGCATCATGACCTTCCAGAATCCTGTCCTCTCTAGCCTGTTTCCTAATGCATACAGAAGGATGTGAGAGAATTCAATAAAAATTCCGAAAAGCTTTCTACAGTGCCCAGGCAGCAAATGCAAGGGCTTCTTTGCACAGTGCTTATATAAAATTGCCCTCAAACATGTTTATTGCATCCATGAAGGAGACAGGACTCTTGGTTGTAAGTGACAGAACTTCAGCTCGTACTATTGGCTCACTTGCATCCAAAGATGCTCCGGGTACTATTAGAACCGGGACTTGGATGCCATTATGAGGTCTTCCTCTTCCCTCCTCTCTGACCCTCTTCCCTGTTCCCTTCTCTCAGCATGATTGCCCATGTCTCCCAAAGTGACCACGCTTGCCTTTTTGTTCTTGTTTTACACTTTGTCATGGAACATTTCAAACATAGACATAAAAGTAGCAGGCCAGGCGCAGTGGCTCACGCCTGTAATCCCAGCACTTTGGGAGGCCAAGACAGGCGGATCACCTGAGGTCAGGAGTTCGAGACCAGCCTCGTCAACATGGCAAAACCCCGTTTCTACTAAAAATACAAAAATTGGCTGGGCGTGGTGGCACACACCTGTAATCCCAGCTACTCAGGAGGCTGAGGCAGGAGAATCACTTGAACCCGGGAGGCAGAGGTTGCAGTGAGCCAAGATCATACCACTGCATTCCAGCTTGGGCGACAGAGCAAAACTCAGTCTCTTTTCTTTTTTTTTTTTTTTTTTTTTTTTGAGACGGAGTCTCGCTCTGTCGCCCAGGCTGGAGTACAGTGGCCGGATCTCAGCTCACTGCAAGCTCCGCCTCCCGGGTTTACGCCATTCTCCTGCCTCAGCCTCCCGAGTAGCTGGGACTACAGGCGCCCGCCACCTCGCCCGGCTAGTTTTTTTGTATTTTTTTAGTAGAGACGGGGTTTCACCGTGTTAGCCAGGATGGTCTTGATCTCCTGACCTCGTGATCTGCCCGTCTCGGCCTCCCAAAGTGCTGGGATTACAGGCTTGAGCCACCGCACCCGGCAAAACTCAGTCTCAAAAAATAAAAATAAAAGGAGCTAAATGAACTCCAATCTTGCCTTACCTCTGACCCCCTTACTTTCCCCTCCAATGTTAATTTCAAGCATATCAAAGATCATATTAACCAATGTATTTTCTAGTTTCCCCAGAAATGCTGAGTGTTTGGATACTGAGACCATGCTTTGGAAATTTTCTCTGCATTTCCCAGCCAGAATGTTGACACCATCTATATGCAGATGAGCATGGTAACTGGATCGATAATAGTTAAGTCCCATATGAGAAAAAAACTCAAGTATGGCAGCACAAATAATACTCAGTTTCCAACACGGCCCAGGTGGATATAAGGAGAGAGGCTCCTCTGCTTCCACTTTGCAGTGCAGGAGGGAACGGACACGTACTGGGCTGGGAGCCGTTTCCAGATTGCCCAGTGCGAAGCCTTACGCAGTGAAGGAGGTGTCTTCAGAAAGAGCTGGCCTGACACCTCTCACCTGTGGTGGTGGGCGGAGTGTCCAGGCTAAGCTTAGAGAGAGAGTCAGCACAGCAAGTGGAGAAACGGGGTCCTCTGAGGGGCTGTGGGAAGGTTGGGTCTGGGGCCTGCCAGCAGCTTCCAGAAAAGTCTGGGGAGATGTCCTTTGAATGTGACCACACTCTGCAGAGACGTGGGTGAGCCACACCTCCACTGTTACCATGCAGTGGCTGCTGAGACCATGCTGTGACTCCTACTCCTATCTCTGTCCCTCCCTCCACCCCAGAAAAGGCTGGTAAGAGTGTGGCCTTCCTGGCCAGCCTCTCCAAAATAGAGTCCGCACCGGTCTCTGTCAGGCACGCTGATTGTTAGAACAGGTTAATGAACGAAGCCGAAAGGGATTTTGAAGGCTCTGAGACCCCTAGGCTCCTCCAGCACCCTCCTATGTCTTTATTACCACTGTGACCCCCACAGGACCCGCAGAGCTCTTTTTGTTAAAGCCACAGTTGGAAATGTGGGGTCACATCGGCAGAAGCATAGGAATGAAGGCCATGCTGAGAGGCTGTCATTGCTCTGTGCTTCTGCACCGTGTTCAGCTGTCAAACCACTAAGTGCTAGATAAATCTGGTGAAGGGGTGTAATCCACCCTTGGTGCATACACTCATGGCAGCACTTCCCACATCACTGAACATGCAGCATGGGTTACTAAGCCATCCTTCATCATACTGGGGAGTGTACAGGACGCTGGTGTGTGCCCCAGCTAACCATAGATCTAATCAGTGCTGGTGTCTGCCGGATGAACTTGCCCCAGCAATGCCTTTCTGACCTTTACAGTGACTCCTGTCACCAAATGCCAGACCACGGACCTCCCCGCATCCCTGGCTGGATGGCAGACACCCACTTATGTGTCAAGGCTCCGCCTGGCATCACTGCCTCCTACACAAACCCACACACCCTGGGCAGAGCTAACATCCCCCACCCTGCTCTGCAGCTATAATGTCACCTTACACATCCCTTCCTTGGTGCCTGCACCAGCTTCCATTATCATTGTTTGTTGATAGTCTTCTTTCTCCTCCGGTCTACATTTTGAACTTACACAGAGTGATGAAGTCTATAGAACTCCTTTCAGAGTAATGTGTTTAAATGCATAAAGTCAAATACAGGATTCAAAAGGAAACGAATTATACCAAAATACAGCTACCAAAATACTTTAAAATGTGATCTACTTGCTTCTTTTTCAATAACATGCTCTAGCAGCAGATCTGATAGCTGTAGTTTCCAAGTCATGATAAGTCAGCCGATATTTTAAGGTCTGTGACAAGCATGGTGTGATGTGAGAATCGCTGTGATTTCTGCTGGGGAGAAGTCCATACATACTGCTGATGCGGCTGTATTTGTTGCCTGCATATACATCCGAAGGAAATGCTTCCTTTCAGTTAGAGGTTAGTGGGAAAAAAATGTAATTCTTCTCTTATCATCCGTTCCATCTGGATGGACCCTTCAAAGTTGATCAGACTAAGAATTACTATTTTAAAGGAAAGGTGCTTGTATCTCCAGCATCTTGCACAGTGCTTTATAAAATTGCCATCAAACATGTTTATGGTATTGATGAAGGAGACAGGACTCTTGGTTGTAAATGACAGAAATTCAGCTCATACTATTGGCTCACTTGCATCTAAAGGTGCTCCAGTTACAGTTAGATCCAGGGACTCTGGATGCCATTATTAAATCTCCCTCTTCCCTCGGCTTTCTGGCTCTTTCCTTCTTTCTCTCTGATTGGCCCTAGCTCTGTTTGGGTGTTGGTTTTATCCTCTCCTGTCACAAGGCTCCTGGCCACCAAACTCTAAAATGATGACAAAGACTCTTTCTTTTTGTGTTGCAAATCTCATGGAAGGACTTTGATTGGTTCTGTTGGCTCTCATGCCAAACCCATTTACCCAAAATTCCAGGCAAGGATGAGAAACCACAACCAGTCAGACCTGGGCCACATGCATATGCCTGCAGCAGATACAGTTCACAATCTCACAGAACTGCAGGGCTGTGGGGGAGCAGTTCCCAATGCACAGATGAGTGCTAAGCAAATAGGAACAACATGTGCCCAGGTGTGTTCAAGCCAGAGGGCAAATGAGCAATCACAGAGTGTTTATTTGGATGCACGATTCCCTGCTATGATAAAAATTCAGTGGTTTGACCAAGGCAGAAGTTTATTCATTTCTTGAATAACATTTTCAGAGATAGACATGTGGACCAGGACTGGTGGGGAGCTTTGCTGTCTCCCATTTGGATGTTACCATCCATCTAGCTGGAAAGAGGAAGAGTATGATCAATAGATTTCATAGGCCAGGACGAGTGTGATCAACAGATTTCAGTGCAATACCAGGAAGTAGCACACATCATTTCTGTCACATACCATTGACCAGAACTTAGTCCTGGGCCCACATGTAGCTGCAAGGGGGAGTTGGAAATATAGCTGCTAGTTGAGTGACTATGTAACCAGCTAAAAGCCTATAATTAATATATTAAGGAATGGAAAAACAGATATTCATGGACAACTGGGTGAGTGCCATACTCACTATAGTGTAATTAGTGCTATTATACATTTAAGTGGAAAATTGCTCACCTACTAGAATGTCTAAAAATGAAAATAGCAAGTGTTGGCAAGGATGTGGAGCAGCTAGAATTCTCATACATCTTCGCTGGGAGTGTAAAATAGTATGGCCACTTCCATACACAATACAGAGCAGTATAACTAAAGCTAAATATTCATATGCTCTATAACCCAGCAATTCCTCTTCTGGATAGAATGCACAAAATTAAGTGCATATGTTTACCAAAACACATATATAAGAATGCTCATGATAACTTCATTTGTTGTGACTCCAAACTAGAAACAACCCCAGTGTCTATCAGTAGTAGAAAGACAAATAGGCCGGGCACAGTGGCTCACACCTGTAATCCCAGCACTTTGGGAGGCCAAGGCGGGCGGATCACAAAGTCAGGAGATCAAGACTACGGTGAAACCGCGTCTCTACTAAAAATACAAAAATTAGCCAGGCGTGGTGGCGGGCGCCTGTAGTCCCAGCTACTCTGGAGGCTGAGGCAGGAGAATGGCATGAACTCGGGAGGTGGAGCTTGCAGTGAGCCGAGATCTCGCCACTGCACTCCAGCCTGGGCAACACAGCAAGACTCCATCTAAAAAAAAAAAAAAAAGACAAAATAAATAGTGGTATAGTCACCCTATGGAATACTGCAAAGTAATGAAAAAGGGAAAGAACTCTACGTGACAACATGGGTGAGTATCTTAGACATAATTCTGAAAGAAGTCAGACGCACACAGACGAGCCCCTACTACACAATTCTGCCCATAAGAAGTTCTAGAGCAGGCAAACATAATAAAGGGATCAATGTCGGAATAGCAGTACTCTCAGTTAGGTTCTGAATTAGAGAAGGCACAGTGGGAGGCTGAAAGTGTTGAGTATATGGACCTGGATGATGGTTACCTGAGTGTATACATATGTCAAAATTCACGGAGCTCTGCACTTTAATGTTTAGAATTTATCCTCAATAGAAAATTTGAAAATACAAAGAAGTAAAGGGAAATATCTGTAATTAAAAATGATGGTGTGTTCAGCTTTCAGTAGGGCCCCTGCTCCGGCTTGGGAGAGCCGTCCCCCACCCTGCTCTCTACACTGTATATCAAACATAGCAAAAGTCCTGGGGGAGGCTTCCTGATGGGCAGATGCTGCCTGCAGGCTGAGTTCTGTCCTTGGCAACACCAGAGCTTGAGTTTCCCGTAGAAAGATGCAGGGCAGACCATGCTGTCCTCATTTTACAGAGGAGGAAACAGGGCAGGTCAGTGAAGTTTATTCTTCACTGGATGTGCCCTTTCTGGACACGATATTCACCTCGTGTTTGGACTTTCCAATAGAGTCTCTACACACATTTTAATGTGTGTTACAACTTCCAACAGGCAGTAAGAGGCCACCACCAATGCTGTGCGCAGACCACACAGGGATGCTGAGCAGGTGCAGGAGTAGCCCCTGCCCGAGGAACTGCAGGCCAGCCCCTCAAAAGGGAAAGGGCGCCTCACGCCTGCCTCCCACCCAGTTATTTGTTATCAGGAAAGGTGCTGTGAACCTGGGCATGGGGGAACTCAATGGTTCTGATTCCCTTTTGATTATTCGGGAATTTGGAGTGTACAAAGAATTGGATTTTTCAAAGAGAAACATTGAGAGCCTCATTGCTATTCTTATGACCCCATGGTTTTCTCCTTTCTCTGTGACTGTCAGGTGGCTGCCAGCCATCTCCTCGTGGCACTGAGTTTTGCCTATTCTCTGTTCCACGAGTCTCTGCATCTGCCTTCTCCTTTACTCGGGACCCTTCATCCCGTTGGATTGGAGGCACTGACCGGACACAGAGTGTTCTCATGCTGTGTATTTCCCTGGCACAGAGGAGGAAATTGTAGGCTTTGAATGAAGGCACCGCCTGCCGCAAACAACAATAGCCCCACCTGGTTAGCATTCAGTTTGGAAAAGCCATTGTATGGAGTAGCCAAATGGAAAGATTCTGCTCTAAGAACTCTGGAACTTGCCAGCAGAAATTAAAAGTATGTTCAAATCAGGCCGTTGTCCAAGCATAATCAGACGCCCAGACCTGCTGCTTTCCTGACCACGCCCCCAGAGCCAGACAGCCCTCTTCAAGGCCAGCACTTCATGCCTGCCTGGGAAGCACTCGACTGTTACTTTATTCAACAGAGCCAGAATCGTTCGGGAAGAGAGTATGTTTGCAAAGATTGAGTTGTAAGCAAAATAAAGGTAGAATTTCCTATGATTGAGGCAAAATACAAGAGTAAAAATAAGATATTGGAAAAATATTAGGTATTAGTGAAAACCTTAGTTTCAACAGAAAATTGATAAATGTAGACATTTATCAATTTAGGTTACATATCAAAAGTAGCCACATAAAACAGAAGTAAACGAAAGAAAAGATGACAACTCTTCTTCCTCCCCCACTTCTGGGACAATCAGTCCTAGTGTTGGATATGCTTTATTCCAGGCCTTGTGCCCCTCAAATACATAAATATGCATGTACTGTCTTAAAAGGCCCAGTAGCTATCACTCAGTCTCTCTCTCTTTCTATCTCTGTTATTTATTTTAAAAGTGTGCATGACTTAAATTTTATTTTGCAATCTCAGAAATACCCTTCAGTATGCATCTATACAGCTCTACTTCATTCATTTAAACATTAATTTAATACTATTATCAAAGTAACACATGTACAAAGTAAAGACAAATCCAACAGTCGAGAAGTACATTAAACATTATTTCGCACCCTATTTCCTATCCCAATCTCAAAAGAAAGCGTTTTTTGATTCTGGTAATTACCTCTGTAACTCTAAAATAAGGTACTCTGTTTCCTGATTTATCAGCATTAGATAGTAGCTAACAACTTCTTGGGATGAAAGATGAGGATTTGGCATCCACTTGGCCCCACATCTCCTGGTCCCTTTGTGAACCCAAAATATCTGAGACAGGTCTCAGTCAATTTAGAAAGTTTATTTTGCCAGGCTGGATGTAGTGGCTCTCACTTGTAATCCCAGCACTTTGGAAGGCTGGGATCACCTGAGGTCAGGAGTTTGAGACCAGCCTGGCCAACATAGTGAAACCCTGTCTCTAATAAAACTACAAAAATTAGCTGGGCATGGTGGCATGTGCCTGTAGTCCCAGCTACCTGGGAGGCTGAGGCAGGAGAATGACTTGAACTCAGGAGGTGGAGGTTGCAGTGAGCTGAGATCATGCCACTCCACTCCAGTCTAGTGACAGAGTGAGACTCTGTCTCAAACAAAAAAACAAAAAAATCAAAAACAATAAAAGGAAGTTTATTTTGCCAAGGTTAAGGACATGCCCATGTGACACAGCCTTAGGAGGTCCTGACAACAGGTGGTTAAGCTACAGCTTGCTTTTATACATTTTAGGGAGACGTAATATGTCAATCGATACATGTAAACTGTTCATTGGTTCCATCTGGAAGGGCGGGGCAACTTGAAGTGGGAGTGGGGGCTTCCAGGTCATGGGTAGATTTAAACATATTCTGACTGGCAGTTGGATGAAAAAGTTATTATCAGTAGAAGGGAATGTGTGGGTTAAGATAAAGCGTTGTAGAAACCAGGATTCTTATTATGCAGATGGAGCCTCCAGGTAGCAGGCTTCAGAAAAAATAGATTGTAAATGTGTCTTAACAGACTTGAGGTCTGTGTTGATGTTAATGCTGGAGGGGTATAATGAGGCATATCTAACCCCTACTTCCTGTCCTAGCCTGAACCAGTCTTTCGGGTTAGATTTTAGAGTGCCCTGGCAGAGGAGGAAGTTCATTCAGGTGGTTGCAGGGGGAGGGGTCCTTCAAACTTTATTTTTGGTTTACAACTTCTAAATTCTTGAAAATACTAATATAATCATTCCTTGCTATACATGAGGGATAGGTTCCTGGACTCCTGGGTATGCCAAAATCCATGCATACGCACATCTGGAAGTCGGCCCACAGAACTCACATGTAGGAAAAGTCGGCCCCTCTCTATATTAGGGTTTTGCATTCAGTGAATACTGTATTTTCCATCTGTGTTTGGTTGAAAAAATTCCGTGTATAGGTGGGCCCATGCAGTTCAAACTCTTGTTGTTCAAGGGTCATTTGAAGTATTACTAGATTTCCTGTTTGTCTCCTATATATTGTCAAATACTGAGCTTGAGGGTTTATTTTTTCCACTTACTGTAGGTAGTTTTAGGTAGTTTCATCTGACTCCCTGCTGTATTAGTGATCTGCAGAGAACAGAACCAATAGGTGATACATCTCTATATCAATCTACCTACCTACCTTCCTATATAGACATTTATTATAAGGGATTGACTTCAGTAGTTATGGAGGCAGAGAAGTCCCACAGCCTGCTTTCTGCAAGCTGGAGACCCAGAAAAGCAAGTGGTGTAATTCATTTGAGTCTGAATGCTTGAGAACCAGGGGACACAATGGGGTAAATCCCAGTCCAAGGGCAAGACAAGGCCAATGCCCCAACACAAGTAGGCAGGTAGGAAGGGGACACATCATCCCTTCATGCTCTGTTTGGTCTATTCAGGCCCTTAATGGTTTGGAGGAGGCCCAGGCACACTGGGGAGGGGAACTGCATTACTGAGTCCACCAGTTCGTGATGCCAGTCTCCTCCAGAAGCACCCTCACAGACACACCCGAGAGAATGTGCAACCTGGGCACCCCAAGGCCTAGTCAAGTGGACACGTGGAGTTACCCTCACACCCCATAAGTGAGAGGAGAAACCCATCCTTGTGCATCTTGCCCTTTCTGCTGCTAGTCCACCTCCCTTTTTCCTTCATCCACCTGTCGTGGCATTCGTTTTTTATGTTTTGAATTTTCTATATTGTACTCCATATAGGTTGATTTTAAACACAGAGCAACCCCAAAGAATATTTACATGTCTATAATTTCACAACTAGCATTCCCTGCAGAATGAAAAATGTGACTGAACCACGTCCTAGGGAAGGACGTGGCATTCTGAGTCACCGACTTGGTGCCCTTTAAGGAGAACGCTCCCTGTGCCAAGGACAAGCAAACTCTGCTGTTATCATTTATCAGTTCCCCAAAATCACGCCACCACTTAGTTTGCTTCATCATTGGGCCACAGCTTTGCTATTTTCATGTTTGTTTTTCTGAGACTTCTAATGCATTTTCCTTAGCACACACCTCCATTGTAACACTGAGGTTTCCATTCTGTTAGGTGGATGCTGTTCATGGCTTGGAACCCCATTTCTTCTTGAAGGTGTGCTTCTCAGTGCTGACTGCCTTCCTGCTCCATTCAGACATGGAGGCAGGACCTTGAGGCCTGTTATCTTCCTGTCCACATCCCAACTTCCTCTTTTGCTTAGATGCCCTGTTCTCTAGATGTACATCTTGCCCTTCCTAGTTGACACTATCATTTTGATGGAGCACATCCCTCACTGGCCCCCAACAAGGTGCATGGTCCAAGTAGGACTCCAGGTTGGCTGCATGCAAGGCATGGCTTCCCTCTCTGACAATGCTACTGTTGAGAGACTCCTGACCATTCTGATTCTCAGACCTTGGCTAGTGACCTGTTTTTCTCTCTGGAACTTCTGGAATCTTATCTTCATCTCTGACGTTCTAAAGTTTTGTGATATACCTTGGTGTGGGTGATTTTTCATCCTTGTTTCCTTTCTCTAGGAAAACTTTATGGACTACTTTAATAATTTTCTTTTCTCTGATATTTTTTCTTTCTGTAGCTCCTGATATTCAGACGTTGGTCTTTGTGAATTGATGCTTTAATTTTCTTAACTTTTTTCTTAGCTGCTATTCATCTTTTGTTTTGTTTTAGACAGGGTCTCAGTCTGTTGCCCAGGCTGGAATGCAGTGGTGCAATCACGGCTCACAGCACCCTCGAACTCTCAGGCTCAAGCAATCCTCCCGCCTCAACCTCCCAAGCAGCTGGGACTACAGATGTGCATCACCTTGCCCAGCTGGTTTTTAAATTTTTTGTAGAGATGGAGTCTCGCTATGTTGCCCAGGCTAGTATTGAACTCCTGGACTCAATCCATCCTCTTGTCTTAGCTTCCCAAAGTGTTGGGATTATAAGCGTGAGCCACAGCACCTGGCCATTTTGGTCTTTTTCTTCTACTTTTAGAATCCCATCACTTTCTCTTCTAATTCTATTACCTTTTTAAATTCTGCAATATAAATTTTAATTTCCAAGAGCTCTTTTTTATTTTAAAAAGGTTACCTTTTGGTAGTATGTTGTTTTCATTTAATGGAAACAGTATCTGTTTTCACTGAGGATCTTAATTTTAATTTGGGGGGAAATTTTGAACTCCTTTCCATTTCCTCTGCTTCCTTTGAGTTCCTTCTCCTGGGTGGGTCAATGCACTCATTTCTGTCTTCTGGCGGTGAGGCTTCCCCCATGGTGATCCTGGCTACACGCTCAAAAGCAAGTAGGAGCTGCTAATTAGTGATCACTCATTGAGAACTTCACTGCAGAGTGTTTGGGCAGGGACCAGATACTTCTTCGGCACCCGTCTTTCTGTATCAATAAACCTTTTCTACTTGGCTGTCCATTCCCCTGGGAAAGAATCCTCCACTCTCCTGTCTAGAGAGGGGTGAGGGAGGGGTGGGGATCTGCCTGGCTGCCTTGCTCTCAGGCTGAATTGAGCATGGGGCTGGAGGGTTTCTTTGTCTACCATGATAGACTTTCATTGCCAGACCCCTGCCCTCCCCTGCCCCTGGCATCTCTGAAGACAGAAAGTAACAGCTTGTACCTAGCTGCACACAATGGGAAATGGATGAGGAAGTCCTCCTCATCTCCACCTTCAGAGACCTCCAATTCCTGAGCCTTCCCTGAGTCCCGCACAAGACTGTTTGGGTTCTCAGCTCTTGCCCTGCCGGCTTTTAGCTCTCTCTTGTCTGCTAGGTCAGAACCACGTATCCATCTGCTTTTTAGCTCCCAAAATTGTGTTGACATCTTTCAACTACTGTCATCTCTTCTCCCATTCTCTTGAGTGCTCATTCGCCTCCACACACATTTTACTAGGGAAATTTCCAAACAGAAATGGTGCAACAATTGGATGGTGAATGCCCAGATACCTACCACTAATTCCCCCATTAGCAGGTGGCTACACTTGCTTTATCTCACATCCGTGCACCTGGCGATCCACGCACCCAGCCATTAATCCATCTCATTTTAAACAATACAGTCTGACTGCAGACATCAGGACACTTCTCCCTTAAGACTTAATACTTTAAATAGCATTGTTCTCTTTATGGCTTCAACTCCTTCCCTGATGTCTGAGGAAACTAGTTGGAATTACATGACATGCTCTTCTGTGCCTGCAGTTATCAAGAGTTTCTTCCTGGTCGGCTATTCTGCTTCTTTGGCAAGTTCCTCTCTCTCCTTGTGAGTTTTCCCAAGTGTCCAGTAATTCTTGGTTATCTGTTGATGTTTAAGATTAAAGACCTGGGTTGGCTGATTTGGGTGACTGGGTTGGCCTATGCTGTGGTCTGAAAATGTGTCCCCAAATTCGTATGTTGAAATTTTACTGCCAATATTGTGGTGTTGAGAAGTGGATCTTTTACAAGGTGATGAAGTCATGAGGACCCAGCCTGCTTAGATGGGACCAGGGCCCTTCTAAAACGGCTTGAGGGAGTGGGTTTGCCCTCTTCTATCTCTCTGCCATGTGAGGACGAGCATTCCTCCCTTTTGCCTTTGTGAGGATGCAGCAATGAAGTGCCCTCTGGAAAGCAGAGAACAACCCTCACAGATGCCCAGCCTGCCAGCACCTTGATCTGGGACTTCCCAGCCTCCAGAACTTTGAGAAATAAATTTCTATTCTTTATACATTCCCTGGTCTCAGGTGTTTTATTATGGTGGCAGGAATGGTCCAAGATAGCCTCCCTCGGCCTTTGGGCTTGTAGGTCTGCTCGCCATCAGAAACGGCTCCTACACCTAGGTTTATGAAGGCGTGTGGTGCAGGTTGAGGGCTGCGGGTTGGGTGCAGGTATGGGGGTCGGGAGAGATGGCTCTTAGGCTGGGCATCGGCAAACTGTGGAATGGAGCAATTTGGTGGACTGCTATGGAGTCACCTTAGTGAAGCTTCCCCACGTTGTTCAGAGTTAGCGTGGACCATGCTTTTTGGAAGGCAGAAGGGAAACATAGAAACGTTTCTTTTATGCTTTGAAGGTGGGGCCAGGTCCACTAGATGCTGCTGCAGTTCACATGTCTTGGCTGGTCTGCTGTTGCACAGGCTGGGGTGGGCAGTGGCTGGGCCTGTGGCTGCTCCAGAAATAGCCAGATCCCTCCACCCCAAGCTTCTCCTTCCCCTGGGCCAGGTGCATAATTCACTCTGTGATAAGGATGTCCCCTTCTCCCCCAGGCCACACAGATCATCATCGAGGTTGGTGGCCCAGAGCTAAGGAGCACACGCTGCAAGCCAGCCCACCTTGGGGATGTGACTTGTCCTTACTCCTCTTTATACCTATGTCCCCTTCCCAACACTGCCCCGGGCTTCTGAAACAACAGCCTTCCACAGGCTGGGAACTGTGGTGGGCGTCACACCTCATGGTTCTGCATCCCCGATGGAACTCGCGCTAGCCCCACGTGCCCACTAGAGCAACTGGACCACTTAGGAAGTTTAAAAATTTTAAAAATGGGGGTACTTGTATTTATGTTCATGGTTTCAGCGTATTCTTCTTTAGACATAATATAGATGGTGTCATTGTGTTTATAATTAAATTAAATATACCTAGTACTGTTTAATGACTGGAAGCATTTGCCTGCCAGGTGAAAATGGAGATCTGTTTGTTTAGTTATAATAGTTATCACCCTCCATCATACTTAAAAAATAGGAGTCTTGGGCTCCAAGCTCATACAAGTCAAGAGACTCCTGTACATGGAGACATTATTTCTCTGTGCATCTCAGCTCCTTCCTCCTCCTGGCTTGGCTCTGTCCAGGCTCAGTCCAGAGCCTGGAGTCATGGACACTGAAACAAGGTCTTCTTAAGAGTCTGGAAGAGTTTAGGAGGCTTCGGATATCCATTCATTTACAGGTTACCAGGACAATCATCTCACCGCAGACACTTAACGATGTCTAAAGATACGGTGTCCCGACTAAGTGCTTACTGTGGGCCCTACATTGGGTTCAACACTGTATTTAAATGTTGAAACTTTTTCATGGTGTGTTGAAAAGAACTGAAAATAAATGCAGCGAACACCAGTCTGAAGGACGGAGATGACCAGCGCAGAGCAGCCTCCTGCAGCCCCCGCCAGCTCAGCCTCCGCTCGCCCTGACAGGTGCCGCACAGAGGTCGGTGTTTCTTAGTCTCCTGTGCTGCTGTGTCGTCATTGTAACCACACATGTATGTACCGTGAGGCATTTCCCTGCCTCATTTTACAGACTTTAACTTTATGAAAACGGTTAATATGCCTAGCTCAAGGATTTCTTGGGAGCCAGAGGGTTACAAATGAGCACTGACCTCCTAGAAATACAGCACAGCCTTGGAAATAGGTGTTTTCTCTATTTCATAATTCATTTTCCACACTCTCTTATAGGAGTTTTTTTCCTTCCCATTCTGTGTTCAAACCTCTTCTGACCTATAGCAAATCTCACTGTTTTGACATTGTCTTCTCTGACTGTGTATGGCTTCTTCTAATTATTGCTCATCAAATCTATTTCTCAGCATTATGTCAGAATCAGATGGTTATTTTTTCCATCTGTTGCCACAATCTGTTCAAACCATCACTCTCGGTGAACCTGCAGGAAATTGTATCAGCCAAAAGAGAAATCAATGTGCTTCAGCCAGACTTAATATGGACAGGGTTTTGGTGTGGAATACGATATTTGAAATCTTCTTGAAAATTGCTATTTTCTCTGGTGCCAGCAGTAACACAAAAGCAGTGCTGAGACATAAGCAGAAACTCTCACAATATTCTTGCCCCGTAATGTAACAATATTTAATAAAGAAGTGCTCCAGGCCCAGCCCGTTCCTCTTCAACTACAAATACTCTCAACTCAGAGGGAAAATTGAAGCCCCTATCTTTTATTTCAAAGGCTCTAAGTGAATTGGAAGGAAAAAGTCCTCTTCTTGAAAGCATTTCACGTGGGCAGAGTGGACTCATTCCTTGCTACGCTGCTCCTGTGAAGCAGAAAGCTGTGGTTCCTTCTTCATTAAGTAAAGTGGTTTGCAAAGCTCCAGCATCATAGCCATGTGCTAATGGTATTAGGACCGAGGGGCCATTGGCAGCTCAAGGTTGGAGACTGAAGTGAAGCCCAGGAAAAAGGGGGCCTTGACAAAGCCTACTGGTATTTTTTTTTTATATTAGGGATGCAATGGTGTCTCTATTCACTGCAGCAGACACAGAATGCAGCAAAACATTGTACCGGGAAAACCCAGTTGAGAGAGAAAGACAGAAACCATCAGTCGAAATGTATTTTCCAGGAGAGACAAAGGGTGAGCCTCCGTTGTGGGATTGCATACTGGCCCCACTCCAGGATGCCCCCATATTGGGGTCATGTTTTCGTGCCGCCCGCCGCCACAACCTGACTTCAGCCCTGAGGCAGAGAGGATCCCCATGATGCTACCACATGTGGTGCTGGTCCCCTTTGTCAGTATCAACTTGAAGTAATTTATTACTTTGCCTTTCAGAACAGATAACAGATTCATTGTTGGTTTGTAAAAAGCATGCTTTTTTGTGAACTTATTCATATGTTTTACGCTTTTATTTTCCTTGTGCAATTATCGACTCTCACTTTCATTAAATTGTGTGAAACGGCAGCTAGCCCACATTACAATCACGTCTCTTGGTTCTCCCTGCCCCTCCCCCTTGGATATCCAAAGGCATCTGCTGTTCCTAAAAGGCTGGATGAATGACAGACCGTGATGAAGGACCGTGGCTGCCCTGTAAATGGCCCACTGCTTGTGCTGCTTGTGACTTACTCTTTCTTTTTGTTTTTGTTTTTAGAGACACTCTGTCACCCGGGCTGCAGTGCAGTGGCATGACCACAGCTTATTACAGCCTCCACCTCCTGGGCTCAGGTGATCCTCCCACCTCAGCATCCCAAGTAGCTGGGACTACAGGCATACGCCAGTAGACCTGGCTAATTTTTAAATTTTTCTGTAATGATGAGGTCTTGCTATGTTGCCCAGGCTGATCTTGAACTTCCGGGTTCAAGCGATCCATCTGCCTTGGCCTCCAAAATCACTGGGGTTATAGGTCACCAAGCTGGTGACTTACTCTTTCTAATATCATAATACAAAATCCTTGATCTGGAAAAACATTTCCCCTTCATCCTCAGCGCCGACTGGGGCTGAGAAACCTTGGCGGGAGGCTGCCAGGGAACCTTCTGCCCAGGTGGCTCAGCGCCAGTGAGCCCATGGAGTAGCAATTGGTCTCAATGATAGAACTGGCTTTGGAGCAGCAAATTTTAGGGGCACCAGGAAGGCCTCTTCCCCACCACAGTGTCTGCCACTCCACCGTGAGAATTTCTAATTTCTTTAGGGCTCAGGTCTTCAATAGTGCTGGTCCTTCTAAGAGTATCTGAGCTTGAATCTTACTACCACTGTCTTTGGATGTAGGTGGTGGCCAAATGAGAGAAGAAGGATGTTTGGGAACAGAGTAGGGCTGACAGATGTTCTAGGAGCATCAGGGGCGGGGGATGGCTGGACAGAGGGAGGTGAGCATCTTTGCATCTCACCAGTCAGTGAGGAAGGAGCAGGAGAGATGGGGCTCTAGGTGGCCTGGCCTAGGGCTCCCACTCAGCTCTGGGTCTTCATCTCCACCCTCATCCCAGCCCTTGGGCTGCTCTCGGCTTCTCTGGATCAAATGCCCTAAGAGGCTTTGACACTTTCGGGGATGAAAGAGTGGGATGAGGAGAGGAGAGAAAGGCTGTGGTAGTGGAGAAGGGGCCTTGAAAAGGTCCAGGGAGTATGTCCAGAGCTGACTGCAGGGGTGGGTATGAGCCCTCACCTACAACTGTCTTCCCCACAGGAACCTCGAGCACTGGAAGAAAGAAAGCCTGCTCAGGGAGGCCAAGCCTTGGTTAAGGAATCGTGCCCCTGGGGGTCCACTAGGATGCATGCTTGTTATCTGGGATATATTTTTCTTTCTATTTTTTAAATTTTTAATTCTATTTTTTTTAAGTTTTAATTTGTTTCTTTCCAATTTTTATTTTAGGTTCAGGGGGTACATGCGTGGGTTGGTGACATGGGTAAATTACATGTCATGAGAGTTTGGTGCATGGATTATTTTGCCACCCAGGTCATAAGCAGAGTACCAGATAGGTGGTTTTTCAGTCCTCACCCTCCTTCCACCCTCCACCCTCAAATAGGCCTCAGTGTCTATTGTTCCCTTCTTTGTGTCCATGTGTACTCAAAGTTTATCTTCCATTTATTTATTTATTGAGACAGGGTCTGGCTCTGTTGCCCAGGCTGAAATGCAGTGGCACAATCTCGACTCACTGCAACCTCCACCTCCCAGGTTCAAGCCATCCTCCCACAGCAGCTTCCCAAGTTGCTAGAACTACAGGAGCAGGCCATCCAGCCTGGCTAATTTTCATAATTTTTGTAGAGACAGCATTTTTCCATGTTGCCCAGGCTTGTCTTGAACTTCTGAGCTCAAGCGATCTGCCTACCTTGGCCTATGGAAGTGCTGAGATTACAGGTGTGAGCTGATGCGCCTGCCCTTGCTTATAAGTGAGAACATGCGGTATTTGATTTTCTCTTGTGTTAATTCGCTTTGGATGATGGCCTCCGGTTCTATCTATGTTGCTGCAAAAGCCATGATCTCGTTTTTTTTGTTTGTTTTAATAGCTGTGTAGTATTATGTGTATGTGTCACATCTGCTTTATCCAGTCTACCACTGATGAGCATCTAGGTTGATTCCACGTCTTTGTTATTGTGAATAGTGCTGCAATGAGCATACAGGTGCATGTGTCTTCCTGGTAAACCATTTATGGTCCTTTAGGTATGCACTCAGTAGTGGAATTGCTGGGTCAAATCATGCTTCTATTGTAGGTTCTTTGAGAATGCTCCAGACTGCTTTCCACAGTGGCTGAACGAATCTACATTCCTGACAGCAGTGTGTAAGCCTTTCCTTTTCTCCACAACCTCACCAGTATCTGTTATTTTCTGACTTTTTAATAATAACCATTCTGACTGGTGTGAGATGGTATCTCGTTGTGGTTTTGATTTGCATTTTCTTAATGATTAGTGATATTGAGCATCTTTTCATATGCTTATGGGCCACGTGTATGTCTTTAAGCCTTTTTTAGCCAGTCTTTTTTTTTTTTTTTAAACAAACAAAAGCATATGTGTTTCCCAACATCTAACACAAGCAAAGTAGACCATCTCCATGAACAGAAGGTTGGGGGCCTGGAGGTTGTCTCTTTGTCCGGGGCAGGAACAGCAGCCTACACACCTTGCAGGCCTTCTGTTTGTGGCCCTGGTGCCCTTGACACCCCGGCGGGGCTGCAGATGCATCACTATGCTAACAGACTGTGTTCAAGGTGCTGAAGGCTCACTGATGTCCATCAAGGGCCTTTAGCCTCCATGGCTGTGGTCAGGTGCCTAGGAAAGAAGCCTGAAAAGGGACAGAGAGGGTAGGGGAGGTCAGAGACTGCCTCTGTGCCACCCAGGTAAGGGCGCTGCACACAGCAAGCCACCTGTCACGGGCTTGGAGGAAGGAGAGATGGACGTATCCTGGATCCTCTGCCTCCCGGATACCAGCCCACGGGATAGTATCTCTTTGCCCTTAACAGCAGAAAATGCTGCCTGTTCCTGACAAGCATGTAGTCGATCTTTGCATATCTGCTGCTAGACCTTTGGAAAATGAGTCTGAATCTCAGCTTGAGGGGACTTCAAGAAAACCCGGTGACCCCTGCCAGGAGGGTGACAAATGAGGCCCCAGCACATCTGTCCCCAGTGCGAGGCACAGCCACTCTCCCGGCCCTGATGGTCTGTACATGAGAGTGGGGCTGGAGCTGGGAGATGGCACACCCCAGCACCTGAGTGGGACCTTTCACAGAGGAATCACTTCCTTTTTGTGCTTTGTTGAGTCTTGGCAAATCTTAACCCAAGTCCTTCCTGGGGACGGGGAAGGAAGGGGTCCCCAGATTGTCAGATGCACAGAAATAACTGAAAGTCCGTGGCATTAAATGCAGCCTTGAGTCTGGTTTTGGAAGAAATTGGCCTTCTTGGAAACTGTAGCCTCAGGGATGCAGAGAAACTAGGTCAGAACAGGAACCTGGGCAAGGAGTGAGCTTCGTTCCCTTCACCAGACCTGGGAGGGCTCAGCTGTGTGGTCTGCAGCAGGTCAAGAAGCAAACTCTAGAAGGCCCTGCCCTCCTGGACTGAAATCTTCACTTCTCTTCTCACGAGTGGATGGTCCAGTCCTCATGCAGCCAGGGCATGTCCCAGAAAAGCCCCCAGGGTGGTATGAGAAGCAAAAGGAGGTTTTCAGACTGCTTTAACCAGGAGTATGAACCAACAAAGAGTACAACCAAATGGTATCTGTGACTTCTAAGGCCAGGTCATCAAAGGCTGAGAGCTGCCTCCTGCTGGGCTTGCTGAAGCCCTCATTCTTGCAGATCTGAGCCACCAAATAAGAAGTCTGAGCCGCCTCAGCCCACCATGCCATGGGAAGCCCAGGCTGCAGCAAGAGGCTACATGGAGAGGATCCATTCAGCAACCCTGGGCTGCCAGCTGGCAGCCAGCATCAGTGTCCAGCCAGGTAGGTGAGTCACCTGGATTGCTGGCCCAGTCAAGCCTTCTAATGACTCCAGCCCTGCTGATATCTGACTATTACCACATGAAAGACCCTACACAACAACTCACACAGCCGAGTCCTCCCCATATTCTTGACCCTACAATTGTGAGATGTCATATGATACAATGGTATCATCTTAAGCTACTAGCTTTGGGTGATTTACAATGCATTCATAAGGTTGTGCACATGCTAAGAGGTGTGTGCAGGCTTAAGAAAGACCTAAGAAGGCCCAGAGCTGTTACTTCTGGCTGACCTTGAGGCCCTGTGCCAGCAGGAAGTGAAGGCCAAAGCAGAGTTGTCAATTCACTGGCTGGCTGAGTGTTGAAGGCATGCCAGACACACATACACAGAGCCCCGTGGCAAAGATCAGGGGACATACTGGCTTCAGGCTGCATTAGTCAGGATTTTCTAGAGAAACAGAACCAATAGGATAGATAGGTAGATAGATAGATAGATAGATAGATAGATAGATAGATAGATAGATGGATAGACAGATAGATAGATATTTATAGGATGGATTGTTTCACCCAATTATGGAAGCTAAAAAGTTCCATGATCTACTGTCTGCGAGCTGGAGAACCAGCCATTGGTGTAATCCCACAGAATCATTCAGTCCAAATCCAAAGGCCTGAGAACCCAGGGAGCCAGTGCCGTCAGTCTCACTCCAAGTCTATAGCTCCAAGAACGGGGAGTGCTGATGTTCGCGGGCAGGAAGAGATGGATGTCTCAGCTCATGCAGAGGGAGCAAATTTACGCTTCCTCACTTTTTTGTTCTATCTGGACAAAATTCACCATCAGTGGATTAGATGGTGCCCACACACATTGATGAGGGGTTGTCTTAGTCTGTTTTGTGCTGCTATACAAGAGAATACCTGCAACTGAGTAATTAATAAAGAACAGACATTTACTTCCTACGGTTCTGGAGACTGGGAAGTTCAGGGTCAAGGGATCCATCTCTGGTGAGGGTCTTCCTGCTGTGTCATCCCATGTCAGAGCACAGAATGGCAAGAGTGGGCGAGAGAGAGGGAAGATGGCTACACTCATCCTTTTATCAGGACCTCGCTCCCATGATAACCAAATTAATCCATCCATGAAAACAGAGTCCTCATGGCCTAATCACCCTGTGAAGAGCCCACCTCTCAACACTGTTGCACTAGGGCTTAAATGTCTGACATATGCATTTTGGGGGGACACATTTAAACCACAGCAAGGTTGAACTTCTTTACCCAGTCTACTGATTCAAATGCGAATTTCTCCCGGAAATGTTCTCATAGACACACCCAGAAATAATGTTTTACCAGCTTTTTGGGCATCCCTTAGCCTGGTCAAGTTGTACTGAAAATTAACCATCACACAGGCATTCAAGGACATCTCTGTCCAATTGCTAGCTGACCACTATGCTAATTGAGCAGAAACTTCAGTGACCACACCTGACAAAGAGTGCAGGCTTCACACAATCAGCTCAGAAAAGTCTCTGAACAAATAACAACAACAACAAAAAACCCTGGGCAGCGGGGAGAATCTGATTTCCAAAGTTGCCACATTTCATTATTTAAAATGCCAGTTTTCAGCAAAAAGTTAAGAAATATGCAAAGAAACAAGAAAGGATGACTGTTGTCAGACACAGGGAAAAAAGCAGACAGTAGAAATGGTCCTGGGGAAGCCCAAGTATTGGCCAAACTTAGTGGACGAATATTTTAGGTCAGCTATTTAAAATACGTTTACTGTAGTCCCAGCACTTTGGGAGGCTCAGTCAGGAGGATTGCTTGAGCCCAGGAGTTCAAGATATGCCTAGGCAACACAGCAAGACCCCATCTCTACAAAATTCTTAAAAATGAGCTGGGCATGGTGTGTGCCTATAGTCCCAACTACTCAGAAGGCTGAGGCAGGCCCTGAATTTTGTGATTGCTTGCGCCCAAGACTTTGAGGCTGCAGTGAGCTATGATCACACCACAGCACTCTAGCCTGGGTGACAGAGCAAGACCCTATCTCAAAAACTAAAAAACAAAATAAAATACCATATATATACACACACACACACACACATATATATGTTTAAAGAACCAAAGCAAAGTATAAAATAATGTTTCACTGAATGGAGGCTATCAATAAAGAAATAGAAATTATAAAAAAGAAACTTATAGGCCAAGTGTGGTGGCTCACGCCTGTAATCCCAGCGCTTTGGGAGGCCGAGACAGGTGGATCACCTGAGGTCAGGAGTTCGAGACCAGCCTGACCAACCTGGTGAAGCCCTGTCTCTACTAAAATACAAAAGTAGCCGGGCATGGTGGTGCATGCTTGTAATCCCAGCTACTCGGAAGGTTGAGGCAGGAGAATCACTTGAACCTGGGAGGTAGAGGTTGCAGTGTGCTGTAATTGTGCCATCACACTCCAGCCTGGACAACAGAGCAAGACTCCACCTCAAAAAAAAAAAAAAAAAAACCTTATAGAAATTCTGGATGTGTTGCTGAGGTGTCCAATATTTTGGCTGAAAGATGTTCCATGATTTTAACTACTGGGGATAAAAGGAACAACGATCTGGAAAATAACAACATTTTCAAATAAAAAGTGGCTGAGACTGAGTACAAAATGATGCCTCAGTCTGCAGGGGGTGTGACCCACGGGAGACAGACGGGTGTTTCTCACCCTCCTCTGCCTCCTGCTCAGACTGAATTCAGTGTCTTATGCGTGGCAGGCACTCAGTTGTCTTTGTTGAATCCTGAGGTTGAAGGGGTCGGAGAGAGAGGAGGGGTGTGGCAGGAATAATGGAGACGTTTACAGGGTGGGAGCAGAAAAGAGTGTTTTAGACTTGGTGACTTCTCTGGTGACCTCAGTGCTGTTTTGTGGCAGTGCTTTTCAGGTGCAGGAAGTGGTTTGCCTTTGCCCCAGCTTAGGCACTTCCTCTTTGTAGAAGAATCAGAGGCCTGCAAGAACTACTCATCCTGCACCTGGAGTAAAACCATATGGCTTGGAAACAAAGTCTGCAGGCTTCGAGCCAGTTAACGGAGTGGCTTCAGAGGGGTAGACGTGTGTTCTGTTCATGTCCGGTGTGTGGAGCACACTGATGTGTGCAGGCCTTCCCCAGGGGCTCAGTGTTTAGCGGGACATGGACACAGACACCTCACCACAGGGCCATCTGAGAAGTGCTGTGCAGACCAGCAAGCTTTCACAGGATGGTCACGCAAGAATAGGAAGAAAGTCTGCAGCCTACGGATGATGTGCAATTCTCCCCGATGTCAAAAGAAATCCAAGGCCTGTGAAACCCATAGACTCAGTGAGGAAAACTTTTGACCACCTGCAGTGACTCGAGCTACTTCTCTGAACTGCTGGAGCTCTTAGTGTAGCTAGTTGATCACTCAGGCCTTGGCTTGCTCACTCCTCGTCCTGCTGCTGGCCTCAAGTCCATCCACCTGATCGTCCTCACTCTAGCATGATAGCAGGTGAGGACGTGGAGGTGGTCAGTGACTCAGCAGGATTCTGTTAGTAGCTCCTGGGTAGATATTCATCAGATCATTTTTCTTTGTTATTAGATTTTTTAAAAAATGTGATAAGGGATGGAGATGTCAGTGGAATAATGGGATAAGGGGTTGGAATGTTGGGGTACAATTAGCTTTACCAGTCTTTTATTCATGCTCTTTCTTTGTCTAATTCCAAAGATAATAGTGACTTGACTTTATTTAGAACTCCAAACACAGACCCTGCCTGAAATAGGAAGCCAGTCTAACATCTGGAACCCTCTGATTATACTCATGGAAGACACTGTCCTTTTCCTACTTAATGGAATTTCCTCCTTTCCTTTCTTGCCAAAAGAATCCAATTTTGCATTAAAGTTGCAGGCAAAGAGCCCTAAATCTCAGAGAAACTAGGCTTCCTGCAGTCCCTTTGGTTTAAGCAATTTAACTGCAGCACCCCCCTTTCCTTTGCTACCGACTGTTATGGGGTGGCACAGAACCCTATTCCGCACATGGAGAGGTAAATAGAAGTCAGATAAAGCCTCCAGGTCTTTTTCTTTATGGCTTCCTTCTGGTTTGGGATGCTCATATGATGCCTGGAGCTCTCGTAGCTATTTTGTAACTAGGAGGTGAGCAGTGCGTGGCCTAAAGCTCTTGTGCTGAGAGTGAAAACTGAAGGACAGGCCATGCCTGGCTTGCAGGACATCACTGAGCAATGGCACCAGCTCTGATTTTCCATGTCCAGGCCACTTCTGTGACATCCGTAAGTGTCACAATTATTTAAGCCCCTCCGAGATGGGTATTCTCATATTTGTTGCCAAAACCATAAAAGTGATTTTGGAAATATTTTTACAAAAATCAGCCTCAGTGATACTTTACACAGACATATTGATTCCTTTTCAACCAACCTAAACCCCTGTTTTCATTCCTTTCACTGATGATCTCATCTGTCAGCAGAGACAGGAAGGGCAGCTGGAGGGTGTCACCTCCACATAGGTCGCAGACAGACAGATTGGAGGTTGAAAGCCGCCCGTTGGGCTCTGTGGGTTGTGGAGGGAGGTGTGCTGGGAGGAAGGATGTGGGGAAGCAGCTTGTTCTGCCCTCCCCTTCTGGGCTGCATCCTGGGCCGAGGGTCTTTCCGTGTCAGCCAAGAGCAAAGGGTGGGGAGGCTTTTGGACAGTCAGCATCTTGGGTCTCAGAAAGATACCTCCTCTCTGGGGACTCCCACTACTCCTCAGGCTCGCTGGGAGGGTGGGCAGCGTGGTGCTTTTAAAACATGTTTGCAAATTCTTTGACAGTCCTCTGGCCAAGAAGTGTAGCCTGTGCTCCCTGTCCTTGAACCTGGATGGGTCTTTGTGTGAGTTCTGAGGCTCAGATAAAAGAGCCCACACTTCTGTGTTCAATGCCCTTGGAACACTTGCTCTAGGAGCCTCCATGTAAAAAGTCAGAATTCAGAGGACTCCAAGTGGAGAAACCACATGGAAAGACCAGAGAGAGAGGCGGACAGATAGACAGATAGGCAGAGGAGAGAAAGACAGACATACCCAGAGAGAGAGACAGAGAGAGGGAGAAGAGAGAGACGGACAGGAGGAGAGGGAAGAGAGAGACAGTGAAACAGAGATACACACAGAGAGAAAGGAGAGACAGAGTTGTAGAGAGAGACGAGGGAGAGTGGAGAGGGAGAAACAGAGACAGAGACACAGAGAAAGGAAAGATTGAGAGTTAGAGACAGAGAGATACAAAGTGAGGCAGAGAGAGACAGAAAGTGATAGAAAAAGAGACAGAGACAGACACAGACAGAGAGAAAAGAGAGACAGAGAGAGAGAGAAAGGCGAGAGAGAGGGAGCTGGCTCAGCTGTCCTGTCCCCACCGCCTGGGGCTGGACCTGTGAGTGAAGAGGTCACTGAGATGGCCCCCACCCGGCCCCAGTCTTTGCTGCAGCCCCCTGAGAGAATGCCTGGCTGAGCTCCGCCTGATTGGATGGAGACTCTGGCAGGGTCAGATTCGTTCTGGGAATGGAAGAGCTCAGGCTGATTGGGTTGCTGATGTCTCCATGGTTACCTGGAGTCACTAGAGGGAGAAAGACAGCCTCATTTGAGTGGGATTCAGAGTCTGGCCATCCAACTCTGACTGCGTGTGTGACACGCACTGCTGCTGTGTGTTTGGCCTTTCCATTTGTGTCCCCAAAATCTCCACTCCAGCTACTGATGTTTTAAGATATTGAAGACTCAAGCAATCCCCTTAACATCAGCAAAAGGCTGGGATGCATCCAGGAAGCTAGGCTGTCTTTTTGCTTTGGGGGGAAAATGCTGCAGCCTCCTAACATTCAGTGCCTTCCCTCCTGAGCCTGGGTTTCGCTGCTGTAGGACTGACAGGAAGGCTAAGGACAGATGGAAGGAGAAAGCCATAAGAGACACCGGAAAGTGGAGAAGGTGGGGATGCAGGTGTGAAGACTGGAGGAGGAGCGCTGCTGGAGGCACACAGTCACTTGTGTTTTTGAAAAATGGCTCTCTTCAGAAGGCCTGCTCTTAACACGCCTTCCAGGGCACAGGGTGTTGGACAAACAGGCGCCTTCCCATTTGTCCAGGTGGAGGGGTGACTTCAAAGCTTAGGTGTGAAAGTCCCTGTGGAAAGTGGGGCCATTAAGCCCCAGGCAGTGTAATTGTGACTGGTGACTCAAGTTCACAGCGGTTTGGGTTCCCGTGGCCATTTCCTTTAATGACACATTTGCCTTATGAATTGTTATCTGTCATTTCTGAGGAGACAAAAATAAAAGCAGAAGTAGTTGGTTCCAAAGATTTAACCATTTCTTCCATTTCTCAGTGTTCATGACTTCATGAGCCATGAGGCAGAGGAGAGGACATGGAGGAGATGGCAAGACAGTAGGTCCCCGGGCTGTGCAGCAGGGAGGGCAAAGCCGGACGCATGGTGAAGGAGACTAGCCGGGCCGGAGCCCCAGGCGGTGCCTCACCCAGCTGGGGTGGGAAGCACAAGGGCGGGAGATGAGGGCCTGCTTCCAATGCTGCTGGTTTGCCCTGAGTTTCAAAGTGCACGACCCAGGACTGGCTGGCTTCGCGGGAGGATTCGACCAAGAAGAAAAACTGGAATTTTGCGATTCCAAAGCCTTCCACGAAACTCCTTGAATATATTTGTATGGATGTGCTACTTGCATTTTACATGATTTTTGACCCAATAGTTTCATCTTTCTACACCTAGATGATTCCCCCAGAGAGAGTATAAAAGGAAAATAAATCAGAAGGTCCAGTGGAGAGCTTCTACCCTCATTACCAGCTCCAGGGACAGGAATCTGTACCTGGTGAGAGAGAGGGGCAAAGGCATCAACTTTTAATTTTCCAACTTTGAGGAAATCTTTCACCAGTCCCTCACGGCCCCCACTTTTATTTTCCAACTTCTCAGCCTGTTTTCAAGGGCTCCTGAGTGAAACCATTTAGGCCTTTTGCCTCCTCTTTGCTCTCTCTCTGAGGCAGCCTGAGCGGTTTGTTCTCCCAGAGGGGCCCTGGGTCTTTTCAGGCATCTGCCTGGGCCCAGTCACCCTCCTCCAACTGGAATGTTCTGCTCAGCATTTTTTTCTGGTTAAAACTCAACCTACCACCATGATATTCCTTTTGGGGGGCAATTTGGCAATAGGTGTGTCACAATTTTACAGGTGCAGCCCCAGTAGCTGAGAACATTTATGAGTCATTTCTATATTTACAGGAGTGCAAGATCCACGAATGTGCCTTCATGTTGTATACAATGGTAGAAAATAAAGGAGGCCATCTACATGTCCCAAGTTAAATACAGTGTGACCCAGCCACTCTGGGATACATGTAGCTTTAAAGAGAAGTAGGTAAGTATGCCCAGACATGGGAAGATGCCTAAATGAGTAATTGAATGCTATATAACAGTATCACTGTAAGCTAAGCAACTTGAAACGACCAGCATTTATTGTCTCCCAGTTTCTGTGGGTCAGGAGTTCAGGTACAACTTAACTAGCCCTTCACAACCAAGGTGTGGGCTGGGGCTGCAGTCATATCTGAGGCTTGACTGAGGAAGGACCTGCTTCCTCACTCACATGGTTGTCAGCAACATTCAATTCCTTGTGTGCTGTGGGACTGAGGGCCTTATTTCCTGCTGGCTGTTGCCCAGAGGCTGCCCTCAACTCCTTGTCACAGGGGCCCTCTTCAAGTGGCCACTTGCTTCCTCCAAGGTAACTAGGGAGTATGTCTCCTAAGAAGACTGATGTGATCATCTTATGGAGCATAATCATGTACATTGCATCACCTTTGTCATTTTCTATGGATTAGAAGGGGAAGAGATTATGCAAGGGAGTGCATATTAGGAGGCAGAGATCATGGGAAAGGTGACCATCATAAAGGTTGTCCATAATGTATCCAGAATATATTTTTAATTAATAAAAGGCAAATGAATCAGGTCATCGAAGGGATGGGTAGCTAACTACCAAAGATTTTACAGCATTGAGTTAATGCTGGGAGTGGCTCCCAGCCAGGACCCCATTCCTCAGCACCCATGGACTGTGATCTAGGGAGGACCAAGTGTCTGGTTCTCACCAATGGAACATGAGTGGATGGGGCGAGTGTCACTTCTGGTCCAGAGGATTAAGAAGTGGATGTGACTCCCCACAGTCTCTTTTGCCATCTGCTCATTGAATTGAAGAGAGTCACCATTGAAGATGTGGAGCTGCCTAGTGAGTGGGTCCAGGAATCCCTGCTGGGAAGTGAATCACCCAAACAGGAGCACCCACATGGATGGAGATACGTACAAGAGATAAACTTTTGTTTTGTTTAGCTGTGCAGGCTAGGATTTAGTTATCACAGTAGCTAGTATACCTTCAATAGTATGTATGGTTTAGTATAATCTGGTTCAAAAATCTGCGTATGAGTGTATGCAGTTATAGATATATGTTGCCATATGTACTTTTCAATCTCTTAATTGGGTAGTCAGAATTCTTCAATGTGTCTGCATAACAAACTATATCAAAACTTAGAATCATAAATAATAAGCATTTCTGATCTCTCACAGTTGCTGTGGGTCAGGAATTTGAAAGCAATTAGCTGGGTGGTTGGGGTTGCTGTCTCATCTGAAGGTATGAATGGGGCTGGAGGTTCCACCTCCCAAGCAACTCCTTATACAGCTGGGCAGTTGGTGCTGCTTGTGTGTGGGAGGCATGCAGACCTCTCCGCAGGGCTGCTTGAGCATCCTTACGGCATGGCAGCTGGCTTCCTCTAGAGTGAGCAATCCCAGAGAGAGTAAAGCAGAAGACTCAATGTTTTATGAGCTAGCCTTGGAAGTCAGGCACAATCATGTTTGTGATGTCTGTTGATGATACAGGTCAGCTCTATTCAATGCGGGACAGGACTACACAGAACATGAAGAGGGAGAGGCTGGCTACCATAGGGAGGTCACAATAGAAAAACACCTTGATCAGAATCTCAGGGTGGGGCATGGAAACTGAAAGGTTTAAGCAAAATAAACAAAGTGAAGAACAGGCTCAACTGCTCTTGACGGGAGTGGCGATGCAGGCTTTTGTCCACTGAGTGAAGTCACACAGGGAGAGGAACCACAAGGAGGGTTGCAGAGGTCAGCAAGGCTGTGGTGGACATCTGTGGACACGGTGACAGAGTGAGTCTCAGGGCTGCTCAGTGAAGGCCAGAGATGGCACTGCAGAAGCAGGAGCCTAGCACGGAGATGACCAGGACAGCAAGCCCGCTGAGTGATTTGGGAATGATCCTCCCTTTATCTCCAGGGAGCTGGAGCAGAAACCAATGGTGTATTTGTGATGTGGATGGTGGGTCTCACTCTCAGGTATCATGTGGAAGGAGAAAGAGGCTGCTGCTTCTTTAGACTTGCACTCATGTCTGAGTGAGTCCTCCTCTAGGCTTTGGAGATTCAGGTACCTGCTACCTGCTGGGTTCGAGGACCCCCCAAGTGAAGGGTTCATGATCCCCGGGTTGGGAAGTGATGTGCAGGAGAAAACGTCAGCATTTCCATTTTCTCTCTAAAAACCAGAAACCCTGCCCTGTGCTGACACTGAGTGTGCACCTGCTCTCCAGCAGCCCCTGTTTTCTTCCCAAGTCCTGCAACTACTCTCCCCATCACGTAAGGGACAGATAGCTTAATAAGACTCCCGCCAAGAGACTGCAGAATAAAGATTCTATTAATCATTTCTCTGGCAATGGGACAACAGCAGAGCTGGCAGAGCCAACACTGTAGATCTCACTGGAGCCCCATGCACATGACAAGAGCAAGAAACTGTTTGAAAGAGAGCCTGACACCAGCACTGTCAACACAAACTATGCCCTGAATATGCTGCTCATGGAGTGTTAGCTAATGCAGTATTAAGCCAGCATTTTAAAAAACTTATCTTTTTATTTTAATTGACACATAATAGTTGTATGTATTTATGGGATACAATGTGATATTTCATTACATGTATATATTATGTAATGATCAAATCAGGGTAATTAGCATAACCATTACAACCTCATTACTTCTTTGTGGTGGGAACATTCACAATGCCTCTCTTCTATCTATTTGGAGATATACAAGAACTTATTGTTAGCTACAGTCACCCTACTGTGCAGTAGACACCAGAGCTTATTCTTCCTTTTAACTGTATCTCTGTACCCGTTAACCAACATCTCCCCATCTTCCTCTCCCCACTAGCCTTCCTGTCCTCTGGTAACCACAATTCTACTCTCTACTTCTATGAGCTCAACTTTCTTTTAACTCCCACATATGAGTGAGATCATGTGGTATTTCTTTTCTGTGCCTGGCTTATTTTGCTTTATATAACATCCTCCAGGTTCATCCATGTTGCTGCAAATGACAGGATTTCATTCTTTTTTCATGGCTGAATAGTATCCCATTGTGGATATGTACCACATTTTCTTTATCCTATGTGTCCTTGATGGACACAAGTTGATTTCATCTCTTGGCTATTGCAAATAGTTAAGCTAGCATTTTTAGCAGAACATTTGGAAATAGTCTTTCAGGTTTATCTTATCTTTTAAAAGTTTTGGTGTATAAGTTTTGTGATGTGTATAATACATAAATACAGTAGTTATGTGTATATAGTAAACACACACAGATATATGTATGTTGACTTTTTACATTTAACAGTGATGTAGTTCAGAAAATGAGATGCCCTGTTTGGGTGACTGTTCTGTCTCAGGTGTTAGGTTGAATGACCAGGTGGATAACTGTCTAATTTCTTGCTGGCCCACTGAGACAACTGCCCCTCATCACCTCCTCCAGAGCACAGGTCGAAGGCAGCTGCAGTGACATAGTGCTTGAGATGCAGCCGGTAAGGCCATTCCTGTATCACTGACCCTGAAAGCCAGCTTTATGCTCTTTTCTGTGCTGAATAGATTGTCCTGGAGAGTTTGTTTTTTATCTGCTAATCTCTATGCTTGGAGGTCTTTGTGGAATGGAAGTTTTCTCATTAGCAGGCAACACAGTGAAAAACTTCCTAGTAACAGACCTTAAAAATGTTATCTGGGCCGGGCACAGTGGCTCATGCCTGTAATCCCAACACTTTGGGAGGCTGAGGCAGGTAGATCACCTGAGGTCAGGAGTTCAAGACCAGCATGGTCAGCATACTTGCCAGGTCTGTCCCACAGACCCTGGCCAACCAATGGATGAATGGGGTACTCAGACACAGGTATGCAGTGGAAGAGCAGCTGGGGGACTGCCAGGCTTTAATGGCCAAAGTGCAGCAGCCTCGAGAAGCTGGAGCTGCTTGCTTTTATTAAGTGCAGGCACAATGCTAAAAGCCTGAAGCAATACACAATCTGTGGGTAATTAACATATATTGTTCCTCTTTCAGGGAACTTATGGAACTTATGGCAGATGATCAAAGGTCAGCTCCTGGTCAACATACGTAAACAAGCCTGTTTAAGATAAATTCCCCTATACTCCCTTGTACCTACTCCTTGCCCTCTGTCTCAGGGTTAGAGAACAACTGTCTTCAGCTATTCTCCCCTGAAACTATGCAGAGCCTTCTGACCTTTCAGAAGGCCTGCTCCTTTCCCTGTAGTTTCTCTCATCACTCTAACCAACCTCCTAAACATGGTAAAACCCCGTCTGTAAAAAAATACAAAAAATTAGCTGGGCATGATGGCGGGTGCCTGTAATCCCAGCTACTCGGGAGACTGAGACAGGAGAATGGCTTGAACCCAGGAGAGGAGGTTGCAGTGAGCTGAGATTGCGCCATTGCACTCCAGTCTGAGTGACTGAGCAAGACTCCACTCAAAAAAAAAAAAAAAAAAAAAGAAAAAGAAAAAGAAAAAATCACTTTATCCTGCCAGGAATGGAACTGAACCAGGAATCCATGAAACAAGAAAAGCAACTCTGGGGGCCCCTGGGTGGATCTCTGCTCCTAGCTGGGAGCCATCCTTCCCTCATGCATCCAGGAAGCTTCTACTTTCAGGGCTTGAAGGACAAAAATGGGTGCACACAGAGCCGGGGGTTCAATCCTGTTTATCTCTGGGGCCATGCTTTCTGCTGGACATGGTGGGCTTAGGTGTCTGAATGTACTTGGACCAGACTTGAGTCAGAAGAAGAATCATCCTTCAATTTAGCTACGAGAACAGCACTGTTCCTGAGTGGTGAGAGTCAGCCTGCATCCCTCTGGGGCCTGGAGTCCCTACAGGCATCGTGAACTGCTTCCATGGTCCCCGCTTGGGGTGCAGCAGGACCTGGTGCCCAGAAGGGGTAGCCATTCATGTGGCAGGCTCACAGCCTCACAGCCCCTCTGCTGAGTGCCATCTCTTCCCAGAGCTGGCAGATTTTCCATGGTGGTGCAGATGGCCTGAAAATGGCCAGGATTTGGGGCCTCCACATCTCCATGGCTGGGCCCCAATCAGCAACCAGCACGGGCATCCTAGCCTATGAGTGGCCACCTGCTTTCAGTGTGATGGGAGCACACATCAGTTGCAATAGGGTTGCCAGGCTTAGTCAACAAAAATACTGTCCTATGCAATATTGGGGATATAGTTATACTAAAGTTTATTTGCTGTTTATCTGAAATGCAAACTTAACTGGGCCATCTGTATTTTATTCAACAACGCTAATGACAAGGGCTTTGAATCTGAGTTCTCCTATTTAGTGACCGGAGAGCTGCCTGAGCTCTCTGAGTCTTAGTTTTGTAGTCTGTAGAATGGGAAGGACAATGCCACCTCTCTGAGCTATCCATGTGGCAATATGCGAGATGGGAGAGAACCTTCCAGCTGAGTGGCTGGGGTCTTGGCCCACCTATCTCTTATGTTGTGCAGGGGAATGCAGCTGCCCAGCTCCATGTGCGAGGAGAACTCCAGTGGAACAAGGATGGCTTGTAATGATGCTCATGACAAAGGCTGCCGTTTATAATTGGAATTCCTGACCGAGGTTTCCATTCAGCACACAATAGTCCCTTCATAAGTGCTGGGTGCAGTCCACACTCTGTCATTGCCACCATCGGCTCTCTGGCTTGAAAGACCCTGGGAGCGCCAGTGAATCAATAGTTACCGTTTGATGAGAGCTGCTTTATCACTCCCAGGTCACTCTGTCTCTCACCATACTGCATAGGGATGGAGTCACCATGGTGTTGGGCGGACTATGGCTCCAGGCCCAGCAGTTCACAATGATGGCATGAAGACTTTGATGGTTAAAAGGGGTCAACTTGACTGGATTGAGGAATGCCTGGATGACTGGTGAAGCAGTTGCTGGGTGTGTCTGTGAGTCAGAGGACTGAGAGGAAGACCCCCTCTCAATGTGGATGGGCACCCTCCTGTCAGCTGGGGGTGGACAGGTGGACAAGGCAGGTGGAAGAAGGAGGATAGATATCCAGAACTCTCCCTCTCTCTCTCTCCCTGTCACCCTTCTCGAGCAGGAGACTTTCTCTTCCTGTCCTTGGACATCAGACTCCAGGTTCTTTGGCCTTTGGACTCTGGGATTTGCATCAGCAGCCTCCCGGTTGCTCTCAGACCTTTGACCTAGGACTGGGGGCTGCACTATTGGCTTCCCTGGTTTTGAGCCTTTCAGACTTGGACTGACTTTTTTCATAACCCAGCCTGCAGATGGTCCAGCGTAGGACTTGGCCTTTGTAACTGTGTGAGCCAATTCTCCCTAATAAACTCCCATATGTATATATATATATATATATATCTCATATTGGTTCTGTCCCTCTGGAGAACTCCAACTAATACAAAGCCTTTCTTATAGTCTCCCAGGCATGCTCCTCACTCCTGACATAGGGACATCATCTAGTCTTCACCCCTAGGGAAACTCACCCACGGCTTCATGGCAGGAGGGCACACTGTTTCCCACGAGGCTGGTGGACTCCAGTCCAGCATGGGCATCCTTAGCCCTGCACCCAGTCCTCAGCCTGAACAGACACAGGAGACAGCGCTGCACATCAGGAGGCTGGGGGTGCATCCTGGGAGATGCCTTCGGGCCAACTTCCCTGGAACTTTCCAGTTGCTATGGTGACAGTCAAAATCATGGTGATATTTCAGGTGGTTGGCAAGACACAGAATCTGGGACAGCATGCTGCAGGCTGATGTCCCTCTGATTCAGTGTCTGTGGCTTGGTGCTGGGAAGGGTGGGCTTGAGGAGAGGATCATGCAGGGTTGGAGAGGATTCTCCTGGGCCAAGCAGACAGCTTTGCCTGGAACTGTGCCAGTTAAACCTGGCATCTCTCCTGGTGTGTGTAATGCCATGGCAGTGACGCTGCTGAGTGGCAGTTTGTGACATTAGGCAGGAGGTTGATTTATTATGGTTTGTAACAGGTCATCCAGGAACAGCAGCCATTGTTTTAATGAAAAATCCACATGGCTGATGATGGAGAGAAACGTAAATTGCCTTAGAGGACAACATGGGCCTTGGGAGTGACCCAGTCCAGTGAGAGTCTTACCAGCTGCCACGTGCCCACCTGTGCAATGTGCATTTGGAGCTACTTGTAAGAAATGCTGCTGGGCACAGTGGCTCACGTCTGTAATCCTAGCACTGTGGGAGGCAGAGGCGGTCAGATCACCTGAGGTCAGGAGTTCGAGATCAGCCTGGGCAATACGGTGAAATCCCGTCTCTACTAAAAATACAAAATTAGTTAGGCGTGGTGGCACATGCCTGTAATCCCAGCTACTCAGGAAGCTGAGGCAGGAGAACTGCTTGAACCTGGGCGGCGGAGGATGCAGTGAGCCGAGATCGCACCACTGCACTCCAGCCTGGGCAACAAGAATGAAATCTCCATCTCACTGAAAAAAAAGAAAAAAGAAAGAAATGCCTTCTACTAGTTAACTGGGTCCTTATTTTTGGTGCCATAGCTACATTGGTCTCTGTTTTGTAATGTTTACCCATTGTAGTTTAATAATTTTAAAAATAATATTTCTAAACTAGAAAATAAGAAACTCATAGAGGAATATTCAGAATCACTCATGATTTCCATCCAGGTGTCGAACGCCAGGCCCCAGATCTTGCCCCGCTCTACCCTCCACCGCCGGGATGCTGAAAGCTGTGTTTTCTGCTCACGTGGGAAGGGGGACCCAGAGTATGTGGGGAGGGGCCAGCAAGGGCAGAGTCTATGAGGGGCTTATGTCTGATTTGAGGTGGGGCTTAGCGAGGATGGGGTCACAGTCTGGGTTGATGGGGCAGCCAGGTGAAGAGTTGAAGTGAGGGATGTGCAGCCTCCCAGGGGCCAGTCGTCTGTGGAAGTTTTCCATGGAAGGGTTGATGACTCTTTCGGGAAGTTCCTGTCATAAATAATTAAGCTGCTTGCTTGCACCAGAGTCTGCGGAAGGAGCTGTGATGCCAACAGCAGGGGGCGGAGAGCCAGCCCTGCCTGCAGACGAGGGTGTGGAGGTGTCTGTGTGGTGGGGGCTGGATGGCTCCGGCTCTCACAGGACATATATGAACACATGGTAACCTAATAACTTTGCATGTGTTAGCTCAGGTCGTAATTTATGACAGCTGAAATGGACAGCACTAAAAAGGACATGGGAGATGGAAAAACCATTGCCTTTTGCATGCCACACTCCCGCTTACATAGTTCCAGGGTGTATGTGCATACACGCACATGGAGAGCTGTGTGTGAGACTGTGTGTACGTGTATTTAGGGCTGTGTGTGTGTATGTGTAGGGCTGTGTGTGTGCGTGTGTAGGGCTGTGTTTGTGTAGGACTGTGTGTGTGTATGTGTGTAGGGCAGTGTGTGTGTGTGTATGTGTGTAGGGCAGTGTGTGTGTGTGTGTGTGTATAGAACTGTGTGTGTATGTGTGTAGGCCTATGTGTGTGTATGTAGGGTTGTGTGTGTGTGTGTGTGTAGGGTTGTGTGCTTGGTGTGTGTTTAGGGCTGTGTGTGTGTGTAGGCCTGTGTGTGTGTAGGTTTGTGTGTGTGTGTGTGTGTAGGGCTGTGTGTGTATGTGTGTAGGGCGGGGTGTGTGTGTGTGTGTAGAGTTGTGTGTGTGTGTGCATGTGTGTAGGCCTGTGTGTTTAGGGCTGAGTGTACACGTGTGTAAGACTGTGTGTGTGTGTAGGACCCTGTGCGTGTCTGAGTTTTATTGGGATTGTGGGTGGAAATAAGTGCAGAATATTTAATCAAGGCAGTGAGTTCTAATTTCCTTTTTAGATGAAAAATTGCAATCTTTACCTTGTCAGGCAAGTGGAAATGTGATAAATGTCCCAGTTTCCGTGCATCTGTTTTTCTGTTGACAGCTGTCAAGTTCCACCTGGCATACTTGGGGCTGCACTGGCATTCTGGCCTTGCCTTACCTTGCCCTCAGGTATAGGATGTGCTCATGGTGCCCCATGGCAGCGAGGAGACCCTGCCCTGCTTCGCACCCTATGAGCCCCTAGGGACCCCTTGTTGTCCCAGCCCTGTGGACACCCACACCTGCCAGGGGATCACAAATGGCCAGCAGGTGAGGAGAGGCACCAATTGTCCCTCAGCTGCCAGAAAAGAAAGTCCTTGAAGCAGGGCACCACCTCCAGGGGCTGAAGATGTCATAAAGTGGTTGACTTCAAAGAGCCCAAAGACAGGTGCAGGGTCTTGAGGAGGTCTGAAGTCCCAAGTGGGGCCGAGAGGAAGGGGTAGAGGGTGGGAGATAGCAGGTCTGGGAGATAACGTTGGGGCCCCACGATGCAGGCCTGACGAGCGTGCAGGAAGGAGAGGGCTCTCAGTTGTGGAGGAATCCACATACAATTTTGAAGACATTGTTATTTATCCCATTTGGTGTTACAATTCAGAAGAAGGAATTAAAAAATCGCAAGCAAAATAAAACAAACTACTCAATCATCTGAGTAAAGTCCTCAGTGCATGGTGTGATTTCATCAGAGAGAAGGTGATTTTGAAAGATGGGTTTCAGAGTGAACAAACAGGAAAAGAAAAGGAGATCCCGGCACTGGTGTGAACTAAGTTGCTTGGGTGCATCTGTAGCAAATGGATTTTAAAATACAGGCATTTAACATAATACTGGATGGTAAGACATAATGGCATCAGAAGGTATCCGTGGCATAATACTACATGAAAATATGGAAGGTGGAGCCCACATCGCCCTTCACATATGTAGGTGTGTCTACGTGCAGAAAAAAGACAGGAAGGAAGTGGGCAAACTTGCTAGAAACGATTAGATGTGGGAGGCAGGAACACAAAGTGGCCTCCTTTTTTTCCTCTCTGTTCTTTTTCTTTTGGTTTTGCTTCTCTGTGTTTGCCTTTTGCTTTTTTTTTTTTTTTACAATGAATATATATATGTAAAACTATGTAAAACAACACATATATACATATGTGTATGTGCATGTTGTAAATAAGGAAAGCAACATAAGAAAAGACGTTTGAGAAATGTCTACTGTATGTTGACTTACGCATGGTCCAGGGCCGTATCAGTTACCTTATCTAACGTGTTCAACAGTTCTCTGAAAACTGGTAACTATTCTTATCAGTGTGTAGGCCCCAGGCTCAGAGGTTTGAGAGGTCTCTCCCCAGGCTCAGAGGCTTGAGCTGTCTGTGCCCAGGCAACCAGCGTGTAGGTGGCGGGCCTCCTCTCCTGGTCGGGTTGCGTTGGTTTCACTGCCCCTCCACCATGAAGGCAGGGCGCGGCCTGGCAGCCTTTCCGCCCTGGCCCAGGTCAGTGGGGAGAGCTCATCTCAGTTCTGTGAACATTTCTGTGCCCTGGACTGCCTGATTATCCAGTTAATCTGGAAGCCAAGTGCCCTGCAGGCTGTGCCTCCCCATGTGGGTTTCAGAAGACTCATGGAGTCTCTGTAGAGAACATCAGCAAGTGACTAGCAAGACCTTCGATGCAGGAAGGTGACGCTGATGGCCGCTGGGCCTTTGCCTTGGCTCAGTATGCCTGCTGGAAGGGCGTCTGGGGACTGTTCCCGGTGAGGTCCCCAACCGGGAGAAAGCTCTCTAGAGGTGCTGCTATGTCAAGGGCAGGACAGGCTTTTGCAGAGTGCTGAGCCATAATCCAGGCACTCCTGTCTTCAGAGCCCAGGAGGAGCCCAGGTACTTTCGTTGTAAATAAGTGACATTTGATCAAGACCAGAAAGACACATGTCGTTGGGTTGTGCCTGGCAACCAAATTCCTCCAGGCTGTTCTCAGGGCCGGCTGTTCTTTATTATGGGATTCATCATGTTGAGGGGGTGGAAAATGCAATTCCTGCTCTCCTAAAAGCACACAGTGTGTTTTCATGCCCTGATGTCATTTATCACCTATGGCAGGAAAAATAACTTGGGCATACCTTTTTACTTGGTCCCTAACATTGCAGTGGCTCATGACCAAGATGAAAACTGGCTCTCAACCTTCGTGCTCAGAGCATTCCACATGGACACCTGTTTTTGCCCTTGAACTATGAATTTCATAGTTAGTAGAGGCGTCTCAGAGCCCTCTGGGGAGTGGTCATTAACAGGGGTGGGCCATTTGGAACCAAGTGAGACCATCTTGCTAAATTCAGTCAGCACCAAGCACCAAGATGCACAGGACCTTGCGCAGGTAGCTGCAGTGACCTGACAGGAGCAGCCCCTCACCTGCAGCCATTGTGAGCCCAAGGGAGCTGGGACTCCTCAAGTAACCAGGAGCAACCAGGTTGGGCCCAGGTAGCTGCTGCTGTTGCCTGAGGGCCTTCCTTACCTTCTTCTAGACATGAAGCTCTTCGGAGGCAGAGGTCTTAGATTTTCCTGTCTTATCCCACAAGACGCTTTCCTGAGTGTAGTAGGTGTGCAAAAACACCCTCAGCATCCCCGCTGCCTGTACACACTGCTCCTTTTAAAGCAGTCCCCGCTCCACGGCCCTGCGAGCCTGTTTGTTGTGCCCAGGCTGCAGGCACAGTAAGTCCGGTCTCTCCTGACTTAATATTATTATGACACATTGATGTAACACTGAGTGTCTGGCAGTAGCCTCCTGAGGAGTAGTCACCTGTAAAATAAAGGAAAACTGTCCTGAGACTCACCGGCAAGCCAGGAGCACTGCCCTCCTCGTCCCTGGGGTAATGCGCTTTGCAGGCAGAGCTGAGCCTTGGTCTCCTTTCCAGTCTCTTGGCAAATTCCTGAACAATTGTCATTTCCAGTTCTCGCATCCTTAAATGGCAACGATGCTATATTTGCCGCATGGAGGGCCCAGATGCATGCATGGGCCTATGTCCAGGTGCGTACATGGGCCTGTGTTCAGGTGCATACGTGGGCCTGTGTTCAGGTGCGTACGTGGGCCTGTGTTCAGGTGCATATGTGGGCCTCTGTCCAGACGCATAGGTGGGCCTCTGTCCAGGTGCATACGTAGGCCTGTTTCCAGACGCATACGCGGGCCTCTGTCCAGACGCATAAGTGGGCCTACGTCCAAGTGCATATGTGGACCTGTGTCCAGTGGGGCTCCCTCTGTGCAGACTCTCCCTGCTGGTCCCTTCTACACTCTAAAGGGTGAGTGTGGGGACCCGAGAAGAGCAGGGCCTGGTGCCAGGGAAAGCCTTAGGGGATGGGGTCCTGTGGAGAGCTGTGGTCAGAGATGGCTGAGTGACCGGGTGGGGACGATTTTAGGCTCGGTTCCACCAACTGGGGTGCCCCCTCGCCTGAATGTTGGGGAGCCTGAGCCTCAGTGTGTGCAGCGGGGGTGATGGGCATGGGGGTGAGGGCTTCCCCAAGCAAGCAGGGAAGGTGCAGGGACTACCCAGTGTCTGCAGGTCTCCAGCAGAGGGAGGGGCTCCATAGTCACAAGCCCTTTGTGTTGGCAGGGCCCTGGCTTTCTAACGTTCTCAGTGCCTCACAGCGGCTGGGGTTGAAGGGGGTTGTCAAGCGAGGCAGATGTTTACCTGGTCCTGAAAGCCAGGTGGGTGGGGCAGGGTGGCTCCTTCCCCTGTCTTGCCTGTCAACGCCAGGCAGCTGCCTGTCCTTGTCACCTACCCCCCTTGCTTCCCTGGCTGCCTCTCCTGGCTCTGGTGGACCACAGGGGTGGGCGTCAGCATGCAGGAGCTGGTGTCGGGGCGGGCAGAGGCTGGTTAGACAGCGTGCTGGGGGAGAAAAATGAGAAAGTGCCGTGTTGGTCCCCAGTCCTCTTAGCTGTTGGGGTTGAGGTAAGGCCTGAGGTCACTTTAAGGGGCCTCCATTGCCCCCTCAGTAACCAGAAAGGATGATGTCTTAGAAGGAAGGGCAGTGCCACAGCACCACGCCCTGCTCAGGACCTGGGTCACCAGTTTCTCTCCCTCCTCTTTGCTCTGCCATGGTCACTGCAGTGCCTCACCACCACGTTGCCCTTTAGAGTACATGCATGATGCAGCCAGCATGTGTGCACATGGGCATGTGTGTGTGCCTGCATGTGCTGTGTGCCTGTTCTCATTTGTGCATGTGTGTATGAGCGTGCACACTGTGGGCCCGTGTGCATGTGTGCTCACATGTATGCATACACATGTGTGCACATGCCTCTGCATGTGTGTGTGTGCATGTCTGTGGGTATATATGCTTGCATATGTGTGCCTGTGTTTGTTGGGGAAGAGCTTGATTCTCCTTTTTCTGTGAAAACATAAACTTCATGTCCTCAAGCCTCCCAGGAGATGGATTTCCCAGAGTGGCCCCTTGGCTGACACGTGCATCTCAAGTATGTGTTGCCAGGCTCCCTCATTTGAACTGTGAAAATGAGGTTTAAAGGATGGGACCCACATGAGGGCAGTGGCAGCACCCCTGCAGTGTGGGTGCCTGGGAGGGTGTTCTCTGCCCCATCCCTGCCCCTGAGGGCTGCCTTCCCTGGGTCTTCCCTGGGGCTGCTTGACATGCAGACAGCTCTGCTCAAATACTCCTGGGTGTCCTGCACTCCCTGAGTTGATTCGCTTAGTTTTTTTTTTTTTTTTAAACTAATGTTTGTTTTCATCAAGGTAATGGATGCACAGAGCTGAAAAAGCCAAATGGAACCAGAGACTTGCGAGGAGAACAAGCAGGCCCTGGCCCACTCCTGCAGTTTAACTCCTCCTGAGAATGAGCCTGAAGACACCCTCAGGGTGGCAGAGTGTGGCCCCCGAGCTTAGTGTGGACGGTCTCTGATTCTGTCCCTGGATCAAAGTGTCCCTTCTG
Organism: Chlorocebus sabaeus; assembly: GCF_047675955.1. Lineage (NCBI taxonomy): Eukaryota > Metazoa > Chordata > Mammalia > Primates > Cercopithecidae > Chlorocebus > Chlorocebus sabaeus. Next base: position 8,499,417 of record NC_132915.1, on the reverse strand, counting down.
TGTCTGACTCACCCCCAGCACCATGCTATGATCACACTGTGAGATTTGCCCAGGTGCTCGTGAGCATGGTCCATCCATTCTTATTGCCACATTGGATTCCATTGTGTAATATGCCATGTGCATGATGTAAGTGTCACTTAAATATATATAGATATGTATAATAATGTATTTATGTACTGTACAACACAATGTAATGATGTAGCTGTGTGATATATCATATATTCTATATAATGTATAATTTATTCATGCATATATTGTTCATAATTTGTATACATGGTTTATATATAATTAATAGTATATAATTTATCTAATATGTGATTATATTTAATTATGTATTTCAATATATCTTATCTATTCTACTGAGGGTGGAATTTGAATTGCTTCAGTTTGTAGCCATTATGCACAGTGGTACTCTGCACAGCCTCACACAAGTCTTTTACAAGAAATTTATTATGAGGAACTGGCTTGCACGATTATAGGGGTTGATAAATCCCACAATCTGTCATCTGCAAGCTGGTGACCCAGGAAAACTGATGGTACGGTTTGAGGGCCTGGGAGTTGATGGTGTAGATTCCAGAAGGAATTTCAGAAGAATTTCAGAAGATACTGAATGCCTGAGAGCCAGGAGCACTGAGAGCAGGAGAAGATCAATATTCCAGCTCAAACGGGCAGAGTAAATTCAACCCTCCTCCACCTTTTTGTTCCATTTGGGCTTTCAATGCTTTCAATGGATTGGGTGCTGCCCACCCACACTGGCGGGGGGGGGGCACTTGCCTTCCTCAGTCCATCAGTTTAAATACTCTTCCAGATACCCTCACAGACACACCTGGAAATAATGCCTGACCACATATCTGGGTACCCCGAGGTTCAGTCAAGTGGAGCCATAAAAATACCCATTGCAGGCCAGGCGTGGTGGCTCACACCTGTAATCCCAGCACTTTGGGAGGCCGAGGCAGGTGGATCACGAGGTCAGGAGATCAAGACCATCCTGGCTAACATGGTGAAACTCTGTCTCTACTAAAAATACAAAAAATTAGCTGGGCGTGGTGGCGGGCGCCTGTAGTCCCAGCTACTTGGGAGGCTGAGGCAGGAGAATCTCTTGAACCCACGAGGCAGAGGTTGCAATGAGCCGAGATAGTGCCACTGCACTCCAGCCTGGGTGACAGAGTGAGACTCCATCTCAAAAAATCAACCAACCAAACAAACAAACAAAAAAACCCATTGCACTATCCAAATATTTTGCCCATTTTTCTATCAGCACGTCTGCCCTTTTCTTACTGACTTGCAGGAGTTCTTCACATATTGGAATCCACGTCCTTGGTTGGGTATAGGTAGGTTTTTATCTTTTCATCTTGTGTGCTTATTTTAGGGACATTTGGAGAGGGAGCCAATGGTTATCCTACGACTTTTAACTGGAAGTCTATCTTAACATGCTAAGATTTTGAGAGCCCCGCTTCACACCTGCCAACCTTGACACCACAGAAGGGAGAAGCTGTGGCTTCCTTTCTTGGCTGGAGTTGTCTTGCTTTTCTCGCGGAAGGTCATCTTACCCTTTCCCATCTCTCACTGTGTAGGGGGTGGCTGCTGCCTTTGCTCTTGGAGCCCATCTTCCCAGACACCTGAAGACTCCCTGCTTGACAGCAGACCCTGCTGGAGGTGAGCCCTGCCTCCTTCTCACCTGGTAGTGCGAATGTGAGGAGGGACTTCCTGAATGCCCTTATTGTGCCCCAGAGACAAGACTGGCATCAATTACTCACATACTTAAACAAACAGGTCATTTCAAAGGATCATTGATTTGTGGTCTCATTTCTTTCTATAAAACCCAGCACGCCAATGTTGCTGGTGCCCCTCCCCAAATCCCTGCAACCTGCCTGGGTTCTGCAGCTGCAGCAGCTGGGCAGCATTGCATCTCAGCACTGCAGCAGCCTCTTTGCTTGAGAGCTTTCCTGGTCCCCGGGGACATCCCATGCAGGCTGGTGTGACAGAGAAGTGCAGGGCAGTTGGCGACCCTGGGCAGGCTGCCTTGTCACCCACAGGGACAATTCAGTGGAGTGCTCCGTGCAAGTCCTCAGAGTATCTGTGGTGGGACTGAGTCCAATCGCCCAAAGTCCCCTGCCCGTGAATGCATCCCGGAAGCCATTCACCTCTCCCTGGCTCAGCCCCCTAATCTCTCACTTGTGCTTCTTGGACCCACCTTCCAAAAAGCTACCTGCATCAGGCCTGCTTTTGGAGGAGTGCAGATTAAGACACCTGCTTCATTCCAGGAAGGATTTAAGGAAGTTCACAAAATATGTGTAACACATAATTTTTCATGAGGCAATATGGAGAAAACCACGGACTTGTGTTTTGATATCCTTCTCTCAAATTACAGCTACATACGGCCAACACTTCCCAGATCCACAAAAAATGTGTGAATGCATGTGTGTGATAGTGAAGAATTTTTAAAAAATAAGCCAAAAAGCTCTTTCAGTAGTGAAGATGGGGACAGACGGCTCAGTTGGCCCTGTTTGATGTGTGTGTTTCCAGCGTGTCTGACGATGGAGAGAGAAATGGGCACAAATCCATCCCAAGTGAAGAGACAATTCTACTGTTGGTGTAAGCCTTAAGCGTCCCAAGAGCAAGACAGTGCTGGCCTGTGCTCTGCAATGTGTGTGACAGCCACTGTCCCTGCTCTGAAAGCAGAGCTGATGGGGGCTGTGAGTTGAGTCAGGTGACAGGCTGGCTGCACTGCCCAGACCTCAACTTGCCCCAGCCTCCCAGGGCACCTGCTAAGGCCAAGCCATTAATACCTGTGCTTGTTAAATGGGGCCAGACAGGAGGCAGGTGCACAGGGCATGACAGGCTCCCCCCATCGCTGGCCGCCCATCTGAGGCAGCGTTTGCTCCTGTTCACGCACTGGAAAACACGCTGTGCCTGGAAATCCCTCTGCATGCCTCAGCCAGCCGAAGAGGCGCTGGAGCCCTCAGGCCTTGCGGTAAGAAATCCCTGTGGAGGTGGCACGTCTGCCTGCCTTCCTGTCCTCAGCAACCAAAATGGAACAACACAGAGGATGATCACGCAGTGTGGACAAGTCTGTTTCTCCCCCAACAGACTTCCTTGTGTCAGGACAGATGCCAACATGCGGCCAATGCACTTCTAGGTCGGGTACCTTGGAACGAAAATACAGCTGCCAGACCCTCTGGAGAAGGGGCGGGGGCATGGCCACCCGGGATGGCGAGCCACACGGGACGGGGACGGTCGTGAGAGAGGCTGGGAGTGCTCATGATCATCAGGGAGTGGCAACTCCCAGAGCGGAACCGTCAAGCCCCCTGCTCCTCCCATGGTGAGAAGATCGGGCGGTCGAGGAACAAAAACCTATGCATGTATGCACACACACGGACTCCACACCAACTGCAGCAGCCGCTCCCCATAGAAATGGGTTGGCAGTGAGCCGGAAGGGCCCATGTTCACTTTTCCTGTAGGCACACTTCTGCATTATTTGAAAGCTTTATCCATAAAGAACAGCTTCTGCCTCTGATAGTGGTGGATGCAGTAATTTAGATCAACCGTCCTACAGAGGAGAACTAGAAAAGCTCACACAATATAAAATACAGTGTGCTGCTCAAGGGCATGAGGAAGTGAACAGGTTGGTGAAAATTACCCAGCCAAGGTCTGGAAGAAGGTTGGAACCCAGAAAGCTCATGTAGCCCTTGGATCTGCTTTTCCACTGTGGCCTTGACTCCTGGAGTCAGCAGTAACCAGACCTGGTTAAAGGCTGGTGGGTGCAGAAAAGGAACTCCAAAACTTCACTAAGTCAAGGGCCCCCTCCACACCTGCAGCCCAGCTCTCCATCGCCTGCACGGCCCAAACATTGCAGTCTCTGAACTGAACCGAGGCCAGCACAGAGGCAAACATAAGTCCCCTCTTCAGGAAAGTGTTATTATCTTCGGCTCTGAGCATGTCTACAAGCAGGTTTTCAAATAATACCCAGTGCACAGTTAAAGATACCCAGGCACAGCAGGCAGGACTGAGGGGAAGATTCTTGGAGGACAGGATGGGAGGGGGCTGCAGAGGAGGCAGCCGGCGGCCTGCCCTTGGACTCAACTGATATCACCAGGAGAACATGCTGTTGGCTGGGCCGTGGCACATGGGGACACTGAGGGCAGTCAGCCACCTGGAGCTCCTCATGGACTGAGAGCTTCTTTCCCCACTTCCGGCCAATCACATGCCCTTTGCTCTCACTGAGGAGAACATGAACAACGGAACTGCTGCAGCCTATGAACATTTGAAGGCATTTTCAAGATGGAGAAAGCTCAGGGTTGCTGCTGAAGGCAGTGCCTGTGTTCCAGAAAACACTTGGGAGAGATAGTTGAGTCAGAGAGGGTGGCCCCTTGGCATGTGAGTGTAGGGTAACACTTCCTGCTGAAAGCGCCGAGCGTTCTCATGGAGCCTGTGAGGGCGGGCATTCGACGGGGTTTGCCAATCTCCTGAGCCAGTCAGGCTCCCGCACACGGGGACACATTAGCATATTAACCAAGGAGGAAAAAGAAACAGGGCCAGGCTGCTCCTCGCCAGTGCAGAAGGGATTGCCACAGCTGCAGGGATAGAGCCCAGCCTGCCCTCAGCCCTGCCCCCTCCCTATCTGCCTCCCTCTCCAGATCCCACAGCTGGAAACACCTGCGCTCTGGTCATAGCTTTAGTGCACCTTAGGAAGCATGCATGTGAGTCTGTGTCTTGGAGAACATATCCAAAGTACATTTTAAAGGTGATTGTTCAGGTTATGTCCTGTCCCAGTGACATGCAGTCCTGAGAGGGTCCTCAACTGCTTTGCTCACTGATATATGCTCAAAAACCCTTGAACACTACCTGGCTCATAGTGAGGGGCTGAATAAATGAATGAATCAATGAATAAATACATCTGCACCATCAGCCTAGATTTTACATATTTAGTAACTTACACTTATATGTATTTAAACACATTATTAATTTATATTTACTAATTAAATTCTATGATCTCCTCATGTGGGTGTTTTTCCGCCATAACAGACCCCCAATATTTAAAACATTAAGATTTGATTTGGAGACTTTCTGACAATGTTCCACTAAGTAATTCAACCCAAGTCTTCTGCTGAAGGCAAGTAGAAAGCCCGAAAAGGCATGTTTTAAAGTTTGCTTGAAAGCATCAGAAAGCTAGCCAGGATGTGAAGAATTCCAAGACTGAGATGCAAAAGAAGACAGAAGTTCAGAGACATGAGCCTGGAACTTGGGTCACTTTTGCTATGGAAATGGCTGAGTGGCCCAGCAATGCATTTGACATGCTAGAAGAATGTGGGGGGAATTTGGAGTGCCAGAGCCTAGGGGTGCCCATGGTGGTCTCCTGTGCTGTGGATTAGAATCCCAAAAGGCTACACTGTTGGAGTAACAGTGAATCAGAGGTAAAGATAAAACAAAACAAAAAACCAAAGCCTGCTTTGATAGACTGTGGCCTGGTGTTGAGACATCTGGAAACTCAGAAACTATCATTCTGAAAAAAAAAAAAAAAAAAGTTAGATAGATTGCTTGGTGGCCAGGAGCCTTACAGAAGTCATGAAAATTTTTTAGGCCTCAAAGTATTTCTACAAATAACTTCAAATACAATGTCTGGTAAAGAAATTTAGTCAAACACAGGAGGAGACAAGGTAACATTAATCAGAACAAGCAGAAACAACCCAAAACAGAAATAGACCTGCAGGGGATACAGACATTATAATTAGTATACACATCTTCACCTTCAACCAAGGGCTTCGTGTGCCTGTACATGGCATCCTGGAGAGACAGTCCACATAAAGTGATGGTGTGCCATGTCACATAAAGTATAAGACGTGAATATAGTCTCATTCCATCTACCTTAACCCTGCTGTCTCTTGTGCTATTGCAATCACTTATTTTGCTGCTGGAAACTTCTGTAGAGGGTTTATTTTTCTTTTTACATTTTCCCCTTCTGCTCCTTATTTATTTTTTTTAAGAGACAGGGTCTTGCTTCGTTGCCCAGGCTAGAGTGCAGTGGTGCAATCACAGTGAATAGCGGAGGCAGTTCACTGCAGCCTCAAACTTCTGGCCTTAAGCAGTTCTCTTGCCTTAGCCTCCAGAGTAGCTGGCACCACAGGCACACTCCATTACTCCTGGCTATTTTATTTTATTTTTGAAGAGATGGGGTCTTGTCCTTTTGTCCAAAGTGGTCTCGGACTCCTGGCCTCAAGTGATCCTCCTGCCTCAGTCCCCCAAAGTCCTGAGATTATAGGTGTGACTCACTGCTCCCATTCCTCTCCTTTATCCTTCTTTCTCTCTTTTCAAACCTGTCTTTTCTTTCTTTCTCTCTTTTCAAACCTGTCTTTTCTTTCTTTCTCTCTTTTTAAACCTGTCTTTTCTTTCTTTCTCTCTTTTTAAACCTGTCTTTTCTTTCTTTCTCTCTTTTTAAACCTGTCTTTTCTTTCTTTCTCTCTTTTTAAACCTGTCTTTTCTTTCTTTCTTTGTCTTGCCTCCTTTACTCCTTCTCCCTTCCTAATATGTCAGTCTACTCTTCTTTCTTTCCTAGGAAACATAGCCAGTCATGTCACCACGGTCATTGCTGTCTCAAGATTTTATTGGCCAGAGAAGTTCCCAAGCATTTCCATGAAATATCAGCTTTCAGATTATTTATCCCCAGAGAGGTGGTTGCTTACTTATTTTAACTCTTCTCCGGTATATTTCCTGTCTGATTTTCTAAATCACATTTTGGCATTCCTAAATATGATTTTGCCATCTGTATTCACGGAGGACCTCCTTCTTGGGCATCACTTCAGTTATAATCAATGGCCAGTTTCCCTTTCCATGTTTGTATCCTTGTTAAAAATTACATTTTGAATAGATCATAATCACTTTATAATTTATAATTATAATCATCTTATAATTTACACATGACTTCCTTTGCTTGGACTTGACAAGTACATTATGAGATAGGTGTCATTATCTCTATTGTACAGTTGAGAAAGTTGGGGTTTATAGATAGGAAGAGGCTGTGCTCAGGGCTGCCCCGCGGCTCAGTGGTGGCATGGGATGGAAGGCTCTGCATCTCTTGTCTGTCTCTCCTACAGGTCTTTACGGTTGATGAGGAAGAAGTCCAAGTTTCAGTGAATCAGACTGATCCCAGGCTATAACTGTAACTGACCCATCCAGAACAAGGCAGTTCCCATCTAGAGCTTGATACTTGTCGATGTTTTGCACAAAAGACTCTCAGGATGTGTAGTTTTAAAGTACGCTTACGGCCACATTCTTTTGTGAAGGTGGCATCAATGTCAGTTGTTTAATAATTGCCTGGGTCGGGGGGCACCGATTTGTAGGGCATGCTGATTTCTGTGGAACGAAAACTCCCACCGTGGCTGATGCCAGGCTACCATCACTGAACATTCCTGGAGTTGGGAGGAGACGCACAGGAACCGGTTATTGTATAGTGTTTCTATCATGCGGATATATTAGATGTAAATATTGTCAAGGGCATAGATGTTAGTAAAATAAATAGGAAGTGACAAGTTTTGAGTATTTATTACCTTTGTTCTTTTGTTCTTTTTTTTTTTTTTAGATGGAGTCTCGCTCTGCCTTCCAGACTGGAGCACAGCGGTGCGATCTCGGCTCACTGCAACCTCCACCTCCCAGGTTCAAGTGATTCTCCTGCCTCAGCCTCCCGAGTAGCTGGGACTACAGGTGAACGCCACCATGCCTGGCTAATTTTGTATTTATAGTAGAGATGGGGTTTTGCCATCTTGGCCAGGCTGGTCTCAAACTCCTGACCTCAGGGGATCCACCTGCCTCAGCCTCCCAAAGTGCAGGGATTACAGGTGTGAGTCACCACGCCCAGCCCCTTTGTTCTTAATATAACACATTAATTCTAAGTTTATATAATTTAACGTTTAATAATGGCTGTGTTTAATAATCAGCTTGTGAGATTCTTAAAAATTCAACAATTGACTCCCGTAAACCAGTATGTGTTTGTTCCAGCACACAGTTGGACGAGTTGCTCAAACTAAGTAGATGCTGAATAAAAGACTATGTTACAAAATCCTACGCCAATCCAGCTGGTGAAGGCTTGTCATTTGGATAGTTTCTACTGTAACACAGGAAGTAGAACTACTAAAACAGGCTTGCCCAGCTGGGAAATGATGCAGGGGGAATCGTCCAGGAAGGTGCACCCAAGGCGTATGTCCCTGGTCGTGAGTCACTGAGTTTCAGGCAATAACTGAAAACTCTGTCGGCTCCCGCCTCTTGAGACCGTGACCCGTCTCTCTAATTAGGGGAGTGACATTGTGCCCCTGGGAGAACATGGGGAATGAAGGTAACAGAAACAGAAATCAGAATTGAAATAGAGATCTTGAAAAAGCCATTTAAGATCCACAATGTTGCCACTTCTGTAAATGTTTACTTTGCATGTACCGATAATATTTGTAATAATTATAATGTGTGCAAGTGTTCACCTGCTGTTTAAAGTGTTTAAAACATTCAAGAACAACTGATCTATTAGTCTCATAATTTTAATGAAATCTTTAGAAGAGTTTTGAGTTGGCAATCAGTGTTTCAACGTAAGGGCATCTGGTTGAATTTCGAACATTTTTGATTTACCAGCTATGAGAGTAGTGTGTGATTACAGCAGCGGTTCTCACTCTGGCTCGCACAGCAGCACAGCCTGGGGACTCATTAGAAATGCACATTCTCAGGTTCTACCCCAGACCTGCTGAGCAGGAACTCTAGGGGTGGGCCCAGCAAAAGTGTGGTTTTTTTTTTGTTTGTTTTGAGACAGAGTCCCGCTCTGTTACCCAGGCTGGAGTGCAGTGGTGTGATCTTGGCTCACTGCAACCTCTGCCTCCCAGGTTCGAGCAATTCTTCTGCCTCAGCCTCCTGAGTAGCTGGGACTACAGGTGTGTGCCACCACGTCTGGCTAATTTTTTGTATTTTTAGTAGAGACGGGATTTCACCATGTTAGCCAGGATGGTCTCAATCTCCTGATCTCGTGATCCACCCGCCTCTGCCTCCCAAAGTACTGGGATTACAGGCGTGAGCCACCGTGTCTGGCCAGCGAATGTGTCTTAATGAACTGCCCCAGAGGTTCCCAAGAGTGCTTATTTGAGAACCAGTGCTCTCTAGGGGGAATCTTAATCACTTAAGGAAATTGAATATTAGACAAAGTTCCAGATTCCTGGGCATTTTTTTCAATGAGCAAATATTTTGGACCTTAAGGAGTCTGCCAACAGTTGTCTGGAGCTTTCCTAAACCTTTGTTCTCCAGCCCTTCCGTCTTCCTTTCTGTTTTAAAGTCCAGGACGAGGCCGGCACAGTGGCTTACACCTGTAATCCCAGCACTTTGGGAGGCTGAGGCGGGCGGATCACGAGGTCAGGAGTTCCAACACCAGCCTGACCAACATGGTGAAACCCTGTCTCTACTAAAAATACAAAAAATTAGCTGGGTGTGGTGGCACGCACCTGTGGGGTTTGCACCTGTAATCCCAGCTACTTAGGAGGCTGAGGCAGGAGAATTGCTTGAACCTGGGAGGCAGAGGTTGCAGTGAGCCAAGACCGCGCCATTGCACTCAGCCTAGACGACAGAGTAAGAGTCCGTCTCAAAATAAACAAACAGATAAATAAATAAAGAAATACATACATACATAAATTCATACAGTCCAGGATGGAGTCATCAAACACATGCACTGTCTCCTCTCTAGGTTTGGGAATTGGAGCTCCGTGGCTGAAATCTGCCATGAGTAACGGCAGTAGAGGTGCCAGGATCATCGAGTTCAGCTTCGTTTTTTCCCTTCCCTTCCTTTCCCTTCCCTTCCCTTCCCTTCCCTTCCCTTCCCTTCCCTTCCCTTCCCTTCCCTTCCCTTCCCTTCCCTTCCCTTCCCTTCCCTCCCCTCCCCCCCCCTCCCCCCCCTCCCCTCCCCTCCCCCTCCCCTCCCCCTCCCCTCCCCCTCCCCTCCCCCCCCTCCCCTCCCCCTCCCCTCCCCCTCCCCTCCCCTCCCCTCCTTTCCCTCCCCTCCCTTCCTTCCTTCCTTTCTTTTTTTTTTTTTTTTGGAGTCTCGCTCTGTTGCCCAGGCTGGAGTGCAGCGGGGGGCGATCTGGGGTCACGGCAACATCCGCCTCCTGGGTTCCAGTGATTCTCCTGCCTCAGCCTCCTAAGTACCTGGGATTACAGGTGCCCGCCACCGCGTCCAGCAGTGTACTTTTAGTAGAGACAGGGTTTCGCCATGTTGGCCAGGCTGGTGTTGAACTCCTGACCTCAGGTGGTCCTCCTGCCTTGGCTTCCCAAAGTGCTGGAATTACAGGCGTGAGCCACCGTGCACAGAGCTTCATTTTCATTCATTCCATGCTTCCCTCCCCGGGTTCTAAACGGAGCACCAAGTCCGTGTGCTTCCTTATCAGCTTTTGTGAGATGGAAAGCAGGCACTGCTACGTCAATGGGTTAGCATGTGTGTGTGTGTGTGTGTGGGGGGGGGGTGCATAGTGTGGTGTGTGACGTGTGTGGGGTGTATGTGGTGTATGTATATGTGTGTGTGCTGTGTGGTGTTTGTGATGTGTCCACAGTGTGTGTGGTGTGTGTGTGTGGTATGTTTGTGTGTGTGGTGTGTGTGTGTGGTGTGTATGAGTGGTGTGTATGTGTATGTGTATGTGCTATGTGGCATGTGTGATGTGTCCACGGTGTGTGTGTATGGCATATATATACGTGTTGTGTATGTATATGGTGTGTGTGTGTGTGTCATATATATGTGTGTAGTGTGTGTGGTGTGTATGTGTATGGTGTTGTGTCTGTGGTATATATGTATGTGTGTGTGCTGTGTGGTATGTGTGATGTGTCCATGGTGCATGTGGTGTGTGTGTGGTATATGTGTGTGTGTGGTGTGTATGTGTATGCTGTATGTATGTGTGTGGTGTAGGTGTGTGTGATCTGTCCATGGTGTGTGTAGTATATGTGTGTGTATGGTGTGTATGTGTATGCTGTATGTGTGTGTGGTGTACGTGTGTGTGCTGTGTGGTGTGTGTGATGTGTCCACAGTGTGTGTGGTGTGTGTGTGGTATATGTGTGTGTGGTGTGCAGGTGTATGCTGTATGTGTGTGTGTGGTGTGTGTGTATGTGTGTGCTGTGTGGTGTGTGTGATGTGTCCACAGTGTGTGTGGTGTGTGTGTGGTATATGTGTGTGTGGTGTGCAGGTGTATGCTGTATGTGTGTGTGTGGTGTGTGTGTATGTGTGTGCTGTGCATGTGGTATGTGTGTGGTATATGTGTGTGTGTGGTGTGTGTATGCTGTGTATGTGTGGTGTGTGTATGTGTGTGTGCTGTGTAGCATGTGTGGTGTGTCCATGGTGCATGTGGTGTGCGTGGTGTGTATGTGTATGCTGTGTGTGTGTGTGGCGTGTGTATGTGTATGTGTGTGTGCTGTGTGGTGTGTATGTTTACGCTGTATGTGTGTGTGTAGTGTGTGTATGTGTGTGTGCTGTGTGGTGTGTATATGTATGCTGTATGTGTGTGTGGTGTGTGTATATGTGTGTGCTGTGTGGTGTGTATGTGTATGTTATATGTGTGTGTGTGGTGTATATGTGTGTGTGTGCTGTGTGGCGTGAGTGATGTGTCCATGGTGTGTGTGGTATATGTGTGTGTGTGGTGTGTATGTGTACGGTGTATGTGTCTGTGGTGTATGTGTATGTGTGTGTGCTGTGTGATATGTGTGATGTGTCCATGGTGTGTGTGGTGTGTGTGTGGTATATGAGTGTGTGTGGTGTGCAGGTGTATGCTGTATGTGTGTGTGTGGTGTATGTGTATGTGTGTGTGGTGTGTGTGTGGTATATGTGTGTGTGTGGTGTGTATGTGTATGCTGTATGTGTGTGTGGTGTGTATGTGTGTGTGCTGTTTGGCGTGTGTGATGTGTCCACGGTGCATGTGGTGTGTGTGTGGTATATGAGTGTGTGGTGTGCAGGTGTATACTGTATGTGTGTGTGTGTGTGCTGTGTGGTGTGTGTGATTTGTCCATGGTGCGTGTGGTATATGTGTGTGTATGATGTGTATGTGTATGCTGTATGTGTGGGTGGTGTGTGTGTATGTATGTGTGCTGTGTGGCATGTGTGATATGTCCACGGTGCATGTGGTGTGTGTGTGGTGTGTGTGTGTGGTGTGCAGGTGTATGCTGTATGTGTGTGTGTGGTGTATGTGTATGTGTGTGTGCTGTGTGGTGTGTGTGATGTGTCCATGGTGTGTGTGGTGTGTATGTGTGTGTGCTGTGTGGCATGTGTGATGTGTCCATGGTGCGTGTGGTGTGTGTGTGGTATATGTGTGTGTGTGGTGTGTATGTGTATGCTGTGTGTGTGTGGTGTGTGTATGTGTGTGTGCTGTGTGGCATGTGTGGTGTGTCCATGGTGCATGTGGTGTGTGTGGTATGTGTGCGTGTGGTGTGCAGGTGTATGCTGTATGTGTGTGTGTGTAGTGTATGTGTATGTGTGTGTGCTGTGTTGTGTGTGTGATATGTCCACGGTGCGTGTGGTGTGTGTGTGTGGTGTGCGTGTTTTCAGTCCTGAGCTCATTGAAGACATGATGCTGGGTGTACTGATAGGAGGAGAGCAATTCCAGGAAGGAAAGGGGTCGGGAGAATTTAGGGTGCCACGGGTTAGTGGGGACTATGACCAGGGCCCTACAGAACCCTGGGGCGTGACAAGGTCTCTGAGGGGAATGACGGCCAGGTGCCGCAGCAAGAAATGGCTTCTGTCTCACAGGATGCTGGCCCCTGGGGCAGGGTCTCGGGTGCTGCTGTAGGGACACCATGCCTGTGAGTCACTGAGACTTCCGCACTCCCAGTGTGGCAGGGGGAGGAAGACTGAATTCCCTCACAGTCACATTGAAGGTAATCTGGAGAAAACAAAGGAATCTGAGCTTTCTTGCATATCTGAAACAGTGAACACAGACTTTATGCCAGCCCAAGTTGCTGTCTCAGGCCTCCTGCCTTCCTCATTAGCCACACCAGATGATCCTTGCTTCTCTCCACCCAAATGAGGAATCCTGGGTGAGTGCCCAGCACCTTGCATTGCTTTCTCCCTGCTTTTAGATAGGAAGAATATTATAGACACGTTCCAGCTAATATGAGAACCAATAACTGCTTGAAACTTTCCTCTTTCAGGGAGACAGCTCTTTTTTTTTTTTTTGAGACGGAGTCTTGCTTTGTCGCCCAGGCTGGAGTGGGGTGGCGCGATCTGGGCTCACTGCAAGCTCCGCCTCCTGTGTTCACGCCATTCTCCTGCCTCAGCCTCCCGAGTAGCTGGGACTACAGGCGCCCGCCACCTCGCCCGGCTAGTTTCTTTTGTATTTTTTAGTAGAGACGGGGTTGCACCGTGTTATCCAGGATGGTCTTGATCTCCTGACCTCATGATCCGCCCACCTTGGCCTCCCAAAGTGCTGGGATTACAGGCGTGAGCCACCGTGCCTGGCTCGAGACAGCTCTTTTACCAAGGGGTGGTTTCTGCATGTTGTGGGCAGAACCCTTCCTTGGGAGGAGGTGGTCTGTGGGAAGAGAAGTCGAGGGTGGTGCCACCAGCCAAGTCAGAGCTTGGAGGACACAGCGCCGACCAGCTGTGTGCAACCGAGTATTTGGTGTGTTCAGAGCCCTTATGCCCTGCCAGCTCTGTCTTCCCATGAGGCTGGGTCAGAACAAGTATGTGTGCGTACAGTTTGCAAGTCGCCGAGAAGACAGAGATGTTGAGCTGGAGAAGTGAGCTTGCTCTCTGGGCATGAGTCTGCATTGGGAAGCTTTCTTCTGGGAATCATCAATGTTAGTATTTTTCTTTTCTTTTCTTTTCTTTTCTTTTCTTTTTTCTTTTGAGACAGAGTCTCGCTCTTTCATCCAGGCTGGAGTGCAGTGGCGCGATCTCAGTTCACTGCAAGCTCCATCTCCCGGGTTCACGCCATTCTCCTGCCTCAGCCTCCAGAGTAGCTGGGACCACAGGCACCTGCCACCACGCCTGGCTAAATTTTGGATTTTTTGTATTTTTTTTTTTTTTTTTTAGTAGAGACGGGGTTTCACCGCGTTAGCCAGGATAGTCTCGCTCGCCTGATCTCATTATCTGCCCGCCTTGGCCTCCCAAAGTGCTGGGACTTCAGGTGTGAACCACCGTGCCTGGCCAGTATTTTTCTTTTTAATTTCTGTATGTGAATATCAAAGACCTGAACCCTGTCATATTTGTAGCAAACATATATTTTTGGTTCATTCTTTATCTTGTAACTTTATTATATATTTGTTATATATAAATTATATATAATATATAAATATATATTTCTTATATATATTTATATTATATATATTTTTATACAGATATGCTGATATTTGGCTTTTTCACAACTATCAGCATATCTTTTCCTTCATGTTTTTTTTCCACTGCTTTTATACTTAAAGAGACTTCCCCACACTGGAATTAGTCACCTATTAGCCATATTTCTCATTTAATCATTTTTTATGGTTTGGCTAATATCAAACTTGGCTTATTTTAGTGTGTGCAGTATGAGTCAGCATGTAAATTGATTTTTTCCCCCAAACACTTAGTCAATATTCCCAACACTTCTTGCTGAATAATCCATTCCTTATTCATTTGTGTATTCTGCTTCTTTTTCCCCAAAATACAGCTTTATTGAGTTTTACTTTACATGCCATAAAATTCACCCACTTTAAGTGTACAATTCAATAAATTTCAGTAAATACATGGGGTTATGCAACCATCACTACAATCCAGTTTTAGAATATTTTCATCACCCCCCAAAACAACTTTGGAGCATTTGCCCTCAATCCTCACTGCTTCCCTGTCCCCCAGACCTGGGCAACCACTGATCTGCTTCTGTCTCTATGGATTTGATCTTTCTGGGCATTTTGTATTAATGCAATCACACCATGCATGTTCTTTTGTCTCCAGCTTCTTTCACTGAGCATGTTTTTCAGCTTCAGCTATGGTGCAGCATGTGTTCAGTAGTCTTATTCTTTTTTATTGCTGAACAATGTTCTGTGTTATGGATATACCAGATTTTATTTATCCATTCATCAGCTGATGGACATTGGATTGTTTCTACCTTTTGGGTATTATGAATAATATTATGAATAATGAAGCCATGAATATTCATGTACAAATATTTGTGTGGATGAATGTTTTTATTTTTTGGGGATAGAGTCCCTGGAGTGAAATTCCTGGCTCATATGGTAAGTTTATATTTAACTTTTTAGAGAAACTACCAAACGGGTTTCCAAAGTGGCTGCACCAGTTTGCATTCTCATCAGCAATGTATGATGTTTCTAGTTGCCCTGTATCCTCACCAACACTTGTTATTGTATGTCTTTTAAAAAAAGTTACACGTGCTTCTTTTTTATATTTTAAATTGTTACAGATGCCAGTCTTTTTCAGGGTTACACTTTAAAAGGAACTATGATGTAAATTTCTTCTATAGCAAGGGAAATCTAAACAATGATTTCCCTACATAATGCAATCTTTTTATTTTTATTTTTTTGAGTTGGAGTTTTGCTCTTGTTGCTCAGGCTGGAGTGCAATGGCGCAATCTCGGCTCACTGCAACCTCCACCTCCCAGGTTCAAGTGATTCTCCTGCCTCGGCCTCCTGAGTAGCTGGGATTACAGGCACCTGCCACCACGAAATAATTTTTTGTATTTTTAGTAGATATGGGGTTTTACCATGTTGGTCAGGCTGGTCTCAAACTCTTGATCTCAGGTGATCCACCTGCCTTGGCCTCCCAAAGTGCTGAGATTACAGGCAGAAATGACCGCACATGGCCCATAATGCATTCTTATCTCAAGTTCTAGTAATTTTCATGAATGCTTATTTCCCTTAAAATATAAAGGAAAATTAAATATTTATTTTCCATCCCCTGCCCAATGCTTGGAAAATAATTTGAACTCAGAGCCAAGTAAATGTTGGCTTTGTTCTTTGAGCATTGTGGTTGTGTGTGCCATTGGGCTTTTGGAGATGATGAAAGTATCATGGAACCATCAGCTGAGTCCTTGCAACCCCTTGCTCTTGAAGCTCACCAAGTCATTTTGCACATAGCGGGCTGAGCAAGGCTGTTCTCCATGTTAATTTTTCAGGGGGTTCTTCACGGAGTACTTTGCTCTGGGACTTTTATCTCAGCTTTAGAGCTACTTTCAAGGACATCTGACTATCACAAACGGTAAACAACTGGACCAGTTCCTAGAAGGCTGGTCTCCATGCAGAGACGTGGGTGTCCACTGGTTCACCAACCTGGCTATTCCCAGCTCCCACGGGCTCTTCTGCTTCTGCTAAGCACCCTTTGGCCTGCTTGGTCACAGTGTCCTTGAAAACACTGGGTTTTTCCACTGTGCAGAATGGAATTTTTCATTTTGTGTTGTTCCTCTTCACTGACTATTTTGCCACCTGACTGGAATAATTAGACATGAAGGAAAAGAACTCCCCTGGTCCGATGACTTTCCCTGTCACTGTGTCTTGCTGAGCTGTGTCTCCAGGACACATGGGTGTCTCATCGTAGTCTGCACAGCGCAGGGTGGAGCAGTCATGAATAGGCATGTTTGACTTTATGAGCTGACGTTTATTTCGGCAAAGTCATTGCAGAGACCAGGCAGACAGACATAAATGAGGCAAGAGGATTTTAACTGCAGGTGCTGAATCTGAGTTGCTGCGTGAGCACCTTTCCTGAGTGTAATAGGGTAGCCTGGAGAAACAGCACATTCTCCTCTGTGAGCTTCTGCAGAGCCTTTTCTTTTTAAAGAAATACAGCTCACAGGCCAGGCACAGTGGCTCATGCCTATAATCCCTGCACTTTGGGAAGCTGAGGTGGGCAGACCACTTGAGGCCAGGAGTTCGAGACCAGCCTGGCCAACATGGCAAAACCTTGTCTCTACTAAAAGCAGAAAAATTAACTGGTGTGGGGTGGCACATGCTTATAGTCCCGGCTACTCGGAGGCTGAGGCAGAAGAATCACTTGAACCCAGCAGGTGGAGGTTGCATTGGGCCGAGATCATGGCATTGCCCTCCAGCCTGGGTGACAGAGTGAAATCCTGTCTCCTCACAAAAAATGATAAATAAAAAATACACAGCTCACATATCATTACCATCCATTTCAAAAAACCAACCCACTTAAACTATCCAAGTGGATTTTTGAAATAATTAAATATTTATGTATGTATTTTTACTTCTTTCTGTCGTGAAATATGCTACCTATTTAGAAAAGCTCAGAAAACATATGAGTTATGGCTTAATGTTATAAACCAAACCTTCATATAAACACCACTCAGTTCAAGAAATGAGTGGCCAGCCTGGAGACCTCTCCTGCTCTCCGGTGCCCCCTGCCTGTCGAGCTCCTCATCGCCCTCCAGCTGCTCAGCTGGTCATGGTCACCCCCCCACTTCCCTTATCACCCTACCCTCTCAGCACCATCTCTAAACACTACCATTTAGTTTTGCCCATTTTGCTTTCTTCATAGTCTCTTTTGAGGCATACAGCTTTTCATTTCAATGTAGTATTTATCAGAAATATTTATATCTCAGTATTTTCTTTGATGGTTAGAATTTTTTACATCCAGTTTAAGAAGTCTTTGCCGACCCCAAGGTCTCAAAGACATTTTACATTACTTTCTAAAAGTGCCCCAAAGCTCTAGGGTTTTGCCTTTTGCAAATAGATTCTCAGCGTACCTGGAATTGTGGGAGGCAGTGGCCAAGGGTCATGTCTGATCTCAACGTTTCCACAGGACTCCTTGGAAAGATCCCACCGCTTTGTGGGATTACCTTCCTCGGAAATCAGCTAGCATGTTTTTGTGATGTCATTCTGAGTGTTCTAGTCTGTTCCATTGGTTGATTTTCTTTTTTATCCTTGAGCCAATATCACATTGGCTTAATTCTTGAGCCTTTATCATAAATCGATGTCCACTGGAATAAGTCCTCCAATCTTGTTGAATGTCCTGGCTCTTTCATTTTCATGTATTTTATTAAAATCCGCTTGTCAAGTTTCACACACATACACACACACACACACACACTTGAAATTTAACTGGAATCACACTGAATTTATGAATGAACTTCTAGAGAATTGACATGTTTATGACATTGAAGTTTTTCATCCACAGACACGGTATAGGTCTTCGTTTATTTAGGTCTTTTAAAAATTTCTCAGTGTTGTTTTATGTTTTGCTATATAGACTCTTGCACATCTTTCATCAAATTTATTCCCAAGCATTTGATATTTTTGATATAGTCATAAATGATATATTTAAAAATAGTTGTCTGTTGCTAGTATGCAGATGTATAACTGATTTCTGAATTTTGATCTTTATCTGGAAAACTTGCTACACATACTTTTTAATTCCAACAATTTTCCCATCGACCCTCTTGGATTTTCATCCTAGGCAATTGCACTATTCATGTTACTGATAGTTTCATTTCTTCTTTTCCAATCCTTGCACCCTTTATTCCTTTTCTTGCCCTTCTCTGGCTATGGGCTTCTGCACAGTGCTGATCCGCAGTGCCAAGGGCGGCATCCGTCTTCCTCCCAATCCCAGAGGAAGGGATTTCAACATTTTACCATTAAAGAAACATTTATGGCTACCCTTTATCAGTTAAAGAACCTGTTCTACTTCCACTTTTCTGTATTTTCTAAAAAAAAAAAAATAATGAATGTGTACTGAAGAGAATCACAAGGTTCATCAATCTGGGAAGGAGAGCTTTATTTCCATAAAGGGTTGCAGCCCGTAGATCGGCCGTCCTGCAGGCTGGGAAGCACAGCCTTCACACCGAGAGCAAGCGCTTAGAGGGAGGGAAGAGTGAGTCGGGAATTCATGCTGAACAGGCTGGCTAAGTGTGCATATTCAACACGCTGTGGGAGGAGTCACAAATATTCATGAAAGGTGAAACATACACAGTGGAGCTTCACACCTCTTCACAGGTCACATATTTAAAATGGGCAGTGTTAGCGCCGTCCAGGGGTGGAGTTTCAGGTCCTCTGACATCTAAAGGTGAAATGGAGAACAAAAAAACCCTCACTGCGAATTCTCCGTAAATTGACCCAAATTAGTCAAGAGATGGAGGTCGGTTTTCAGGAAGGGACGTTTGTCAGCTGTGTGGAAAGCACAAAAGGAAGAGATCATTTGGTTGAGGCCTCAGGTGATTGGCTAATGATTGTCTGTTTCTCGTTTTCCAGAGCTGGTTTCTGCTTATTCCTTAGGAAATAATGCTGGTTAAAGATTAATAAGGAAGGGGGCATACTGAGGTGGGTCTGACCTCTTATCCTGTCATGGCTGGACACTCAGGTTTTTTTGTTTGTTTGTTTGTTTGTGTGTTTGTTTTGAGACGGAGTCTTGCTCTGTCGCCCAGGCTGGAGTACAGTGGTGGGATCTCAGCTCACTGCAAGCTCCGCCTCCCGGGTTCACGCCATTCTCCTGCCTCAGCTTCCCGAGTAGCTGGGACTACAGGCGCCTGCCGCCGTGCCCGGCTAATTTTTTGTGTTTTTAGTAGAGACAGAGTTTCACCGTGTTAGCTAGGATGGTCTCGATCTCCTGACCTCGTGATCCGCTCGCCTCGGCCTCCCAAAGTGCTGGGATTACAGGCGTGAACCACCGTGCCCAGTCTGGAAACTCAGTTTTTACACACACACACACACACACACACACACACACAACCCATTCCCCCCACCCCCCACCCCATGCACACACAGGAAATTTGACTGGAATCACATTGAATTTACAGATCAACTTCTAGATAATTGACATCTTTATAACATTGAAGTTTTTAACCCTGGGGTCCCCTTGGCCAAGAAGGGGTCCATTCACTCAGTTGCGGGACTTAGGATTTTATTTTTATTTCTCAGTGAATAGCTGGAACTTTATCAATAGCTGGAACTTTATCAAATACTTTTCTGCCTTTATTAAAATGATTTTATATAATTAAAAATTCTTTATCTTTTTAATATGACAATATACTTTGATTTTTCAATATTCAACTAACTTTGCATTCTTGGAATAAGTTCAATTTAGTTATGATCTGTTATCCCTGTTTTATAAATTGCTGGATTCAGGTTGCTAATATGTTGTTGGGGACTTTGTGCCTTTATTTGTAAGACAGATCAGCCTGCAATTTTCCTTTCACGTTCTCGTTGGCTTCAGGGATCACAATCACGCAGGCCATATGAGCTGAGTGGGAACTGTTTCCTCTATTGCCACTTTCTGGAAGAATTTCTCTCTTAAGGAGTAATCTTTGTGGGAAGGTTTCAAATTATATATTTCATCTCTCTGTAAGGTATAGGGCTATTCATAGATTCTATTTGTGGTGTGCGTGGGTGAGCTCTGGCAGATTTTGTTTCTCCTAGGACTGTCTTTTTTTTTTTTTTTTTTTTGAGACAGAATCTTGCTGTGTCGCCCAGGCTGGAGTGCAGTGGCGTGATCTCAGCTCACTGCAACCTCTGCCTCTGGGGTTTAAGCAGTTCTCTGCCTCAGCCTCCTGAGTAGCTGGGATTACAGGTACTTGCCACCATGTCCAGCTAATTTTTTTTTTTTTTTTTTTTTTTGCGTTTTTAGTAGAGATGGGGTTTTACCATCTTGGCCAGGCTGGTCTTGAACTCCTGACCTTGTGATCCACCTCCCTCAGCCTCCCAAAGTGCTGGGATTACAGGTATGAGCCACTGCGCCCGGCCAGGACTGTGTCTTTTATCTATTACTTCAAATTCATGGGAATAAAACTGTTTGAAACATCTTTTTTTAATCAACTTCTCACTGGTTGTGGGCTGGAGGCCGCTCTGCCAGGTGGTCTTCTCCGCAGATAGTTCACTGCACAGCTCATTCTGAAAGGCCACCTGGAGGAGCTTCCTGATGATGCAAGCCGGAGAGAGCCTTCCACACCCCGCACCTAATCTCAGAGGGACAGCCTGTCCCCTCTGCACAGCTTTACCAGTTACAAGTGAGCTGCAGGTCCTGCTGACATGGAAGGGAAGGGAATGACACAAGGTGTGGGCCACTGGGGGTCACCTGCCGTGAGTCCAGGGAACAGTCAGGACCCTGCTGCCTCAGGACTTTGTGTCAGTGCAACAGGATGTATATAACCTGTGCGATCTTTTAGGAAATGTATTCTGGAAATGTATTCCCCCTGGGTGCTCTTCAATGTGCACTAAAGCCATGGCCATAGTGCAGGTGTTCTCAGCTGGGGTGGTCTGGAAAGGGGGCAGGTAGAGTGGGCAGGGGTTGGGAACAGGCCAGGGTCTGTCCCCTGCTGGATGTGCGAGTTCCTCCTGCAGGGCAAAGGTGACAGGCTGTCCCTTTGAGATGAGGGTGCTGGCTATAGAAGGCTCTCTCTGGCTCGCACCAGAAGGGGCCCCAGCCCTGTCTCTTCTCTCTCCTAGGTTAATAGGCTAATATGCCCAGGTGAGCTGGGAACCTGGACGACGATAGTCAAGGCCTGCTCCCAGATGAGGAGCAGAAATGTCCTTGTCAGCAGGCATTAACCTGCACGCAGATGCACAGCGATGTGTAGAGCTGTTTTCCTCATTCCCTATTCTGAGGGCTTTTTGAAACACGTAATTACAGCATTTAATAGTAACCCTTAACTCTTTTTCATCTTGAGGATGCCTTCAAACATTAACAGACTAAAGTGGCTTTCTTTGTTCACCTCTACAGGTGTGACAGGGCTGCAGCTGCCCCCAGGGCTCCTCCTACCATCTCCTTCCCTCCCAGGGAGCCCAGGCAGCCTCTGTCTCCCCCTCCGCACTGCCCTGTGCTGTCTTGCAGCCACCCTCTCCGCCCTGTTTCCTTCCTGAAGCCCCTACCCTGCTGTCCACTTCTCCAGAAGCCCTCTTCACCCTAGCCTTGGGACCTGCTCACTCCTCCTCCAGCCCTGCAGTCCTGCTTGGAGCCCTGGGATACCAGAGAGGCAGGGAGCCCTGTTTCTGCTGTGGGTGGTGGTGCGAGTCCAGGTTTCTTACCTTCTCTGCCACGGTGTGGCAGGTGCTGAGTGAGCATCTTGCTACAGAAGCACCTGAGAACGCTGGCCACAGAAATGGGCTGTAATCAGTTGAGCTTAGCTCTAACACGAATTAGGCAGGTGTGTGCTGGCTGCTCCAGAAACTCACTGGCTCTGAGACTGTTTCAGTGAGAACTTGCGTTCTAGGTTCCGAATCATAGTTATACAATAATTAGTAATAGCAAGAACACGTATTGAGCATTGATCTGATACCAGAAACTCTTCTATTTTACACTCAATCCTTATAACATCTCTATCAAGTAGACATTGCTGCTATTTCCATGTTCCCAGATGGGTGCCTGAGGCATAGGGAAGATAAGTCATCTGGCCACGTCACACAGCTCTGGAGCCAGGACTCACACCCACAACATCTGAAAATAGAGCCAAGAGCGGATTGTACTGCGAGCTTTGGTGGCCCAGCCTCTGCTCCCTCTTCTGACTTCTCCCACAGGACGCTTCTCACCGTCCATCTTGGTGAGTGAGACTGTGGTTGAAATGTCCTGTCACAACAGGACATCCTGCTTGGCCAGTTGGACTCTCTGGGAAGTGTGGATTTCCAGTAAGCCATTTGAGGACTTCAAACCTTTCTTGGAGATTTCCCTCTACAGTAGAAGGGATCTTCCATCAGCAACTGCCTCAGGGACCCCAGAAGCCCCAGCCCCTCCTTTCCCCAGAAGCTTCTCTTGGGATTTCTGAGCCTGCCCTCAACCCACTTCTTTCCATCACATGCTTTTCTTCTGGAAGTGGGCCAGAATCCATTTCTGTTGCATGCAACCAGATGCAAGCTGAGCTGTGTTTTCAGAAGAGTGGAAAGAGGGGGAGAGCAGGGAGAAAGAGCCTCTCTACCCAGAAGCTGCAGGGAGGCGAGGAGGGCAGAGCCCCACTCGGCCCGAGTCACTGGTGAGTGGTCGTCCGCTCCGCCTCTGCCCAGGAGTCACCCTTGATTCCTCTCTCCAATCCATCAGTACGTCTTGTTCCCTGACTCTCAAATGTGTCCTGACCCCATCTGTCCCCACAGCTCCCCTGGCCAGCACCGACACTATAGGAGGCCCCACCTGGCCCTTGAGTCCACTCCTGCTCCCACTCCCAAATCCAGTCTCTAAAACAGCTCAGGCCATCTTGAAAATGCTCAGGAATTTTTGAAAAACCCAAGTCAAGTCTTACCATTCTCCTGCTAAAACCCTCTGACAGCCTGCCACGGTGCTGGAAATGAACTCCAAGGCCGTCTGCATCCTCCCTCCAGCCTCCTCCCCAGGCCCCTGCCCTCCTATTTCCCGGGACAGGCCCTGCTAGCCCGAGGGACCTGGCCGAACGCTTCCCTGCTCCCTCACATGGAAACCCCGTGACACGCTGGGGACTGTTCCACCCACAGGAGCCGGTGTGTCCTGGGGATACTCACTCCTTAATTTTCTGCATTTCAGTGGCTACTGCCTGATATTTCTCGTTTGTTTGTTGTTTATTGTGTGCCAGTTGTACAAGCAGGCGCCTCGTATGTCTTTTTCACCTCTGTTCCCCAGACACCAGAGATGTTCCTGACATACCAAGGCCCTCTGTCAAGTCGCAGTGAAGAAACGAAGTGAACCGTGCATGCCTTAAAGGCAAAGATACCC